>NC_133356.1:21039309-21639309 GCF_030506205.2 Paramisgurnus dabryanus | reverse complement strand
GACTAATTCATCAGAATCACTCACATGCACACACACACATTTGCCATCTCATGCCTGCTATTGGGTGTCTGGACAGGTTTTAAATTGGATTCGGAGGAAGCCACTAACCCCACAGCTCCCCCATCCCCCAGCCAAATCAAAGCCTGACAGTGTGCTTGAGCTTTTATAATCCCCTTTATTCTCTCAATGCCTACAAAAATCACTGCACCCGACCACAGGATGCTAAAAAACAAGCCTGTTCGGTTTTAATCACATAAATGTCCCATAGGTCGATTGCGAATAGAGAATGTAGCTGTCATGACAATAATAAAGCGCATTGTGTATGCACACTAATAAGTGTGGAAATGTGAAGCTGAGTAGGGAGAGGGGGCAAGGCGTTCTCGCAGTCTCTCATTTTGCTCACTATCTTTCTCTTTGTTTGTGCCGTCGTCTTCCAGAATCAATGACAGATTGTCATGTTGTCCCAGCACAGCGACTGGCATGTGCATGGGAGTGCTGCAGGGTCGCTGCTTTTAGAGGCCACATGAGAGAAGATGCATTCTTCAGTCCTCCGGCAACCAGGAACCTCAAGAAACAAACCTCCGTCTCTACAGTCAGCAGCGGCCACCCATCACCATGAAAAACACTGTGACACCAATAGAGCTTAAGAGTCGGGTTCAGGAAGTGAATGTCCCATTTGTTTTGAGCTGTAGATGTTTAACTATAACAGATAAAGCTTTCAAGACAAACGAACTGTGAGCTCAGACAGAGGTTGGTGGATAAAGGCACATCACTGTGCAAAAAGTTTTAGGCCACCATTACATTAGATGCTTTTGCAATAGTATAGTTCTTTCTCTTTATCAGAATATAACTAGAAAAGACCAAAAATGTGTGTGCAGTATTAAACAACAGAATAAAATTATAAGGTAAAGTGTGTATTTAGTATTTAGTGTGTGTGATCTCCCCTTACACTTAAGCAATAGCAGGAACCTGCAGACGTTCTTAAACCTACATGAAATTAAATCCTTATTTCTAATCTAATGACTTCAGTCTCCTTAAAAGAGTTCAAGATGTTTTTAGTGCCAAGAAAGGCAGGATTGGCAGGTTTTCACAACAAAACCTGCCCAGTTGCTACTCACAACTAGTCCAGTCGCGTTTCAAAGGGGTGCCCTCCGGTAAAAATCATAAAATCTGCGTTTTTGACAGGCATCATCTGCTAAAATTCGCATTACGGGTCTAAATATCACGTTATTGGGGTCGCTTCAACCGCCGTGAAAATGAATATGAAATACAGCCTGTGGCAGTTGTCAAAGGATTACTCCATCCTGATAATTTACTCACTCCCATGTCATCCAAAATGTTGATGTCTTTCTTTGTTCAGTCGAGATGAAATTAAGGAAAACATTCCAGGATTGTACTCAATTTAATAGACTTTATTGGACCGCAACAGTTTACGGTTTAAATGCAGTTTAAAATTGCAGTTTCAACGCAGCTTCAAAGAGCTCTAAACCAGGGGTGGGGAACCCTGGGTCCTGGAGGGCCACCATTTCATTTTCGAGTAATCCTGAAGACTTTAATTTGATTTTTCAGGTGTGTTTGATTAGGGTTGGAACTAAACTCTGCAGGACAGTGGCACTCCAGGACCCATTGTTCCCCACCCCTGCTCTAAACGATCCCAAACAAGGCATAAGAGTCTTAACTAGCAAAATGATTGTAATTTTCGAGTTAAGAAAAATAAAAATATGTACTTTTAAAGCACAACTTCTTGTCTTGCACCAGCTGTGTGATGCGCCAACGTGACCTCACATGTGTCATCATGTCAAAAGGTCACACATGACGTATGCAAAACTACCGCCCCAGTTTTTACAAGTGTGGAGAAAGTGAACCGTTCTGACGTTGTTGTATGTGAAATGATACTAATTAATCTCTTTGTGATTCCGCAATCTGCGTTTCACATATGTAACGTGTGACCTTTCGACGTGTTTACGCAATTATGTGAGGTCCCACGAGGGTGTCACATGGCTGGCGCAAGACGAGAAGTTGTCGTTTAAAAGTGCACTTTTTTTTTCTTGACAAAATTGCAAGGTAAGCCCCTTATGCCTTGTACAGGATCGTTTAGAGCCCTTTGATGCTGCGTTGAAACTGCAATTTTAAACTCCATTGAAACTGTAACTGTTGGGGTCCAATAAAGTCTATTAAATTGAGGAAAATCCTGGAATGTTGTTCTCAAAAAACTAATATCTTCTCGACCGAACAAAGGAAGACATAACTACTTTGGATGACATGGGGGTGAGTAAATTTAGATTTTTTTTTAAGAAAGTGGAGTAATCCTTTAAACATTTAACAGTGTTAAGGTATACCAACTTGGCAACCCTGATGAGAGATCACTGAAGCACGGACTTGTTTTACTTGTACGCGCAGTCGCGCACAGTCGAACACACAGCCATTCAAAGCATATTTTACTTTTTTTAACTATGCAGACACATGCACTTCGCGACAAAATGCAATGCATCTCCTGGGCTTCATACTACATTCTCCTGTATGCGTATACGCACATGTAAAGGGGATCGCACAGCGCCGTGTCGCGTCTAGGACAACTCTGAGGTATTGTAAACGGAAGTGCACATTAAATAGCGCGAGCTTCGTCAGATAGTATCTACTTCAAAATGCAAAATATACGTTAGCAGCCAATGTTAATCGTTAATGATTTGGGACAAATATGATGTTATTTAATGTTAAACTATGTGAGTGGCGCTGTGTGGCGCAACAGGGATTTGAGCAACTTCCTGAATCACAGCTGGGCGGCGCGGACAGGCGCCACCTGGCGGCGCCGGTGTGCGTGTACTCATAGAAAACAATGTGTTCCCTTTTTTTAGAACGGCGCGGCGCTGTGCGGCGCTGAGCTGCACGGCCGGTGTGCGATCCCCTTGAGTCTGCTTAAATACTGACTTTTGCCAAAAGAATCCATTTTGTTCTAAAAGTTTTGTTTTTTATTCTGTCTACACATTTACTTCCTCTGCTTCTGTCTTTTATAAAAAGAGCAGAAAATATACAAACAATGAAAGAGTGCCTCTGGGATGACGTATTTTTGTAGGCCATGGAAGTAAGTGTGACACTGGTTCCCTCGCAAAAAGGCCATTCATTTTTCCCATAGACTTTTGGATTATGGCAAAAAATAAGCTCTGTGTTTAACAAAAGTTTTGTCCAACAAGTTAGTCTTCACAGATGAACACAACTTTGAAGACAAAATGAAGAGTTTGGTTCCAAAACGCAATAAACGCCATTTTTGAAAAAAATGAGTTACTGCCAGAATCAGTATTATATCAGGTCAGTATTAAAAAGTAAATTCTTAATTTTACGCAAAATCCAATATACGCTGTGTTATTCTGTCATCTTTTCTCCCTTTTTTCCCAAAATGCAATAAACGCCACTCCCCTTTTTCTACAGAATGCCATAAATCCACTCCACAGATTGCAGCGCACCATTCACGCAATGTAAACAAACAATGGCGGCGCGCTGAGTACACAGAATCCTAGTTTTCCTCATCTACTATGTACTTCGTGATCAACAAACAAACAAAAACAAAATATTACTTTAATAGCATTGATAAACCTGTGATGGTTTTCTGTAACGGGAAAGAAACGTAAGCCATCAACATCTAATAATTTACGCAAGAGGCACTCGGGTGCTTGTTTGTCCGGGCCGACAGCATCAAGTTTCTGTCATGATAACACATTGACCCCAGGGGATCTTATGAAAAACTTTCCATAATTTTACTCAAAGTCAACGAAAATCGAGCAGGACCAAAACATTTTACAGCTGATTGCTGTGAAAAACGTTAAGCGACGACGTCAAGTATAACCGCAGCAATGACAGTGTTCTTAATATGACAAAGTAAGTGTTTTGATTAATGACATTAATGTTTATTTTTTGAATTGGTGTGTACAACTATTCAACTAAATGAATATAACATGGCAAAGATGAATGCACATTTAAATAGGCTATTGATTCAACAGATTTATAGCATTTTGTATAAAAACTTGTCATGGATTTATTGCATTTTGTGGAAAAAATAATCTGTTTTTATAATAAATCTTTGAAAATCAAGTTATGGATTTGAATTTTTTATGTTTTTATAACCTAAAGATGCTATGTGAAAGTTTGTAACAGAAAATAGTGGTTTTCATCTTGTCACTTTCTTGGTATAGAAAACACGTTTTTACCAAAATTTGTCAAAATGGATTTATTGCGTTTTGGAACCAAACTCTTCAAATTCAGCATATTTCTAGTAAATGCATTTACACTTCAAAATTTATAAAAATTTGTATTCGTCTGTCAGCTTTTTAGCTGTAGAACCAGTGTAGCGCTAACTTCCGGGCTAAAACAACAAAGCTGGTGGTTGCTTAAGACTTTTGCACAATACAATAAATGCTTCTATAGAAGGTAAGTCACAGAGATCAAATCATTTATATGTTTTTAATAGTATTAGATCATCTATTTCTTATAGAAATAGAGAAATACTGTATTACCCAATCCCAAAGCAAGAGTCAGCCATCAAAGTCTGATGCTGTTACAATAAAAACTAGAATCACTCTGACTCAACAGCTACGGTAAAACACAGTGAATGATGTCATTGTCGCTCTCAATCAACTTCTGGTTTGTTCAGAACTCTTATTATTTTTAGATCTCTGTACCTGAATAAATAAATAGCAAAACACCTGGAAACTTTTACATTTATGAATTTTGCAGAAGCTTTTACCCAAAAGCCACAGCTGCTGGAAAAAGTGATCGGTCAGTGAAGTGCTCTTTATACCCACTCATCAGTATCTTTATTTCAAAATGATGATTACGTAAATGAATTTTGTGAAATCACACATCAGCTGTTTTTTTCATGGGATTGAAGCATGTGGTAGGAGTGTGGGGAAGGCTTTATTTATTCTGTAATACAAATGGCCTAATGTGTGTGATTTCTAAAACATGATGCAGGAATCTGATGCATTTAATAAAAATATATACTTCTTAAAATATATACACCCGTTCATTTTATTGACCAAACATTCACCTGAATAACTGAATGAATAGACATTTTAATTTAGTATTATCAACAGAAGAAAATGCTCTCATCTCATAGACTGGCATTTTAAACCATGCACAACAATGGTATCGGATTTAGTCATTGATAACTCACAGTTAAACGGATACAGGAAACCGTATATCTTCAGCTCAACAATGGCCAGAGTCTTTAGAAAGATACTAGCAAGAACTTACAGAAAACTATTGCACTCTTGGTGCCATGAAGCACATCAAATGAATATGTTAAAAATATTTTACAATTATTGGTATACAGATAAATGCATTCATTTACTATACATCTGCATGACAGCTTCACTTTTCATAACACACAGATGTGCAGATCCTCTCTTTTTATTCTGAGCAAAGACGTCTTATGAATCTACAGAATCTTCCACGGACAATTAAACGTCTCTGTGATAAAAATAAGCAAGTCAATTGCCGTGATGCAAAGCCTGATAATGGGCTTGTCGACAACTTTTGAGGTGAAGTAGATTCAAGCTCAATCTGAGACCAGAACAATCTGGTTTCGGTGGGGCGGTGTGAGGGGCGTGTGTGAATTTCACAGCTAAATGCTGGATAGAGTTGATTTATTTCTGCCTACGTATACTTTGAGCAAAAAACAAAAGGTCAGGCATCCTTGCAGTTATGTGTGAAATGTGTGAACTGCAAGCATAGTGATAAATGCGGTTCACTTATGAATTGAAAACCTTACACGCTCCTCACAGTATTCATTCATAACCACAGATGAAAAATTTCAATCATTTACTAATGAATGGTGCATGATTTCCTAAAACGCATGCAAGCATAGATCTGTTTGAAAATCTGCAGTATAGATTCATTTCACATAACTCAGTTAAACTAAACCCTATAGTGTAAAGTTCAATAATGTCTAAAAACGTCTGAGTGGCTTTGATTTATGAGGCCCATATGATTTCTGTGAAGACGCTCTTTTAACTGCGAATGAATACAAACTCTATACAGTAACATTTATGCAATGAATTGCTGAGGACATTTTTATACTGAGAAGTAACATCCTTTCTCTATAGATACCACCAGTTCAATTACATGATACGTGTTAAATAAATAAAAAATTAACCAAAGAGATCGGTTCGTCCTAGTGGGAGCATTAAAATGACTGCATACAGCGATATGAAGCAATGCATCATGTTACCATACAAACTGCCCCCACACAGTCCTGTTGTGCATTCATCTGCAGCGGCTTTGTCCAGCTGAACTGCCATCACAAAGGACAGCGAAATGCATTGATGATAAGGCTGCATGTGACAGCGTGAGCTTTCATACTTCTTGCACCCTCCTTTTCCATATTAGACTTTATGCAATGCTCTTCACCCAGGGTTTGCTTTTGCAGTGTACTTTCCTGACACTTTTTAAGTGATTACAGGCATTTATGTGATCCTATGCAGAAGCAGCATGTCGCTGGCCACGATGAAGGGCCCCTAAAAATCAGTGAATAATGTCCCTTTTATAAATAATATGACTGTGATTCCAAGCGTCTGAAGTCATGCAGCTATACCGAACATTTCTCAAGGCCGTCTGCAGGAGTCATCTAACGCTGTCTGGACTTGCCTGTGTGCTGTGGTGTGATAAGAATGCCCTCTCAAATTATTCAGTGACACCACAATCAATTTAAGTCTCTGTAAAGCCAAATCTCCAGGACAATTATGATCCAGTCCAACTGCAAGCATGACTAAACTTTACTTTAAAAAAAAAAATGCATTTGATGGTAAAACTTATTTTATGGATGGTGAAAGTGAGTATGGCCCATAAGAATAAACAAATTTATTCAAGCAGATACACAAAGCCTGCCCTATTTTAAATACTTATGCACTATTCTAGGGCATTTTAAGTACAAGTAGAGAAAATGCCAATAGAACCTGATGACCCAAAAAGCAGAACATGGCATTGCGGACACTTTGTATGGTTTACGGTTGCAGCTTCAACTACATAACGGGAAATAAGGGGATATCAGACTGGCTTGACAAATAAAAATCATGATGGAAGATGTAGCAACTAATGAAACGTTGATATAGAAAACAGCCCATTGAACATTGTTCAATTCATGTTATGTGATATTCGAATGTATATTTTGTAGCGCTTTTCACAATTGTGCATCGCTGCAAAGCAGATTTACTGTAAATACATATTAGTAGTAGTACAGGCATGATATATGAAATTACATGCAAATACATGAACATTTGCAATGCCAACTGCAAAAACAACAGTAGGTTTTAGCATTTGGACTGTTATATTTATAGGGCTATCAAACAAGCACACGCATCAAATTTTTCATAATATATATATTATCAATGCTAACGATAAAAATAGTTGTATGTGGGATTGAAATCAGTATGTGATATTCTTATATTATATTCAGATACATTTAGATCATTGTTTTCGTAAGATGTATAATAGCAGTAATAGATATTATAATATTAGCAAAATTATTAAAATTTGTGTAAGATTGTGTAACCTATAACTACATAAATGTAAATTTTTAGAAATACCCGTCATTTCATCCGAATTAGGCCTGCACGACACCGAGGGGAACATGTTTTGTTTTCTGATGTGCATTGAGATGAGAGAAATACTGACTACACTAGATTACATGAAAATTTATTTGTCTCTTTTTGCTTTTTCAAACCGTTCTCATATAAATGTAAAGCCATCAGAAATAGTTCATCTTTTAAAATAAATGTTCTGTGATCAATCCTGAAACATGTGCAGCCCTAATCTGAATGCTTCAATGCTTTATGAAAGGAAAATGTATTCAAGCCTACAAATTTTTTTGAGACTGTGAGACATTTATTCACTTAAAGGGATAGTTCACCCAAAAATGAAAATAATGTCATTAATGACTCACCCTCATGTCGTTCCAAACTCGTAAGACCTCCGCTCATCTTCGGAACACAGTTTAAGATGTTTTATATTTAGTCTTGAGAGCTTGTTGACCCATCATTGAAAATCTATGTACGGTATACTGTCCATGTCCAGAAAGGAAATAAAAAATCATTAAAGTAGTCCATGTGACATCAGTGGGTCAGTTAGAATGTGTTGAAGCATTGAAAATACATTTTGGTCCAAAAATAACAAAAATTACAACTTTATTCAGCATTGTCTTCTCTTCCGAGTCTGTTGTGAAGCGCATGCGCGAGACTAAAGTCACGTGACTGCAGTGACGTGTTATCCTCAGACATGTTTGCGAAGGTTTTTTTCCAAACTAACAGCTTGCATCTCCCTCAGACTGTAAACGAAGCCCGGCCGCATAAAAAAACAGCTGGGGCGCACCAGATAACACGTGAGCCGCATCATACGTCATCCGCGTCACTGTAGTCACGTGACTTTAGTCTCGTGCATGCGCTTCAGAACAGACGCGGAAGAGATGACAATGCTGAATCAAGTCATAATTTTTGTTATTTTTGGACCAAAATGTATTTTTGATGCTTCAACACATTCTAACTGACCCACTGATGTTGCATGGACTACTTTGATGATGTTTTATTACCTTTCAGGACATGGACAATATTCTGTGCATAGATTTTTAAAGAAGGGTCAACAAGCTCTCTGACTATATAAAACATCTTAAACTGTGATCCGAAGATGAACGGAGGTCTTACAAGTTCGGAACGACATGAGGGTGACTCATTAATGACATTATTTTCATTTTTGGGTGAACTATCCCTTTAACATGATAGATGACAACATATTAAACCAGACATGCCATTCCAGCTTGCATAGAAAGTGGCCCCCCAAAAAAGATAAAAACATTAAAATGTACAGTACTTCCAATAATGCAAAAAAATGCAAATAAAATGTACATTGGCTTTATTAATTAATAAAAAAGGGAATGTGTAAAAATACATTCCTTCATGGCTTTTTGTTAAAAAAAGCAAATGTTACCTAAAAAACATGTTTGTCTAATAACAGCGTTCCACTTGACATGATGCTACCCATTAAAAATGTATTCACTAGATGGCCAGATACAAAGTGTATAGAATATGATGTTCATGAAATGTTCATGACTCGGAGCCACTCTTCCTGAATCCCAACCAGTCCCTCTTCCTGCTGTAGCGGCATAAAAGAGGAGGAAAAGATAAAAAGAACAAGGGAAAGAGACAGAAGGGTAATCCTTCATAGGATCTCCCATGATGTCATCCCAACTAACAGAAGGCGGATTATTTCGGACAGAGGAGGAAGTGAGGTCACACCCTTCCTGTGTCTGCCTAAAACCCATGCCCTATTCCTGAACAAGAGGCAAGGGAGCAAAGAAGGGCAGGCAGTTTAACTGTGGGACGACTTGAGTCACACTCTCTAAATGTATGCACTTGCGAAAGAGAGAACAGAGGCATGTGTGTGTGTCTTTCAACAGCAGCTGTGGGTTCTGCATCCACCACCCCCCCTCCCTTTTACAGACACTTGGCCGCCTTAGGAGCCATGACACATTGGCCATCTAAAAAGCATTCCTCCACGCATCCAGAAGTTATCCGTGCCAAATCCAGCAGCAGCAGCTTACCTCACAACAGCTCATTATTCTTTGGGAGGCAGCTGAAGGAACAGCATGTATTTTCACTCCTACACTGCAGAATGTCTCAGCTAATTTTTTCATTAACATATCTATCACAGTTTAATTGATAGGTAGAAGTAAAGTATTGGGGAGATTTTAGCTTGGAAGATCAAGTCACATAACTGCAGGAGAATAAATGTCCTAACTAAAAAGGAGCAGTTCATCATCAAAGCCCTTTAATTTAAATATCTGAATGTAACCTTTACAGATCAAACAATATACAAAAACCTTAATTTGAGTGGATTTTGTGTTCCCATTCCTAATTGTATTAATAACAGCATGCACTCAAGCCGGTATGGACTCAACAAGTTTGTGCAACATCTGATGATCCATGTTATCTCAGCAGCATGACTTAAGAATGTCTGCAACATGTTTTTCAATGAAGGTAATGAAAACGTTCGATAGACAGGAGTTAACATGAAATAACATAGCAATCTGCATACATATTAATAGTCACAATGAAAATGTTGTGCATCATTTTAAGTACTTATTTCTTAAATCACAGTAGTGAAGTGCTATAAAGTCTGTTTTATGGTTAGGTAAAATATTCCTTTCTACTATTCGTCAATGTCACAGGAAAGAGGAAATTATGTGTAGGTGGAGTTTATCAGACAGTGTGCATTTCACAGCAAGCTCTTGTAAGAGCTGAATGGTGGTGCCAAACCCTGACAAAAGGTATTTCCTTAAGCCAGCAACAAATGGCTGAATCCACAGGAAACCGCTTCCTAATTCCTTGTTGAATTATCATCTGAAACCCTCCACAAAGAATTCACATCTACCCCGAAACCTTCCTCAAAGAATTCACATCTACCCCCCAAGACAGTTACCCCATGGTGTGGGACAGAGTCACACCCGACCACACTTTCTTGTCCCCCTCTCCTCATGTTTTATAAAAGCAATACATTCTACATGTACAAAGAATGTGAAACTGGTTTTGTTTGGTGTTATATGAAGTGTTTTAATGCAAGTGGTACATTTGGGTTTGTTAATATGACAACAGGATTCAATGTTAATCTGTGACAATAAATAAGTAAACTTAACCTAATGTTGGGAGACAACTCCTAACTTAGACATGTTGACCAATCACCCACTGTATGTATATTAGGCTACACCCCTGATTTTACAACAACCAATCAATACCAAACTCCTAGATGCTTTGTTCTCTGGTTATTTAAGGAGATGTGTAGAAGACTTAGGCGGGACTTTCGATATCTAGAAATGCACCCCCATGATGCTGTATCTTTGATACAGCATCATGTTTCTTTTTATTTTATTTTGAGGAATCTGTAACCAGATCTTCATCTCTTTACCAGGTATGCAATGGTTTTTCGTTTGTTTCGTATTTGAATTGGAATGTAAATTGGCTTCTGAATTATGTTCTACCTACCTGGTTAATAAATTGTTACATTTGCATTCATTCTAATTTGCTCGGTATCATTGACTCTTCTAAGTTACTATAAAGTATTACGATATCCTTTGTTACCACAAATCTTTGATCGGGGTTAATTCATGTTAATTAGATTCTGCCTCTTAACTATGTTGGTGGACAGTCGCATGGACTATCGGAGTGATAGTTCTATTATCCATTTTATAATTAAGTTGTTATATAGTTCTATGATTTAACTATATGCGTCTAGAAGGAGCTAGATTGAACCTCTGATTATGGTAAGTTGTGTAAGCGACTGTGGGGGCTATATGGATACTATTTAATGAGAGCACGTAAACATGAAGCGGTATCATTAAATTGCTTTAGCCATAACCTCTGGTTTTTGTATGGTCAGATTAATTATTTAACCTTAACTAAGTTGTTTTGTAATCGCATTTGGTAATTATAATTACCTTTTCATAATTAAGTTGTTATATAGTTCTATGATTTAACTATATGCGTCTAGAAGGAGCTAGATTGAACCTCTGATTATGATCTTATGTTTTATATTTAATTGGCGACTTTTGAGAGCTACATGGGGACCTTTTAACAAGAGATTGACTTTGTTAAATTGCTTTAGCTACAACCTCTAGTACGGTCAAGTCTGTGTTCAGTACCCACACAACGGCCGGTGTGGACTGATATGACATTGGTAATCGAATGAATGAGTTCAATGTAAACATGAGTGACTAGAATGATCAAACGTTTATCCAAATTCTATATTTACATCAATTTGATTCATATTACAATACGTTTCATATCTTTGGAGTCAGATATTAAGTTGCGTAATGTTAAAACCGGAAGCACCGGAAAAGACCGAATGCGCTATAAACCGGCCATGCCGTTTGGATTCCGTCGTTGGGCCAAGCGGATGGATGGGGTCATATTTGGACCTCCTTACAAAGTGGTGATTCCCGGGACGTGATATTCAACCAGTGGAAATCTTATCAAAATGTACAAAGTACGACTGATTCGATCCCTGGAGAATAAGAGTCTTTTCATGGAGCTAAAGGTTTGAACTTCTTCTATTTCTTCAGCTGATGTGGTAAGTCAATCTTTTCTTTGCCTTTTAAAAATGTTTAAGGGAATGTTTTAAACATCCCACATTTGTGAAATAGGTTGTAAATATACCTAATGTTAGACTGGAAATCAAATCCGGTGGGGCTTAAAAATGAAATGAAACCACATTATTAGGAAAATGCTGTGCAATGCTAAATGAAGAATGAATTGCTTTGCTCTGTTAAGATCTTTTGTTTGTGTGCCTACGGAAAACAAAAGATCGTCTTACATTGGAGTTAAATCATCCAAAATTTATTCTGATTCTCAAACAAGGAAAACATCTAGAATCTAAATTTAAATCACCAAATCCTATACACAATTGTTTCTGTTGTGACAGCAA
Source organism: Paramisgurnus dabryanus (assembly GCF_030506205.2). Lineage (NCBI taxonomy): Eukaryota > Metazoa > Chordata > Actinopteri > Cypriniformes > Cobitidae > Paramisgurnus > Paramisgurnus dabryanus. The sequence continues at coordinate 21,626,850 of NC_133356.1, read as the reverse complement.
ATGCACAACATGGAAAAACAGCTAAAAAACATTAACAATTGAAAAATGATGTTGGATGATTTAAACTACAATGCAATGAATGTGTTTGCATGTGAAGGGAGGACTTGGACAATTTATATGTGAAAAACACACAGATAGTAAGATTTTTAAATGCTGCAAACATCAGTGTACAATCTATATTTGATGAGTAAAGGTAATATTGTAATGAAGCTGGAGAATGAAGGAAATGTATGAATGATTGAAGGCAGCATTGTTGGATTTAAAAATCCCCAATGCATAGAGAAATGTAACTGAATGGTGGACATTAAGCAAGTAGGGAAATGATTTTAAATGAGTTGGTGTGAGTGAGCCTGCTAAAAGATCACTCTGGACTGAATGAGAATAGAATGGAATCAGTAAGTCATATTACAATTACAAACTTCTAATTCAATGTAGTATTCCTCCATTGATGAGATACAATTAAGCAAAACCTAAAATTGTTGCAGGAAAATATAATGTTTTTCTAGGCCAACACAAATGGTCTTATCTCTCATTGTGAGACACCCAACTGAGATGAAAGGGCTTACCCCCCACTCAGATGACGGGCTATCCATTGTTCCCAAGAGAGAACATTGTTTTTAAGAGAGACATTTGTCTGTAACCATATTTTTCCTTCTGTAAATCAATCTCAGTGTTCTTTAAGAACTTGATAAACACCAGGACTGTTAAAAGTTCTTGGCTTAGTCTTTCCTTATGAGTCTGTGAAAATTGTTTAAAGAAAGTTTTGTACAGCTTTATAGAGATGTGAAAGGCCACACAATTCTTAGTCTTGAAACTGTTGTAGAAATACATTAGCATGAACCAATGAAAATCTGTGCCTCACACCAGTCTGTCCAGGGCTGACACCTTTTCACATTCAAATACATTGATACAGTAACATCTTGCAAATTACAAACACCAGCCTGGTGTTCCTTAAAAAAGATCAGTAATGAAAGTATTTTTAATTTATACTATTTTAATGTAATATAATCTATATTGTGATGAAGTTGCAATATACATTATATTATAATGGCCAAACAGGCCTCAGATGGTAAAATGTGGTGCATTAAATGTACTATGGAATAACTTGCACAGGCCAAACCCACAGAATTGGTCCACTATGCAGTGTCAAAAGGGCGGAATGTGCTGTCACATGTTGCCATCTTTTAACACTTAAATATTACATGACACTTGTGATAGTAAACCAAACCCATTCAACTGGAAATCACTAACCCATTTTTAATCCAATACAGATTGGGCACATGCTTGTGTGGCTTCCCAGGTGAAAAAGTAGTACACTTCCATAGTGTACTTAAAGTGCTTTATTTTCGCACACTAGTTTTGTACTTAATATACTAAAAATTCATCTTTAGTACTTCTTAAGATGTTCTTAAAATCATCTAAGTGTACTTCACTGTGCTATTTTGAGACACCATGAATATGAACTAAAATGCATTTTTAACATACTATCTCTGTATTAAAAAATGTATTTACTTAACACTTGATATAAACTTGAACTCAACTTTCATACAAAGATGGGTTCAAGTTTACTAAAAGTGGTATCTAAATACATTTTTTAAATACATTTTTAGCACATTTTAGTTCATATTTATGGTGTCTCAAAATAGCACAGTGAAGTACACTTAGATGATTTTAAGAACATCTTAAGAAGTACTAAAGATGAATTTTTAGTATATTAAGTACAAAATTAGTGTGCGAAAATAAAGCACTTTAAGTACACTATGGAAGTGTACTACTTTTTCACCTGGGTTAACAGCCAGTTAGCATGTGTTTAACATTCTCATTGCAGTGATCCGTTTACATTTTCTGATTTGTAATTGATCGTAAGGCATTGATATTTCTATAGAACACATTCTAGTTGTTTGTTTCGTATGTGTTTCTATGTTGAAGGATTTGTCTCCTATGTGGTAAGCTCTGCTATTCCTTGTATAGCTGCAGTCAGACCCTAAAGAGGAGCACAAAAATGCCATGTGGCTACAATGTGTTATAATTGCATTAATGAAAATGTTTTACCTCACAACAGGATCCAGTAGCATTTTACCATGTTTCCTAACTAAAAACACTGGTGTTGGAAGACTTATTGAGCCAGATTACAACCTCATACCGATAATATCGAACTGGCTCCCTGTTTTAACAACAGGACTAAATTTGCATCACAATTTATCCTCCTCACCTTTGTTGCAGCATGGTATTCACGCATAGCCTCAGTTAAATTAAATCGCATAGCAAACACTCACTTACCAAGAATTAGTCATTATTTCAAACTGTCTGAATTTAAGCATCTGTTTTGGGTTTTCTTTTCAGAAGTTTGATCAGTTTAATGTCTACTGAAATCTTGATAAAGAGCAATTTTCTAAGTTTAATACTATTATTTTTGACATTTGATTTGCTCTGTATGTAAGACATTTAAAACTATCATGTTTATCACCACGCACCACACAACATATTCCAAACTGAACACTACATTTAAAACCAACATTCTCCTGTTACACCAACAGAGCCATCTAATCTAACAAATATGCTAAAGTGATATCATTCACACCCATATTAGCAAAACTACAACACTCATAAGAAACTTACATGGCAAAGTCACACTTTGATAATTATGTTTTTATTTGCAATAACAAACTTACTGTCTTAATCTCAAATCAATAATCTTACTGTTGTTGTCATAAGTGAGGACCAGTGGCGCCCTGATCCTCAACTTATCATGAAATAACAGCACAGACAATTGTCAAGAATCAATCAAACCATTTACTCAACTCCTAATATCAAATGTGACTTAGCCAACAGATCAGAGATCACACACACACCTATACAAATATTCACATATCTCTACACTCACACACCTACCTATACACGCAAACACATTAAAATCTGAGATTCTAAATCTTCAAGTGTATAGACTACACATACTCATAAACATGCCTATACACACATACACATACAGATACATATACACATAGGCACATACCTGCACACATAGAAATCTAACATGATATTCTGAATCTTCAATTGTTCTCATGGACTCAACATGTTCTGAACAAATTCTAAGTTAATCTTAGGCCCAGAAGGTGCTTATATTAGAAAATTCAAAGTTCCCTCGAAACATTCACTGTAGATGTGTGTATGGAATGATTACAACACTATGTGCCTATTATTACTATTATTATTATTACTATTATTATTATTATTATATATGGTCTACAAAGCCCATACCAAAATCTATTATAGCAGTATTATACTGTCACTATTATCGATACACCCTATAGTATGCATAACCAAATTTTACTTTACCATATTCCGTTTTTTATTTTCACATGACCTAATATATGCATACCTGAATATTATTTTAACACTTTCTGGGTTTTATTTTTTTTATTTTTACATTACCCAATATATCCATTCATGAAGTTTATTTTTGCATTTTCTGGGCTTTATTTTTCATATAATCTATAATATGCATACTTGAAGGTTATTTTAATATTTTCTGGGTTTTATTTTTCATATAATCTATAATATGCATACTTGAAGGTTATTTTAATATTTTCTGGGTTTTATTTTTCATACAATCTGTAATATGCATACTTGAAGATCATTTTAACAATCTCTGGGTTTTATTTTCATACAATCTGTAACATGCATATCTCAAGGTTATTTTAACATTTTATTTTCTGGGTTTTATTTTATAATATGCATACCTCAATGTTATGCCTTGTTGTTTTAACCTGATCTTTTGCATCTTCTTCTTCAATATCCAGAGACCAAGTACATTTAAATTCAACTAAACTCCAAATACAACAGTGGGAAAGAACATTGGTAATTTTATAGATCAGATATATTTGACCTGGTGAGACCGTACCACTTGCACTTTCCACATCAAGGTATCATGTGCTATGTTGTTTATTTATTTTATTTATGGTTTGCCCTAACTATCATGTTATAGTGTTACCAAGCCTATTGATATTGGTCAGTGTTCAATCAATGAATGGTCCTTAAGGTGTGCAAGTGTTTTCACACAGTGATGTATTGTCAATGTCAATACCCCCACCCGACGACGTCTGAATTCACCGTTCAGAGGTGACAACTTTCTTCAAAGAGACAGAACGTCTTAGAACAGGTGGTTTCCGTGAAAGAATGGGACATTCATCGAACGAAGCACACAGGCCTTGGTTGACACACTGAACTTGAACACTACGAACACTACAGGGATTGGACACCACCGAGATGTATGTTGATCTCATCGGGACTGTTATGTCTCTCCGACTTGATCAAAATGGGCGGAGCTGTAAGAGCTGAATGGTGGTGCCAAACCCTGACAAAAGGTATTTCCTTAAGCCAGCAACAAATGGCTGAATCCACAGGAAACCGCTTCCTAATTCCTTGTTGAATTATCATCTGAAACCCTCCACAAAGAATTCACATCTACCCCGAAACCTTCCTCAAAGAATTCACATCTACCCCCCAAGACAGTTACCCCATGGTGTGGGACAGAGTCACACCCGACCACACTTTCTTGTCCCCCTCTCCTCATGTTTTATAAAAGCAATACATTCTACATGTACAAAGAATGTGAAACTGGTTTTGTTTGGTGTTATATGAAGTGTTTTAATGCAAGTGGTACATTTGGGTTTGTTAATATGACAACAGGATTCAATGTTAATCTGTGACAATAAATAAGTAAACTTAACCTAATGTTGGGAGACAACTCCTAACTTAGACATGTTGACCAATCACCCACTGTATGTATATTAGGCTACACCCCTGATTTTACAACAACCAATCAATACCAAACTCCTAGATGCTTTGTTCTCTGGTTATTTAAGGAGATGTGTAGAAGACTTAGGCGGGACTTTCGATATCTAGAAATGCACCCCCATGATGCTGTATCTTTGATACAGCATCATGTTTCTTTTTATTTTATTTTGAGGAATCTGTAACCAGATCTTCATCTCTTTACCAGGTATGCAATGGTTTTTCGTTTGTTTCGTATTTGAATTGGAATGTAAATTGGCTTCTGAATTATGTTCTACCTACCTGGTTAATAAATTGTTACATTTGCATTCATTCTAATTTGCTCGGTATCATTGACTCTTCTAAGTTACTATAAAGTATTACGATATCCTTTGTTACCACAAATCTTTGATCGGGGTTAATTCATGTTAATTAGATTCTGCCTCTTAACTATGTTGGTGGACAGTCGCATGGACTATCGGAGTGATAGTTCTATTATCCATTTTATAATTAAGTTGTTATATAGTTCTATGATTTAACTATATGCGTCTAGAAGGAGCTAGATTGAACCTCTGATTATGGTAAGTTGTGTAAGCGACTGTGGGGGCTATATGGATACTATTTAATGAGAGCACGTAAACATGAAGCGGTATCATTAAATTGCTTTAGCCATAACCTCTGGTTTTTGTATGGTCAGATTAATTATTTAACCTTAACTAAGTTGTTTTGTAATCGCATTTGGTAATTATAATTACCTTTTCATAATTAAGTTGTTATATAGTTCTATGATTTAACTATATGCGTCTAGAAGGAGCTAGATTGAACCTCTGATTATGATCTTATGTTTTATATTTAATTGGCGACTTTTGAGAGCTACATGGGGACCTTTTAACAAGAGATTGACTTTGTTAAATTGCTTTAGCTACAACCTCTAGTACGGTCAAGTCTGTGTTCAGTACCCACACAACGGCCGGTGTGGACTGATATGACATTGGTAATCGAATGAATGAGTTCAATGTAAACATGAGTGACTAGAATGATCAAACGTTTATCCAAATTCTATATTTACATCAATTTGATTCATATTACAATACGTTTCATATCTTTGGAGTCAGATATTAAGTTGCGTAATGTTAAAACCGGAAGCACCGGAAAAGACCGAATGCGCTATAAACCGGCCATGCCGTTTGGATTCCGTCGTTGGGCCAAGCGGATGGATGGGGTCATATTTGGACCTCCTTACACTCTCTATAGAGACCCTCTTTGGAGCAACAAACACATAAACATGCACAAACCTGTCTTTAAGATTTAACTTCAAAATCTCTTAAATTAGTATTTTACCACGTCAAGTCTATAAACCGTATGTATATTCTGATTCCACAGATCTACCTTTAAGTCATTAAACTTTTTAGCAGAAACGTGTTTAAAGTTTAAGGGTTGTCTTGTATCAACGAAAAAGCCAATTCACTATATATTACGGTTTTCCAATTAGAGAAGTGTTGATGGTCTCTTTATGCTGGAGGTAATATATGTCTGGTAGAGCATTAAACTCAGGATATGACAGAATGCTGTAGGAATGGTGACAGAATACTGTTGTTCCAGCACATCCAATAATTCACGAGGAAATGATTGATTCAATTTTTAAAAGGAAGTTCACTGATAAAAAACCCGAGTTCACACCCATCCTCAGTGCTAGAACTTTCTGTCTCATCTGATTGAGAAAAATGCTGTTATTAATAACCTGAACTTGTTATGCTGTTATGCTATACATCTCTAATTGTTATGTAATAGTACTGCAATGCATAACGTTTGAACAGAAAACTACACTACACTACTTGTAATTTGCACTACTACTACAATAATTATTATTAGTGAAATGAATTATATTCACATCTAATACTGACAATTTAATGTATAGAGTGACCAAAAAAGCAAATGCATGATTAAACCATATCTATGAGGGTACAGAGTAGAAACTAGCTAAACTAGGTACTGTTTAACAGATGAAGCAGTCGACTTGACATAGCAGCCTTTCCTTTATGTCAATGTAAATCTGCTTATGTCATAGTTTGGATAAATACATTTATGCTAAGCACAAACAAGCAACACTATTTAAGTAAAGAACAAATGGTAACTCCTAACTTCTGTTAATGTTGATCCATCAGCTCTGTTTGAGTTCGCTAAGCAACTGAGCTCACTACATACGAGACTGATCTCTGAGTTGATCTGTCTGCATGTGACGAAAGAAATGGGGCGCTCCTGTCCGCTAGAGAAAAGCAGAGTGAGAATGCTACAGCAGAAAATCAGGTTTGCTCTGCCACTTAAAAAGAAGGTCATGTAAAATAAAGCATGCCACACAGGTTTCCAGCATGCCTAATGCTACTTAAAGACCCACCGAAGTGTCTACAATTGTGCAGCGTTGACGTAAACTTAAATAAAACAGGATGTTAGGGTGGGGCATACTGAATGGCCCATCCCTCTTTAAAATAGCCAGTAGCACTACTAAACAGGAGGTGAAAAGCAGTAGGCAAGGCAAGTAGTATGTCAAAATTCATAGTATTCGAAAAACAGGCAAAAAGCACCTAGATGACCTGCTTTTAAGACTTGACATGTGCATTATATGGACATTTTACAATCCCTTAAAGGAATAGTCTACTCATTTTCAATATTAAAATATGTTATTACCTTAACTAAGAAGAGTTGATACATCCCTCTATCATCTTAGTGCGTGCACGTAAGCGCTGGGGCGCGCTGCGACACTTTGATAGCATTTAGCTTAGCCCCATTCATTCAATGGTCCCACTCAGAGATAAAGTTAGAAGTGACCAAACACATCAACGTTTTTCCTATTTAAGACGAGTAGTTATACGAGCAAGTTTGGTGGTACAAAATCAAACTTGGCGCTTTTCTAAGCGGATTTAAAAGAGGAACTATATTGTATGGCGGAACAGCACTTTTGGGAGTACTTCAACTCGCCTGAAAAATCCGCTCCCCTTCTCCCTCTCATAATGGGAGAGGGAGAGTGTTACTGTGCCAAGTCGAAGTACTCCCAAAAGTGCTGTTCCGCCATACAATATAGTTCCTCTTTTAAATCCGCTTAGAAAAGCGCTACGTTTTATTTTGTACCAAACTTGCTCGTATAACTACTCGTCTTAAATAGGAAAAACGTTGATGTGTTTGGTCACTTCTAACTTTATCTCTGTTTGGTACCATTGAATGAATGGGGCTAAGCTAAATGCTATCAAAGTGTCACAGAGCGCCCCAGCGCTTACGTGCACGCACTAAGATGATAGAGGGATGTATCAACTCTTCTTAGTTAAGGTAATAAGTAACATATTTTAATATTGAAAATGAGTAGACTATTCCTTTAAGGAGTCACCCAACAAGGAAGAAGAGGCATCCTCATATTCAAAAATGTCGGAAAGCGGTAACATGGCTCTATTAAAATATAAATACATAAGGATAACAGTTGTTCCTTGTTGTTAAATTGCACTTGTTTAACAGCATCGAAGTTAACAGCTCAAGTGTTGTTATGACGCTGTATGTCATGTGATGTAGTAGTACATCCGAATTTAATTAAAACTACCCGTATTCATACTAAATGGAACTTACTGGTTTAATAGTCAATGAGTATACTTCATCTAATTCAGTATTTACTGTCACAGTATGCAGTTTCGAATGCAGGGTTAGTTTACCTCACAACCTGGAATCGGATGAGAGGAGGAAGTGCAGAATGACGTCATTAATATAACTGATGCTTTTTGGTGGATTGACAGGCTGTAAGTTTGGTAATGTTTTGGACCACACTAGTATATAATATCCTCAAGCACACTAAAACAATTTCAATTTTGATTATATGGGAACTTTAGAAATGGACCATGAGGGAGGAATTGCTTACCCTGAAATCATTGCGCCGTACTTCCACGTCACAAACCGCATGGCCGTGGTTGGGTGCACATCTGGAGAAGCAACAATATTGGCAGACAGCCACCTGTTCCACATCACAATGATAGAGTCTGTATTCATCATGGTGTGGACAGCTCCAGGCCCTGACCTCCTCAACCGACACCAGTAAATGCCCAGGGGCTGGACAAGGTTGTTGGAGATGCGTCTGAATATGAGACTGACAACATGGTGCATTACAACGAAGACACACTTTCTGCGCTTGAATAGGAGGTCCTCGTCTACATAGGATGCAGTGCAACACGGCCGGTGATTTCTCAACGTTCAGCGCGTTAAACTTTTCCACGATGTTGTTGAGTTTGATGTTTTTCTCGAGATTTGGTTTCTGGTTGTACGCGTGGTTGCACTCGGGACAGCGCACGTTGCCCGTGTCTTTCGCCCAGGCCTCGCTGATGCAGCCCCGGCAGAAGTTGTGCTTGCAGGGCAGCTGCACGGGCTCCACAAACACATGCAGACATATCGGACAAATGAGTTCCTCCTCCAAACAGTTCCGCCAGCTCTCCGCCATCTCAACCAGTTGATCCGACATCCAGGATTGAGTTAAATAGCTCTGTAGGCTCGTAAATATATCAAAAACTAAGTTCTAGCACCGTCCAAATGTTTGAATCATTGTGACCCCATTAGTACATCCAGTTGATAAAAACCATACGAGCACAGATGGTCCAGACAAACAGCTGTTGATCAGACCCAAACATGCCAAGCGAGCGCCTCTGCTACTGGCAAAGTTGTCAACTATGAATTACGAGGAAAAGAGGAATCTGGCGTTGGGCGTTATTGCAGTTCTGTGTAGGTTTTCTAACGAGAGAAACTGGTTCCTTTTAAATGAAGAAAGTTTTGCTAAAATATATATGTAGTTAATCCTCAAAATTGAGAAAGATCGAAAGTAAAACAGCAGTCGATATGTTTGATTTTAAGTTGAATTTACGTGTATTTCAAATGATCGTACACCGAGACAAAAGCAGAACACAAGAAATGTCTCACTGACAGATGCCTGACTGTTCGCTAAAACTAGCCTACCGCCTATAAGTGCTACTGCATAGTATTGTGCTTATTATAAATACCAACATGCCATCATATATATTCATAATGAGATCAGCTGAATCATGATGTAAATGCGTATCATCATTAACCAAGTTTAAAACAGGAAAAGGGTGACGCCACGAAGTTCAAGTGATGAAAATGTCCTTTCGCAAGCAGTCATTTACTAAAGCAGTCGATCACGCATTTGATTTGTGCCCAGGGCACATGATATTTGCCCTGCTGGAATTATAATCGCTCCTCTCAAAGTAAACCTTAGCCCCCGTGTTGCTCTTTCAACACTGTATCGATAGGATTTCGTTTCCTCACAACTACAAGAAAAGCAGCCGGTAAACCCAGAAACAAATTTTGTCTAGTCGCGACTCGCAACAGGACTTTAAATGTCAACATACGCGTTTTGAAGCATAAAAAAACAAAAACGGACCAGAGATGTTATCTAGAATAGAAAAGCTATTCCCTTGCTATCTGTGTTGGTTAAACATTAAAGAATTATCCAAATCGCGACCCCTCTCCATGTTTCGTTTGATGTTTACCTGTCCGCACTTAACACAGATGCATTGTATTCATTTATAGTACCCGATGTCATCTATTTTATTTTGATCAAGCTAACTCGCCTAAAATATTCATGTATTAAACCCAGATACCTTTCTTGCTCTTAAAGGAGACGATATCGTTCGGCTCTCGTTATCGCTCATCAGCCATCTTGTTTTTCTGTTTAACGCGAATTAATTACGACGTATCTATTTACTTTTCAACCAATTTGTGTGCCCTTCCTTTATATATAGATGGTCCGCGCAAAGCAAAACGATCCCAAAAATTCAGCGATCATCCATGTAAATCACGTCCTATATAATGATAGTCCGTATTAAAAACAGATTCTTCAAAGCCGTATTCCAGTCTGCGTGTGTTATTATTTATGATTTTTCTTCTTTCAAAGCAAATCCTAGATGAGAGGAATGCAGGCACAAGACTGCAACTCAGGATACAGTTCACATACTCCCCCTGTCCTGGTCACGTGATCCTCGCAGATTCGATACATAAAGTAAGAGGAGGGGCTAACGAATGGGGCGGAGCTTCTTTAAAGGGAAACACATCTAATGTCTCGCCACCCAATTACTTCACTAATATCGATCGATAAACAGTATTCGCGTATTACATACATTTATTTACATTGAATAATAAATACATAAGCTTTAGCATAAAAAAAACTTTAAAATGGGTCACAAGATTAAATTGTCACCAATCTTACAAGAGTTCAAAGTACTGAGGGATAACATTATATAGTACCTTTAGTAAGTATAAAAGTTATTCAGTACTGGCAGCAAAAGATGATTGCGAACAAATGCTGAAAATAATAAACTGTAGTAAAAATATAGCTGCAAGCAGCAATACCGGGGTCAAGCCGAAAAGGGCACAGAAGGGTGTAAAATTGGGTTTGGATAAGAATACTAAAGAACCTAGGTAAACCTCATGATTTCAAAAGAAAAAAACGCAAAAGTAATCAACAAAAATAATCTATGTTCTTGTCTCCTGCAATCGTCCTTCTGTTATTGACAATCATGGAACATTAGAGCACTGAAGGACATGTGAGTGATGTTTGCAGTGGCATAACATGGGTCACAACATGTTACAACAAGTTAAATCAGTCAAAAGAGACCATCCCCATGTCTCTACGATGTTCTGATGCAAAGAAAAAGCTCTTTCAAAAACAGTTGATTAGGTATTCTCATTGGTTGCTAGAGAGTAGATTCACATCCACCAGTGATTATAGTCCAAGCCATGAAATGAAGAATCCATGATGACTTATGATTTTAGATGTGTTGTTGCAGTAGTTTTAGGCAAAATTTGCTATTTTCTATCTCCAAGCCACTAGGTGGCGCTATGACAAAATTGTGCATGCAACCTCAGGGCATGACTGCGTTACATTTAGCTAGTTTCCTGACTATACACTTTAGTTCAGCAAAGAAATAGTTGTATGACCATAGGGCTTGCTTGATATGAAAGGTTTTGTCCAATTATAAGGCCAACTAGTGGTGAAGGCATACCAATTTTTTTGTGTGGCCTCAGACTCTGCTCGTACATCAGCGTATCAAATCTGGTGAAAAAATCTCTTTTCGTTGCGAAGTTATAACCATTTATGTGTAAAAAACACAAAATTCAAAGGTAATTTTTCGTTTTTTGCTATTTTCGGCCATTTCTGATGAAAATTTTAATATAACGCCAATAGAACTTTTTGTTCAGAAGGTAATGCAATGTTCTTCCTATGGTGTTTTCAAGTCGATCAGAATAACGCTCGCGAAGATATTCGCACGTGTTTTTTAAGTGCTGTTTTGCTGCTCAGGGCTAACCGTAAGGCGAATTCTGGCATGTTTGGAATCGTTGGACTCGGCAACTATTCAGAACTCTAAAGAAACAAGTCCCGTGAAAATACGTCAATCGGAGCCAAAGTTATAGGCGTGTAAAGCATAAGTCTGACCACTAGGTGGCGCTGTGACGAAACTCTGCATGCACCCGTAGTTCCTGACTGGCATCACAAGTACCAAGTATCGTGTCAATAGGCTTAAGTTTGCCGAAGATACATCCTCAAATCCATTTTTTTGAGCTCTACATAAAATTCTTTGACGTGGTTTACGGAAACGGACTGACGAATTGAAATGAATTCCATAACTTTTTGCCGTGAGGGTCTGTAGATGCTACATACCGATTTTCGTGGAAATCGGGCAAAAGCTCTAGGACGAGTTCGCAAAAGTAGGTTTTACGAATAATTCAAAATGGCGGAAAAATTTTCATGACGGAAAATGACGTCATAGGGTCCAATCGAATCGTCTTGAGCCAAGGAATCAGAGGAAGCAAGAATTTTGTTTCTAGGACTTACGGATCAGAAGTTATAAGCAAGAACATAAGTGCAACTTTGGACTGTTGGTGGCGCTAGCGGGTTAGACATAGAGACTCCAAATTTGCTATGGGGACACATTGGAGTGTCCTTTATCAGTGTGCCAAATTTCATAACTTTCCTACGTACGGTTCTATGGGCTGCCATAGACCGCAATGGCGGAGGAATAATAATAATTATTATAAAAAGAAAACTAACGGATACAATAGGGGTCTTCGCCCATTCTGGGCTTGACCCCTAATAACTAGGTATTAAGTGTTTTTTAACATACCATAGAAAATAGTACAGTATACTATTGTGTATCAGTTTACTATTGTTAATACTACTTAATACTGAAGTAATTACTATATTTAGTTACTAAACATAGTTATTATTTTTCATGTGCCTTAAGTAACAGATTCCTTTAGGAATGAAAACGTTATTTGTAAAAAAAAAAAAAATGGTAACACAAACAAACAAACAATCTTTAACAGGATGTGTTGTCAAAACAAGCAAAAATACCAAGTTATGTAAATAACTTTAATGCACTTAAGAATAACAAAACCACAGGCAGTGTAGTGATTCTCCTGAATATAAAAAAATGACAGTACACTAATTAAAATCATATTTTATAAAGCACTAATAAAGGGTTCTTTTTTACATTGACCTATTATTCAGCACATATCTCAAAAATAGCAAATGCACATTCTGCAAAAATAGACTGATGTTTAGGAACCGGTTAGCTTAAGTCCATACAAAGAGGCTAGGAATGCAATCATACAGTCTTAAAGAAAATTAAATCCAATACATGTAAAACACCAAAAAATATCAAAGAAAGGAAATAACATGAAATAATTTCCTACTTTTTATATTACATGTGGTTTGGCAAACATCATTAATATACAAACTTTGGCATTGTGTTATTGGACTAACCGACCACTTTTGGGTCAAATTACACAAAGAGGCTTTATCCCTACCATAGATCATCAACTTGAATTAGGCACTATTGTATTTTATCTAGAGTAAAGAGAGAATTTTTAGATAAATAAATCTTTCACAAAGGCTTATTCATTAAAATGCTTTCCTTCGCAGGATTTAATAGGGACAGTTTTTTTTTCAAAGAAATTCGAGTCCATTCTATGATAAGTTTAGGCACCAGTGCTAAAATTGCAATGTAATGAATTTTACCTGTCTTTTGAAACATAACACGATCAGAAACAAGGGGAAGTAAAAATAAAACCCAGCATATATTTAGAAATGGCACAAGTCAATAGATAAATTCAAAATAATAGGTATAATGGACACAATTCGAACCAAAATACTTAATCGTGTGCCATCATTTACAGTGTTCTTTGAAGAGGGGAAATGTCTGAATGTGTTTCCTTCTGTCTGTAGGCATGTGAGCTCTGGAGTTGAGCTTGTTATTAGAGATGTCTGTCTATAATCAGGGGCAGTCAGCTCCCATGTCTTACTGAAGTGGGCTTTCGAACACAGAGTCTGGTAGGACAGAGATCTTTAGCTTCTTATCTGGCCAGCTGTATTCCTTCGGCAGTTTAGACTGACAGACGAGATTAAGACAGTCATTTAAATTTTTAATGTAAAAAACATAGAAGCAACATGAAACTTGAAAAAGAATCATTTAAAGGAAACCCTTACTTCACGGGTGCTCAAATCCTGAAGCTCAGCTAGCATCTGCTCTACAAATTCCTCTGTAAGTAATATCTAAGGAGATGAGAACAAAGACACACATGTAAGACGGCCCTACATTTTAAGAATGGTACTGAATTTCAGTAATGGATGTCTGATAGTTTAGATTAGATACCTGTAGCCACGGTCCGTGTGCTGCATACGGATGCTCTTCTGTGGCAAAGGCCCCTTCTACCCCAGTGGACACAAACGTGATTGCTGTGTCTCCATTAATGCTTTTGTATGTGAAATGTCTACCATGAAGCAGTCGACCTCTATGAGAAAAAGAGTAAGAAAAAAGCCATGAGTCATTTGACGCTGTTAAAAATGTGTGCAATGTCAAATGCACATCTGTTTCAGAATTCAGTTTGGACAAATGTGAACAATGCCTATGTTTAAGAGGTTATGTAAAAATGCTGATCTTATCCCATCTAGCAACATCAGAGCTTTATATTTGTTTAGAAAGCTTTGGTTATTTGTTAAATTGAACAAAGTTCAAGTCGATTATCAACCTGTGGTCTACAGTAAATCCTACGCAGGGCCACAGGAAATCTGCACCCACATGAAGCTTGCACACATCTGCATTATTTAAATTTCTAGCAATACATAAAAAATTCATGTTTGTTAATTAAACATTTTGGATAGTTTTATTACGTTTTTAAATTCAAATAGTAATGTATTATTCTCAGCATTATTTCATATATTTTACTGTATTTAAATCAATTCAGCAGATTTCCCATGCAAAAAAAAAAAAAATGTATACACATTGCTCGATATTTATGCTAGTAGCTAAGTAAAGAAATGTGTAGTAGGTTAAATAAAAAGAGAGTATGCAATACCTGAGGCACAGTGGAAGTAGAGTTCCAGACTCCTGGTTAAACTTTAGGTGCACACTTTCCAGCTGTCGCGTTCGCACAAGCTCATGGGGAACAATAGCTGCTGAACTCTCGCTCTCCAGACTATCCTTACGACTTCTGGGATAAAGAAGATGAGGAAGAATGAAGAAAGAGAACGCCATTCATTGTAAATCAAAAGGAACCATTTACAAACACAAAGTGGCCCGAAAATAATTTTTTCAAATGAATTTCATTTTTATAAATAAACAATCTGCAAACAAATGGTTTGTTCTTGTGCCTCAAGTGTCCAAAATCTTTTATTTTCCAGGCCACTACAAATAAAAAAACAGGAGTGCAATGCTTTTGTGTTTCCTCTAACAAACAGTCATATTGTACTGAACACCCATTTTCAAAGTGGAATAAAGACGAACTGTCTCCACCGCCCATTTTGCAGAAGAAATAAATTCAGTTTTTCTCTTGGTTGGCTCTTACCTTGAGTTCTGCTGGGTCTGCAAATGTCCAACTGATTGTCTATGGAGAAATTAGGGGCAGATTTGTACCACAGCGAAGTGAATTAATGCATTTACCACTACTGCCAACAGGCAAATCCATTTCATCCCTTTCAACAGCCACTTAGAACAGAAACACGTACATTTTGCCTCTTTAAAGAGGTCGGCTGGGCTTTAAAACGTATCTAAAAATTTGAGTGTCTAATAATTCACTGACTACTAGAAAGCCATTCTGACCATAAAATTTGGCAGGTGGACCTTTTAAAACACTGTGGTGCAAAACAAATACATTGACTAAGGATAACTAATGGCACTGAATGCATAAGAGTATAGTACAGTATAGTTTTAAAATCAAAATTTACAAAACATTTATGCATTTGCTTTTATCCAATGCGATATACACAGTGTCCTAACCAGACATTCCAGCAACAAGCAATTTGCTGTCCACACCAGATGCAATGCGACTACGACAATGAATCAAACATCTCAGCCAATCAGAATAGCTCTCTCTGCAAGCATGCACTATTCAGCACACCCACATTTCCAAATGTGTAAGTACATAGTCAAATTCATAAATGAAACCATTTAAAATACTAAAATACACACTTGGTGACTAACACATGATCTTTATGAAATACAGTTTGATTGTTCTATTTCCTACAATTATTTTCAGGATATATTTTTATTCATAAAGAGATTATATTCATAAATATTTCCATGTACGCAGAACTTCTATCGAATAAGATCTCTATGTGTGTGAAGCTAACAGCTGCAACGTCACAGAAAGAGAAACTAAAATAGAAACCAAAATGTTTTCGAAAACAAAATCCAGTGTTCACGTATTGCCATTGTGGCTTGTTAGAACAAAAACTCTGATTCACTTGGGAAAGATACCACAGTGTTGCATCTGGTTAGGACACAGTGCTACAGTGTATTCCAGGTATTCATTTCTTATCAACATGTAGGTTTTCTTTGTGTATCTAACCAATGACCGCCTGAACGCAATACTTTACCAAGTGAGCTACCCAGAACATTCAATGAAGCTATATTTCCTTTATTCTGACATCAACATCAGGGATCCCATTATGATTTCAGCATGTACATAGATGATGTATGAGTGAAATTATTTACAGAATACACCCAAACATTAAAGCAAGCATAACCTATCAATATGTTTAAATTTAGATTTTTTTTCAAACCAAGCAGCACTGCCTGAAGCGGGGCTGCAAGATGATGAGCATACACAGCGTAGGTCTGCACAGCATTTAAAGGTGCAGTGCGTACATTTTAGCAGCGTCTAGTAATAGACTCAGATTGATCAGGCACCAATCATTATCTGCCGATAATGTTTGATCAGTGATTTCTATAAAGGCAGATCAGATGAGCCGACGGTATAACGCCAAACTCACTATGATCGGTGATCAGCCCCAGAAATCCTGATCAAAGCACCCTTAGCAACTAGCTATGAAATTGTGAATTGCAACCACCGGCTTAGTCCACTGCTCAAACCTCCCTTTCGAAGTACATTGAGATGCTACGGTGGTCAACACAGGACAAAGATGAAGTCACTTTGGACATCAAATAGTAGCCAGCCAATACATTTTCTTTGGGGGCAGCAAAGGTATGCACCGTACACAAGGGAGGGCCACACGCCGGAAAGGTTTGAGAACCACTGGCCTACTGCTGACAGACTATAGACACCTGAACTAAATCTCATGAGCTAATAAAACTGCTGTACAGTAGCAGGCCAGCTGGTTAAAGTCAGCACTTATGAGAACAAAGATTGAAAGGACAAGCTGTAGTCTGAAAAAAATCCCTGCTTACTGGACAGGCTAAAAGTTGCGAGTCACTATCAAACCAATATTCAAAACTGACTATGCTTATTTTTCAATGTAATATTGCAGTGTTTGTTATAAACAATTTATCTGATCAAAATCTAAAAATTGACTTCCTTGTGGCAATCCTTCTCTGATAACGTCAGCTAGAAGAATTGGGCAGGAACATCGTTCACTCCGCCCCCTCCAACTTTCAGTCTGACGCCAGTTCTATTTCTGAATGTCTGAACATCCGCTTTTCTATAGCCAATCAAAGCACAGTGGAAAACACAAGCCACACCCACTATTTCCCTTATGATATGCTATTTCACTTAGAAGTACGTCACAACATGGAAGTCAATTGACAAACTTTAATTTTTAGTTATTAAAGCTGAAATCCATAACCTTTTAACCCAACTCTTTACTGCCAGCATTGAATTTTTTAAAAATCTTTTTTTCTGATTTTCACAAAAAATATTTAATGCATCAAGAAAATTTTCTTCTTTAAATATATAAAAATAGATCCTATCCTCATTTGTTCTATTTTTATCACCTCTCAAATACGGGTAGGTTTCTTCAAAAATTC
Source organism: Paramisgurnus dabryanus (assembly GCF_030506205.2). NCBI lineage: Eukaryota > Metazoa > Chordata > Actinopteri > Cypriniformes > Cobitidae > Paramisgurnus > Paramisgurnus dabryanus. The sequence goes on along the minus strand of NC_133356.1, from coordinate 21,608,773 downwards.
AAAATGTTGCACCAAAAGTTGAGATAACGGCATTTTTTACCGTTTTTAAAACCATGGACGCATTAGTGTTTTACAATTTGTGTAAGAGCACCACCTAGTGGATAATAGTGGAAATACGGATTGCCGTAAAAACATGTCATTGGCAGGGAACTGTTTTCTCTTAATTGATGAGATAACTCGTCAATGGCAGGGAAAGACTTAAAAATAAACAAAAATCAGTTGTTAAATAAATACATACAAAACTTTGTTCAAATTAGGGATGTTAATTAATCTTCAATTTATTATCGATAATAATAAATCCATAAAACCTAACGATGGTTGAATATCACATACTGCAGGAGAAGCGAAATTAACAATGCTCCATGCCAAGCACACACCTGGGCTTTTTAACGTCATGCAAGACAAGGCTGGCTGCCAACGCAACGAAATGGCATCCGCAGTGAATCTGATATAGTCCGATACAGAAATGCACATAGGGTTAAGCCTACTGAGAAGGAAGACCCTCTGTAGGAAGCCTGCAAGCTAACAACGCTGCTATACACAGGGAAGGAGACCAGAGGCCTTTTTTTAATGAACAGAATAAAATGTTATCTTTAATTCTGGCAAGGAACTATAAAATGTAAACTGTAACTGACTGTCGTAACATTCACATACGCCCAAAACAAATTTCACTGATCATTATTGAGGCGCTGCACGCTAGCCAATTTGACTGTTGCAGGTTTTCTAATGGTAGACTACCCAAGGTTGCAATCTCCATAATATAAGTATCTTTGTTGAAAGTGCGCCGCAGGTCCAAGCTGGAGGGGAGGACGGGAAAAGTGCCCTTTGTTTGTTTCTTGAATATAATTACAATGAACAGTATATCATTGATTTGGAAATGGAGGTGAATAACTAGAAAAATAACACTTGATGATAATGAAACCTTTATTCTGACACGTCATGGACGCATGGACTTATTTGCGACTGTTACCAAAGTGCACATGTGAGGCGGAGTTATACGCCGCGTCTATTAATCATTATATTTCATTACGAGATAAGTCTGAATTGATTTTATCAAAACACCTACTACATTGACTCATTTTACAATCCCACTGGCATGTTTTTTAGACAGACAAAATCTTTTAATTCGTGCAAGCTGACGTTTTTACACGGACTTTCATGTTTTTGGCTAATTTAAATTATTAATTCAATCGCTAACTTAAATTTGGTTAATTTAAACAATCACGAATATGGGAAATTGCATAAATTGAAATCCCTAGTTCAAATATGTCTCCTTACCGGTCGATTCTCAACATAAATTTATATTGAAGAATTATAATTTGCTTGGTCAGGTCAGATTTCAGAGGAAACAACTAGAACTTTCTAAAGTTATGTCATGATTACATCACATCTATACACAGAAAGAAGAGGAACTGGCTACTATGTCGCACATGTCTGCTGCAGCGGATGGTGAACAGCTTGTAGCTTGTTCAACAGTTTATTAAAATTTTAACTTGTCATCTAGATGGCAGTGTTAATATAAAATTTTAAACAATGATTATCTGGTGAATTTTTATTTTTATTATTACCATAAAAGCCGTAACCATATCTATCGCAGTATTAATGGTATAGCATCATCTCTCTGACAAATTTCACACCACACATTATATAACCTCATACTGCCCATTCCCAACACCTTAGGATGTGTCCCTTAATAATGCTGTGTACCTGACAGAAGATTTTATACACAACCCCGAACAGGTGGCACAGCAAAAGCAGTTGTCAATTCCAACATACTGTCCTGAAACAAACTCCCCAACCTGCTAATTTCAGAATCAGGTCTTTACATTAAGTAAACCACATGTCCGACTAAATCATGTGGCAGTCCTGACGCACAGACTGTAGCGAAAATGCAGGACTTACTGTGGCCGATCATGACCGTGTCTCTGACCGCTGATGGGAGGCAGGACAGACTTGCTATTAATCTCCAGTCCTTTCCGCAGGGCCTCTCTAATCTGTTCAGTGTCTGTATAAACAACACAAATTCTCATTAGCCAGAGACATCAACGGTACACAGTACCTAAGCCAATGAGATGAAATCCTTGCTTTAAAGCATACTGGCGTCACGGTTTCAAAAAAGGCTGCGGTTGTCCTCAGTATCCCTTACCTTTGTCAGACAGCCTGCGTGGCTGTGACCCAATGCAAATACTCCTGCTGTCATCCTCGTCCTCAGGAGGTCGGCTCAAGTCATCCCAGGCACACTTGGCACTGACGCCGCTCAGATTAGAGCCGTCCGTCTCAATGCCCTTATCCACTCGTTCCTGCTTGGGATAAGCAAGCAACATACGCACAACTCAATAAACCTGAGATGTACAGTCTATCTAACACAGAAAACATTGCCTCCCAGATTTCCTTAACCCAATGCAAACTACAAAAAGCCTTACTTGCAAGTGTGGATCAATCTCAAATATGGTTTCACCTCTTCTCATGTCAGTGATTAACCATGGACCCCCAGCACTGCAAGCGAAAAAGCAGCAAACACAAATGCAGTTTGGTCAAAACATTTAAAGCTAATGAAAGCTCTCGACTCACTTGGCACAAAGTAACAGCATTCAAGCTAAACTGCTCCCATCATGGTTCAGCAATGAAACATGTTCAAGTAACATGATACACATATTCTTAATATTTGCTTATAGTGAACCCTACACAGGTATGCAGTTTTCCAACCATTCGCTTTTTGTCAACACAGTATTACAGCAAGGACATTTTTTTCTTGGTTTCATCAGTCTATCAGTCTACCTGAGTAAATGTGTGTCTCTGTCCTGTCTCATGGTTGGTTTTGGGATTACTCACATGTGTACCCCCCTTAGTAAGTCCAAAATGCCCTGACCGTTCCACTGCTGTGCTGCCTGCAGCTCTTCTGTGCAAACGCCTACAATCTGAGAAGTACAGAGAGAAACTTTATATCTTCTGATCACACAATCTGACATGTATTCATACAAAAACACAATTAACATGCAGTTAACCTTACATAACCCTAAATCTGTGGCATGCTACATCTCACCTGAAGGAAGCTGACATGACCGAAAGGGGTGTGCACGGGCTGCATCTGGGGGTCTTCTGTGAGTAGCATGTGTTGGATTCTAGATTCACTGTTGTCCAATGGGCTGTGCCATGAAATATGATCACCACTGCAGAAGGTGTTTTCTATAACAAAGAAATGTATTCTTTTGAGTTCTCTTTACGTTTTAAGGATAAATAGAAAAATGTTGGAAAACAGTTTTAGCTTGACCTTATGTACTTGCATCGGTTATATCGGTTACCATAGTTACAGTGAATATTCATTACAACGGCAAGAAATTGTAAATAAATCGGGTTATTTTTAGTCAAAGAAAATTCAAGAGATTTGTGGTGTTTTGCACTTCAAATGATGCAAAAAACTAACTTGACTAAACTGTCATTATTTTATGAAAGGGGTTGACGTACAGTACCTGATTGAAACACGTATCTAGATAAGCCTTGCATGAGCTCAGCTGGCCAAGTGGGGGGTGCAGTCTCTCCTGCTTCTCTCTTCAGGCGAAATGTGAGCTCAAAACCAAATCCGCTTGGGCCATCTTGACCTGTGAATCTATAAAACAACTATTCTATAGCAATCATGTGATGTCAACAAATCTCTTCTTCCAGGCTGGTCAATTATAAAACTAAACATCAGCACAACTAAGTCAGGAACACTTGATGAGCTACAGAAACACTCACTGAGAACACTACAGAAATGCTTACTGAGCTACACGAACAGTCACTGATGTAACAGGAACAGTCACAAATGTAACAGGAACACTCACAGAGCTACAGAAACACTAACTGTGGACGCTAGTGGAACACTAACCAAGAAAACTACAGGAACACTCACCAAGAACCCTTATTGAACTACAGGAACACTCCCTGTGAACCCTCAATGTGAACACTACAGGAACACTCACTGCGAACACTACAGAAACATTCACTATGAACACTACAGGAACACTCACTGCGAACACCACGGGAACACTCACTGCGAACACTACGGGAACACTCACTGCGAACACTACGGGAACACTCACTGCGAACACTACGGGAACACTCACTGCGAACACTACGGGAACACTCACTGCGAACACTACGGGAACACCCACTGCGAACACTACGGGAACACTCCCCGCGAACACTACGGGAACACTCCCCGCGAACACTACGGGAACACTCCCCGCGAACACTACGGGAACACTCCCCGCGAACACTACGGGAACACTCCCCGCGAACACTACGGGAACACTCACCGCGAACACTACGGGAACACTCACCGCGAACACTACGGGAACACTCACCGCGAACACTACGGGAACACTCACCGCGAACACCACAGGAACACTCACCGCGAACACCACAGGAACACTCACCGCGAACACTACAGGAACACTCACCGCGAACACTACAGGAACACTCTCTGCGAACACTACAGGAACACTCCCTGCAGGAACACTCCCTGCGAACACTACAGGACCACTCCCTGCGAACACTACAGGACAATCACCAAAAACTCTTGATTGAACTATAGGAACACTTATTGTGAACACTACAGGAACACTCCCTGCGAACATTACAGGAACACTCCCTGTGAACACTACAGAAAAACTGAACAGCCACTGTGAACACTACAGGAACACTTACTGGGAACACCACAGGACACTCACCAAGAGCTACAGGAACACTTACTTGGACATAACTAAAATATGTTGAACTAAAAAGGTTGTGTACTGCTGGCCTACTGCAACAACACTGTCATAAACTCAATTATCCCATAATATCTCATTCTTACTCATGAACTCTGTTGTCTCCGTACAGGTCACTGAGACCAAGGCTGACGTAGTGCCAATGTTCTGGTATGTTCTGTCCAGGACAGCCCACGTTTCTGTACATACTAATGTAGTCCAGAGGATCTGGACCTCCCAGCCTAAAAGGAAGATTGTGGGAGGGAAAAATGAGAAATAGAGCTGCTAAAAACAATGTGACATAGTGACTGTTATTTGCATATAAATAATGATATTTCCTTATTAAAACATGCTTAAAACAATGTGCTGTGGAAGCTATTAATATATAACAGTAACTTTATGATGTTTATTCAATATACATTTAGATAATTCTTTAAGATAACAATTTAGGAAAACATTTAACTTTAGTCATCAATGAAAACATCAAGCGCAAAGATACACTCATAGCTCAAACGTCTTACCAGTACTTCACAATGGCTGTGACTTGCAGCGGATTTGCCTGGTCGGGGTACATGCGTCTGCATTCCCCGTAAATGGCCTGCAGTCCCGGGGGGAAGAGCGAGGCGAGGCCGAGGTGCGCTGCTGTTCCGCTGCTAGGCCGCATCTCATCCATCCCCACACAGCCTCACACCGAACAGAGTGGGAAAACTCCTCAGAAAATAAAAAACCGGGACCTTCCTAAAAACTTGCCAATCAAAGCGGCGATTAAATTACTGCTTTTGGGGAAAAGATTTATATTATTTTCCCCCTCTGTTTAGCCCCTGTTGCTGTTTTTCCCCTGTTGTTAGACGTCCAGAAAGTGGGACGTAGCTTAGCATTGAATGACATTTGACCCAGCCAATCAGAAGAGCCGTAAGAATAAAGCAACATGAGAGCCGCCCTGTGTTTGGACAAATGTATTGATCAATAAAACTGACCTATGGATTAGTCTGTGGAGGTGGGGCTCGGTAGTCTGCTAAACTTCTTGTTTTATCGCATTATTAAGTATTTTACTTATTTCTTTGCTAGACGTTTCGTCTAAAACGTCTCTCTTTAATTATATAATCTATTTAAAAAGTCTACTTCTCCGTTATTCTTCTTAAATATTTATCAAATTTTTCTCGTTTGAATTCACCAGCATATTTTCAACTTCTATTTTATTTTTCACATTTTGTGTTTGTATAATGCTCCTGTTTTATACTAAATCCATTTAGTTACTGCAATTTCCCAAAACATTAATTTGTTCCACACAACTGTGTTAACTGTGGATGCTCAGTTGTTAACCACACATTTCATAAATTAGACAGGTTTAGTGCCGCCTGTTGGACAGACTTCATGCCTACACGTGCACATGTTTCATGAGCTATTGTACAGTATACCCCCCAGCTTATTATTTTCAACCACTAGCTTTTTAATTATTATATGTAAAAGTTTGCCTTTCAGTCCTTTCATAAAAAGCATCCTCAGTGTTTTTAGATAAGACCCTGATGATTTGGTTTGTGATGTACAAAAGGTAATTCCTTGAAGTTAAAGGAATAGTTCACTTTAAAATGAAAATTCTGTCATCATTTACTCATCTTCATGTTGTTCTAAACCTGTATGAATTTCTTTTTTCTGATGAACACAAAAGAAGATATTTTGAGAAATGATGGTAAACACACAGCCGATAGTGACCATTGTCTTCCATAGTAGGAAAAAAATATTTTGAAAGTACTGTGATAAATAATGAAGAAAATATTTTGATAAATGATGGCACACAGTTTAATTCCATCATGTTTTTTATTCCTACTATGGAAGTCAATGGTCACTATCTGCTGTGTGTTTACCATCATTTCTCAAAATATCTTCTTTTGTGTTCATCAGAAAAAAGAAATTCATACAGGTTTAGAACAACATGAGGATGAGTAAATGATGACAGAATTTTCATTTTAAAGTGAACTATCTCTTTGTCATACTGCTTCAAACTGGCTTTTCATCTCTAGTATTTTGTTTGAGTTGTAAACTGTATTTCATACTGTAAAGAGGGAAAATAAAACTTATTTCAGAAATGAACAAACTTGTCAGAATGATTATTTAGGTTTAGTGTGCTATATCTGGCCTGTTTATGGTAATTATGACTGATAAGATGTACATAGTAGATATAACCCAAGTCATGTTGTTGATGTTATTTGGTGCTTGGATACCAAAACTCTGTTCAAAGATATGTTACAAGTAATGCGTGTTAAAAAGCCAGACATGCTTTCTTGTGATGGGTGAGTACTTTATTTTCATAATGAAACTCAATATAGTGTGACTCAAAAAATGAAAACCACATTTAGCGCAAACAATGTTTATGCAATAGTATTTTATTATTTTTAACCTTACAATATGTCTTCAATAAAAGAATATGCCAAATGCCCATTCAGTACAAAACTCCATGTTATTTCCTTTAATTTAGTCCGTAAAAGAATATGTACAGTATTTTACACATATTTATATTGTAGTTTCTATATAGTGTCTTTATCTGACATAGTTGTTGCATTTACTTTTTTTTTTACTCAGGTGATATCTACATCTGTACTTCTCTGGAAATGTTCCTGTAAATTCAGTCTAGACAAGATTAGATCCACACTTATAAGCCAAGCCTTATAATGTTCATAGTGGCTCCTCACTGCTACTCTCACTGGAAGAGCCATGGTCACTTTTGGCCTCCTGTTTACAGCGATACACAGGGGCCAGTGGCCCTTTCCACACAGATTATTATCAGGAGTGATCAGGATACATCTGAGCACATAGAGTACCACCATTTCTATGGACCAAACCGAGACCTTTTTTGTCCATTTTGGTATTATCAGCAACCAAGTGTGCGCCGTCTGCCAAGAGTTGTACACCATGAGGTGTTTAGTGAAACATGGCCGGAAGGCTTTACACTAAGGGGAGAGTTACGCTGGGGGAAACTTCAGAGAGTGTTCGGGGCTCTCAGGGAGCTTCCAGACTTTGTGAAAGAAGATCTGAGGAGGGTGTATGGCACTTAGCCCAGTACAGCTGTGAGTATCAGCTATCAGAATGGAGAGTTTTTAGTGTGAGGGAACCCTCGTGTGGGTGAACAGGAATACAGAGTGGAGAAGAAGCTGGTGAGGAAGGAGACAACTCATTCTGATGGTGATCGTGTGGGTGAAGTAGTAAAGAAGAAACAGAAGACAAGAAAGAAAGTGATCTGATAGTGTCACTGTATTGTTTTATAACTTTGCTTGTTTTTGTCTTAACACATTATTTAATTGTATTAAATGCAATGTGGATTGTGAATGATTATATATATTGTGCTTGTGCGGCTGTACAATTAAAATCGTCTATTCAACTTTATTAAAAATAAATTCATCTTTTAGGAAAGGTATTCTTGTAGGTGAAGATGCATTTTTAACACTCAAATAATGGCAAAAATTTTAAAGTGCCCACAATGTTTTTAATCTACAGTATTAAGAAATTTATTGGGTGAATATTTTTTCTCCAACTGTTCTTCTGTTTTATTATCATTACCACAATGATTTTTCCCTAAATAAAGTTTTATTCGCTTTGTCAACTTGCTTTGCAAAGTAAAAAAGTGTCAGAGAAGAGAATAATAAAACTAAAATAAACCAGAAATGTGACCCTGTCAGTAAAATTCAGGTTAAAATCTCACAATCTAATTATGATATTAGGAGCATCAAAGTTTAACTTACTTATTTTAATTTTTGACATGACCTTCTTGACTCAATATTAAAGGTTACATTTTCACAAAACAAATCACAAAAATTTATTTATGCTGAATTTTCACAGACAGGGACATATATGTGTTATTGAATTTTCAAGAGTATTTGTACTGTTTATGAGAGAAAATGTTAATGAAATTCATTTAGAAAATCTAAGTTATTAAACTTATAAATCTAACATGTACAAATTAAGTTGCTAACTATTACTTGTACATCAACTTTTTATAGTCATACTGCAAAATGGTTATTGTCATATTTCGAATGATCGTGACTAAATTATAAGTCAAATTTCATTAATTCCCAGACATGATTTTTGTGGATAGTTTCGTTAATGTGTCCATTAGTCCAGATTTCCAATGAATTGATCCTGAGTCATTTGCTGGGAACAGGAGATAAGACATGCCTGTGGTTGAAGCGTGGGTGTCAATGCATGATTTGCATGCATCAACATACCACTAGCATTACTGTTAATCTGACCATGTCGTTTGGCAATGCAGTTATGTTTAATCCATAGTGGAAACGAGATAAATCCAAACCAAAACCCATGTCCACAATCCATATAAAATTTTATGTCTATGTAGGTGTAGGACAGATAGGTAGATTTGTACCTATGTGTTCCTGATAAGTACCTTGAAGGAAAACACTTTTGATTCAAGGAAGTACTAAAAGACTTTGCTCATTTGATAAGCACACCCACACTGTCTGATAAATGCGAGTGTAAATTTGACTACCAGCAGCATGCTTCGACAACACATAACTCTGTATACTTAAAAAAAGGGAGCAGCACTTGAAGGTGGTTTAATGTTGCATTTGTAATGATTTATTGGATAACACATTAAACGTACACAGTGGCACAAAAGTCAATCAATGTTAAAGGCATTGCTGTACATTGAAAATAAGTGAAAAACCTGTATATTACACAACTGTACGGCAAACAAACATTAGATTAATCAAGCAACTAAATATATTTTCATTTATTTTTTTCTGTAAATTTGTATGGCAGATAAGGAACACAATACCAGAAGAACTGAGCCCATAGATGAACTCTTTATGACCACCATCTATGGAATTCAGTTCTCAGGGCTGAGTGCTCAAGAAAACTAAAGTTACCCAGAGAATTTAGTCTTCATTTGAAATTAAATAATCAACGTTATCTTGTAGCCCCCCAAATATTATGTGTTCAATCTGTATTGTTTTTAATAATCATTTCCGTATCATAGAAAAGGCAATGCGTTGCTAGTAAGTTACAACTTTACAAACGAAAACCAGCATCTACATCTAGCTTAAAATCTTCTTTGTTAGTATCAACATTTCAAAGTTCCACCATTTGTATTTTTTCTTGAACCTGAGAGACACAGATTATAAATTCAAAGGTGTTTTCTACAAGGGCCGATGACGTAAATGACCTCACGTTTTATTTCAATGTTATCGCCATCACATATTTGTTTAATGTTTGATCATTACTGAACTGCTGAGAAAAAGCATTGAACTTCATGTCCCGAGCCGAGTACCTGCCACACCTGAGGACTTTCAGGAAACTCTCCCTTCCCATTAAACGGCACTGAACCAGTCGAACTGCCCTGATGGGTGCACAGTTGGAAACCCCCTCTGAAGTACCAAAATATATATTATTTCTTCCACTGTTCCAATATGCCATATATTTATGATTAAAAAACAGCATTTACATTCGTACATATATGTTACCATATAAGATATTTAAAAAATAATAGAAAAAATATTTTTTTTACTCACCACACTTATGTTGTACTTTTTTAAGTTCAGAAAATGATAGCCTAAAGATTTTTCTTAGTGATATTAATCAGTGACCTTACTTCGTCAATATTAAAGATATCAAGGTTATATTTTCACATAATTTTATTTACATTATATAGGAGTATTGGCACCCAGGCTAGTATTTTTGTAGAAAACAGTAAACCACAGAAATTACTTTACAATAATTTAAAAAAGAAAAGCAGAAAAAAAATTCACACCACACTTATGTTGTAATTATTTAAGTTCAGAAAATTCTTTCTCCCAAAATACATGCAATAGCCGACATTCAATACTTATCTGATAAGGAGAAAGATATGCTTACCCCAGCCTGTCATGATCAACCTCATATCTCTACCTCATGCGCTATGACAGTGCTATCACGGATCAAGCAGTGGCTTCAAAATCCACAATCCTTCTTTGTCATTAAAGTTTCCTATACGAAACTCACATTTGAATCCGGCGATGACAGGTGACTTCTGAATACATGACTTCTAAATTCTCTCAGCTTAAATACCTATCTGTCTTTGTGCCTCTCTTTCTATCTCTCTCTAACATACACACACTCACTCGCTCACTCACTCCCTCATGCTCTTTCAGTAAAGTAAGCCTGCAATCACTTCCCAGTAAGAAGGAAGCAGTGGGAGGGAGTCTCCCGCCCCCTCATAATGAATCAATACAAAGCACTTCTGAGGAAAAACATCTCACTGGTTCTGCCCTCAGTTCCCATAAAACAAAAAAAGGAAAAGGGGAGATGAAGAGAAAAAAAAGGACTCGTCAGTGTAGGAACCAGGAATTCCCCTTATTGCAAAAGAGCAGTTTCATGACAACAGCAGTGACTTAGCAGAGAGAATGAACGAAACTACGGTGGTGTTGATAGCTTGTGTTTCCATAAAGGAAATGGAAATCTCACTTATGTTTGCAAAGTCATGTTTACATGTACTAAAGTCTCAGACAAAAATAGTTAAAAAAGTCGTCATATGGAATTTTTCGCTGATTGATACATGTATATTGCATCATAGTGAGGTGTGGTGTTAAAACCATAAATACAGTTGTTCCACTCCCCACATGACTTCCATATATCGCTTACTGTAAAATGAAGTCATTGAAGATTTTCTGCTTACTAAAACAGTTAGTTTCATTGATGGCTCAGTATTCAAACTACGTATGGATGTAATGACTGATGGTCATTATTTATTGCGTTTGGAAACATCAGATCACTAATATTTAATGGAAATGTGTTCGAAATGTGAGTCTACTATTGCCCTAAATTACGTTTATGTTATTTATGTTTTTTGCTTATTCTATACATGCCAGGCCAACATGCAGTGAATCAATTCTGGATGGATATTAACACAGAAGAAAATCCTTTTTTTATTCACTGCTAAAGGCATTTCTTAATAGTAAGACACAAATTAGAAACAAAAATAATCTAGCCCATTATGAGAGTGCTTGTGGAGAAGATAGGGTCAAACCATCCATGTGCAATGACTAAAAAGATGACTGCAACATTAAGGGAATCTACTTTCAGAGCAAATCCTTCTGCTGGTGGGATAAGTTGCAATTGACATTTTGCACAGACTTCAGAAACAGACCTGGCTTTCATGCTGCTGTTTGAACACAGGGGAAATTGGCTACAAAGGTCACTGAGCCCATTTCCTCTCCCCCTTGCTCATAGACTCAGACCTTTTCAGCACATGCTGCTTTTTACCTGGACTGTATTTTAGTAGTTACTTTTTATATCGCTCTTCTATGTATGTTGTGCTTTAGTAAAGGTTATACAGGGTTAGCGCTTAGTGAATTTTCCTTCTGCATGTTCAGTCTCTGGTACACTACTGGCTTCCCAAAAACTGATGTCTCAGCTGAGACATATGACTAAGAAGAAAACGACGATTGCTGAAATTAGCAGAAGTGGACCTTACGTTTTCCTGTAAACTGCTCGGTTTTAATCTTACAAATTAACACTGAAACTTACTTCTGGTTAGATTTTTTGCTTACTAATGGTCAGCCATCAATAAAAATTAGATTAATAATCTTAACGTTAATCAACAATTAATGATCTAATTTGGCTACATAGTTTACTTGTTGTTTTCTAATTCATTTTATTTTACTTTCACATGATGTATCAGAATGACAGTGTTTATTTCCAGATGTTTATATATAAAGCAGAAATCATAGTGATTTAACATATGTATATTTTTGTTATGTTAAACCTCGGTATGCTTTTAATCATATTAATTTACAATTAAAAAAACATATGCTACACCAAAACCTTTCCACTTTATCTGTTTAGTAATTTTTTTTCATTTTGTATCCCATTTAGAAAATTAAACTTGTCAGTCTTGTCTTTAAAGATATAGTTGACCAAAAAATGAAAATTCTGTAATCATTTACTCATTATAATCATTATGTTGTTACAAACCTGTATAAATGTATTTGTTCTGAAGAACACAAAGCAACTTATTCTGAGGAATGTTTGTAACCAAAACGTTTTTGAGCCCCATTCAATTCCATAGTAGGAAAAAAGAGTAGGGTAGAACGTAACGTAGGATGAAAGTAACAAGCCCTGATTTGCATTCCAAACTATGACAGCATCTTTAGCACGCAACCCTTGAAATAGCTGACAAATATTGCGTTATTTCGTCATCGTTCCACGCGTGTAGACCCAGAAAGCTGTTTTTAACCATGATAAGTCAAATCCTAAAGTAGTATTTTTTTTATAATGCTTTGTGTTTCTTATTTCATGTGTTACAGTACTGATCAATCTACAGGTTATTTAGTGCTGTAACACATCATGAAGTTTGCCTTTTGACTCAAAATAAAAGTAAATCGTGTTTAAATGTAAGGAGTTCCTGTCGGGAATAAAGTATTACTTGTTATTTTTGTCCCGCTGCTAATAAAGTTGCATTATGTTAAAAATTTATATTATACTAATTTTAATTTAATTTAATTACATTTTCATAGTGTTCATACTGTCAGGGTGCTTTTGAAACATTTGATGAAACTGAAATTTACATTTAAAATTAAAATGTAATTTAATTATTTTTTGCAAAGATCAAAATATGTTTGCAGTTACATACTAACAATGTCATAGTCATGTATATTTACTAAAACAAGTGTAAAACAAAAATCAATCTTTTTCTGTTGTGTTATTTTTGACCCACCTGTGTGTTACTTTGGTCCCAGCTGACAGCAATGCACTACTTATGTTCAAAGTGAAATTATGCTAAAGTCATTTTACATTGATAGGCCACACTTGTAACTTCCTGACCACAGCAAAAATATATCTCTGTCTAAAACATTACCTCTTTAAATTACGTTTTTCTGATGAATGGTACTCGCCCCCACTCTCCCCTGCTTACTAGGGAAATGAATAGGGCGCACGAACAGTTTGATTACAAACATTCCTTAAAATATCTTCCTTCATGTTCATCAGAACAAAGAAATGTATACAGGTTTGTAACAACATGAGAGGGAGTAAACGATGACAGAATTTTTTTTTTCGGGTGAACTATTCCTTTAAAGTCCATTTTAAGAAAGTTTCCCCACTAGCGGCCACATTTGCAACGCCTCCGGCCATCTCATTTGTAGTCATACAGGACCCAGTCCTATCTACGTGAATGGGGGAAGACAGCAGTATTTAATCATATTTGCTGAGGTCACAATCAAACAACACATTTCCAACCAAAAATTACACTTGGCATTAATTGTACCAAAAAATTTGTTCTCAAACTTACATTGCGCTTAAATAACATGTTTTTTCCCATGTTGCTCCAGCTACTGCACATGCGCAAAGGCTGGAACGTACCTTATATGGCTTTTCCCCCATTCAAAGCAAATCCATTGCACTTTCTTTGTAAATATCTATCCCATGTGTCTCAAATAAGAGCTTAGGACAGGAATTAGATAGATTCAGTAATATGGCCTGAAATGTTTCTCTGAGAAACATAACCTATGACACGATGTTTCTTCCTCCAGCTCAGCAGGCGGCAGTGATGAGTGCGGAGGTTTTATTGGAACAGATGGCGGCGGCGCACCACAGGAAGGGGAACTCGTTTGTGTACAGTTTATAATGCACTTTACTGTAGTTTCTGAGGAATGTGCGGTCGTGACAGGTGTCAAATCTGTTTAGTATGCGAGGAGTGAATTGTGCTGAGCTGCTTTTGTTTTGTGAAGAGATGCTGCCAAAACAAACAGTCGAGGTGGGAGGCAACCGTCTTTTAGAAACAGATAAATATCAACAAATCCGTGTTCTTTTCTCATAGAGTAACTTTAAAGCAGAAAGTCATATTTGATTAACTTTTGCATTAAGTATTTTTGCCAAAAATAACGAACCCGGAAGGACTGTTGTGCCAATCACGAATGCACTTTCAAATGGATTGGGAATCAAGGACCTCTCATTCTTTCTCTTCCTACAGTTTTCAGATAAGATCTGCAGATTGAATTGAGCAATGTGATATCAAGAGAACTCCCAAACAGGAGCAGACTACAGGATCATATCAAAATGTCATGAATGTGACACAGTTTGTGTGCAAGGTACAATTGTTTATTTTACGGTGTTAAAATGCCACGACTAGAGGAGGTAGCTAATGTTGTCCTCAGGGTGCCCAGTATCTTGTTGCTGGACATGCTCTATAAATGTAATATTGATAGCTTCACGGATCATCTGAAGGCGAGGACAGAGGACATGCTCTTCAAGTACAAATATGTGATCTGGAACATATATTACTTGGGTAAGTGTAATGTCATCATTGATTTTTATTTTATTACATCATGTAGACAACATAATGATTATTGTTTGTCTTTCCGGCAGGTCACATCGTGAGCATTGTGGTACTACTGCTGCCCCTTGGTCATATTATCCAGCTCTACCTGCATGTCCTCTGTGCCCTTTTACTGTACATGGGTCATCAGATTGTCAGGTGAAGATACGATATTAGCTGCAACCCATCAACCAAAGTTGAAATTTTGCTTTCAGACTTCAAAGATTTTATAGGATGTGAACCGTCCCTACCTGTGAAAAAACAGTTGAAGTAATTGTTTTGTGATCCGCTGTTTTCTACATCATCCTACGTAATGTAAAGAAAATCATGTGAATATATAATCTTGATATCTTTAATATTGACTGAGTAAGATCATTACTGTGAAATCAGTGAGTGTAGTCAAACTTTAAAGATCCTAATCTCACACTTAGCTTATGAGACTTTAGCATCAATTTCGCAGAGGGTCACATAAGGTTAGATGATGTTTGAAGAGCATCATTCTTTTTAAATGTTTTAACAGAGATTATGTTCGAGAAGAAGCTCAATATGGTTATGATGGTCTGATCTTCTTGGACTCTCCAGCGCTGAATCGTTTCGTGACTGCACTCACTAGTAGGTTACAAATACCACACACACTACAGAACCATTACAGTGCTCCCCAAAATATTTTGACACTAAAGCCACTCTTAAAAGTGCATTGCATGATATCATTACCTAATGGCTTCAATAAACAGATGCTAGACCACTGCACTTAACTTTTTGTGCCATTTTTGCACAGGTATACTAGCGTACATGTGCATTGGACGAGTTTGATGTGTCCACTTCAAATACTTTTTGTCTTGCTATGAAGTATATTATAGATTATTTTGCACACAATTTTAATGCTTTCCAAAAAATTATATTTAGCTCTCTAATATAAAAATTGCAAAAATGAGATGACAAAAACATATTAATATAAATATTTTTCATAGTGGGGTGTTGGTGTCCACATTATTTTGGACTGTGACTGTGCCTGTAAACTTTTAGCGATATTGATTATGACAATGTGACTGTTGTTTGTTTATTGATTATTTGTTTATATCTACAGGTCAGATTATAGTCAGTACGCTGTGTGCGTTCCTTATGCGCACTCAACGTGTGTGGATGTTTTCGGCACATTTGCTCCCTCTTCTGGCGCGTGCGGTTTCTGTTCCTCTGGTTTGGCTCTTTACTGTCTCCTCCATTTCCATGATAATCACAGGGGCCGAGGTTGCCATTTTCCTTTTTGCTAACCTCTTTGTGCCATATAGACTGGCCAGAACAGCTTATAGAGAGATCATGGAAATACAGGTAAAAGCATACTGAAGCGAGTATGTAAATGTACACGGTTAAAAAAACACATTATCTTAGTGTTTATGTCTGTTTTTGCTGTAGGTGACTGAGTTGTACCGACTGATGGCGGTCGGAGTGTCTCTCTGGCATGGCTTTGCCGTGCCCGTTTTGTTCAGTGTTTTCTGGTTTGTACTGTTTGGAGTGCAACTAATTGCCAACGTTGGCACCATCGCTGCTGTCCAACAGGGACCCCTGATATACATCCTTACTAGGTAAGCAGCAGGACACTCGACCTTACTAAATCGCTGTATAATTTTGAATGCAAATATATCAAAGATGACTTACACGTCTTAGCATGCAGATGTTATAATGATGTCATTGTTCTACAATACTTTATAAACAACATACATTTAAATGTAACTTATTTGTAGAAAAAATGAATATTTGCTGAATATCAATGCATTTTGCCTTAAATGTGTATAATGCATGTATTTTACAGTGTATCTGAATGCTGTGCTAGCCCGTACTCCCTGCTCGGTTTAACATTTGTGGTATCTTATACGGCATTGGGGCTTTTAAATCTTTGCAAGGTCTACCTTGGTGGATTCAGCGCTCTGCAGAATCAAAATGTCATGCATAGGTAAGAGAAGGTGGCATACATTTATATGTGTGTGTGGATATTAAATGTTTAAAATTTTTTTATTAAGTTTATGTATGTTTGCACATATTGTAGAGGTGTGACAGAGGGGGTGACTTTGCTGCTGCTGGCCCTGCAGACTGGGTTATTAGAAATGGCAGCCCTGCAGCGTTGTTTCCTGCTCCTCATCATTCTCTTCATCGTTCTCACATCTACGTTACAAAGCATGAGCGAGATCACAGAGCCGGTTTTGTTAGGTCTGGGAGCCAGCAGAAACAAGTATTGCACATACAGTATATACTGACAAACTATTTCAAACATGAGCTTCAATTCAATCCCAGGAAAAAAATCTAACACTTATCTAACACTTGATTAAATCAGATATAATGCTTTTGCTTTCTTCACAGGAGCGTGTGGAAGCATTTGCGGGGATTATCCATGTGTTGGTTTCTGCTCATTTTTCCGGTATTCATGGCTTTTAAAATTTCCCAGTTTTTCCACATGGATTTCTGGCTGTTGATTCTGGTGTCCAGCTGTATTCTCACATCACTGCAGGTAGGCTTTATTTCATTTTGTATGAAATTCATTTTTACGATTTGGCTAAGATCTAATCTCGCCTTGTTTGGTCTTTGACTTGTCTTCAAGGTGACAGGCACTCTGCTGATCTACTGCCTGTTCATGGTAGAGGTGTGGCGCGGCTCTGCCCTCCCTGCTTTAGATGAGATTGTGTATTATGTAAATGGAGTGTGTCGGGTGCTGGAGTTTGTCGTGGCTGTGTGTGTAGTGGCTTACGGAGCGTGGGAGTCTCTGTGGGGTGAATGGAGCTGGTTGGGAGCATCGGTTATCATCATTCACTCTTACTGCAACGTGTGGCTACGTGCCCAGGCCGGCTGGAAGAGCTTCCTGCTTCGACAGGAAGCAGCTCGCAAAATTAACTTGTTACCACGGGCCAGTGCAGAGCAGCTACAGGAACACAATGATGTCTGTGCTATCTGCTTCCAGGTATGGTCATTCAATTCCAAGGCGAAGTACTTTTGGGTATTAGACTTAAAGGGTTAGGGTGGTCAAGATGCTCAAACAGAGCAATGCTTTATTAAACACCATAGTGATATTAAGGTGTTCAATCACTGTAAAATGAAAATTTGCTGTTAATTTACGCACCCTTAGGCCATCCAAGATGGCTTTGTGATGATAGAGATTGCAACAATGTATTAATACTTGAAAAGAAGTCTAAGCAAAACTAAAGGTTAGTAACATTTTACCTTCCTTTTATACTTGTAGGATATGACATCAGCGGTGGTAACATACTGTGGTCATATCTACCATGGCACCTGTTTGAGAAAGTGGCTCTATGTGCAAGAGACATGCCCCATGTGCCACGCCTCCATAAAACCCTCCTTGGCCAATCAGATGGCAGCTGCAGGCGATGCCCAGCCACAACAAGATCAGCAACAGCAGCAGCCAACAGAGCCACAGCCTCATCCATCAGAGCGACCGCCTCACCCTGAGAACTCGCATCAGGAAGAGGCGCAGGGCTCACGGGGGGATGGTGTTCATGTTACACACAGGACCTGTGATGAGTTCAAAACTAACTTTTCAAACTCTCAGAGCAATTGTAGCAAGGGTGGTCCTCAAAACTTACATTGTGGTGCAAATGGAGATTCCCAAGGTGTGGGAGAGCAGAGGCCTTCACTGGAGAAACGCAAGGATGTTGTGGATAAGACCCAGGAGCACAGGGAAGCACACTGAGATGATAAGCTCAGTCAGAGTGAACACAGAGTCATGGGAGTAAAACAGATCTAGTCTTACAGACAAAAATCTTTTGTTTTGAGAAATGGAACAAAGCTCACAGAAAGTGGGACACGCTCAGAGGAAGCAAAAACAGCACAGGGTTGCAAATAACTTTACAGACGTACAGAACATGATTGTAGGTACATAATTTGCATAGGACTGTGGCATCTGTGATGAGTGTGTGAGGCCCCATGAAATGTGTTAACATTTGGTGTTAACCAAACTATGGATTTACTATGTTAGAAATTCATTCAGGCAATAAACTTGTTTCCATAGGTTTTTGATTGTTTTTGTTGTTGGGGTGTGTTATCTAATGAACTTTTTTGTTCTGAGTTTCCTTTCTTTTTTTTGTTTATAATCGAGTCAATTTATTGGGTCATTGAAACTGATGCCGAATTGTTGCTGACCACGCCTCTGTCTTTTCTGTATTGCTTCATTATATTCTTACGTTTGCACATAAATTACAGGATTGTTATCCAGGTCATGCAGATTATTCTTTTAACATTTTCTTTACAATCTTTTTTGCTTTTATAGGAGTTCTGACCAAATGAATGGATAATAAACAGCTGTGCTCTGTGCAAAAAGCAAAGATCATTGCTAATGGTTATTTTACCCTGTAGTTTCGCCTAGTTTTATTTAAAGGTGCATTGTGTAAATTTTAGAAGGATCTTTTGACAGCAATGCAATACAATATAGAAAACTGTGTTTTCAGTGGTGTATAAAGACCTTACATAATGAACTGTATTGTTTTTATTACCTTAGAATGAGCCATTTTTACATACATACACAGAGTGTCCCCTTACATGGAAGCGGCCATTTTGTGCCATCATGTTTCTACAGTAGCCCTAAACTGACAAACTGCTCTACAGAGTGCGTTTGTCACTACGTTGTTTCAGACGATGACATGTTGGTCCTTTGACGGTTACCATAGCTTCTCTATGTGCTTCGAAAAGGAGGTGTGCAATATGCAACCTTACCACCAGATGCCGCTAAAATCTACACACTGCACCTTTAAACAAATACATATTAATGGGAAAATCTAAATCTTAATTTTTTTATACAGTTTTCAGTATTGGTTTTCATGTTATTTGTAAACCTGGACCACACAACCAGTCATCAGTTGTATGGGAAGAATTAGAAGTGAAGCAACACCGACAGAGAAAGTTATTTTAAAAAGTTGACTTGATCAATTTTTTGATTGTGTGCGTTGTAAAAGGGTCTATTTGTAGCAATAACCAACAGGGTCAAAATTATTGATTTTTATGCCATACATTTAGTAAAAATCATGTTCCGTTAAGATATTTTGTAAATTTCCTACTGTAAATATATCAAATGTATTTATCATTAATAATATGTGTTGCTAAGGACTTCATTTGAGAAACCTTAAATTCAATTTTCTCAATATTTAGATTTTTTGCACCGTCAGATTCCAGTTGTATCTTGGCCAATTATTGTCTGCTTTATTCCATACATCAGTGGAAAGCACTTTCACAAAATTGACCCTTATGACTGGTTCTGTGGACCAGGCTCACATTTATCTGTGATATTCAATCACTTTAACTGTTAATATAAATATAACTATGCAAATGAATACACTTAACAAAATAATAAACGCAATTGTGCAGCCCATTAAAAACATCCATTTACATGCATTGATGCATAATACAAGGATGGTTAGATGAAGGATCATGGATGAATGAATGTGTGGATATCTATTTATTATAGGTGGATATATAAACAATATCACATTTATTATATAGACAGAATTGTATTTTTGGTTGTTACAATTAACCCGACCTATGGGGTAAGTTATAACGTTTACACTCCTGTCACTTTCAGTGTATTGTACGATAACAGTAGGTCCCACAAACAAACTTTTAAGTGTACATTTGTAGGAGAGAGGTGTTGATTGTGTAAATATTTTTTGAATGATAGAGCCAATGCCATAAAGCGGTAGGTTGTGCCCCACTTTCCCCTACATGTGAAATTATTTTAAGGAAAATAAATATTTTTTATATTTTTATAAAAATGAAAGCACTCCAAAATAAGTAATACATTAATGCAATACATATTTGTTGTAGGAAAAAAATATATATGTGTGTGTGAAGGACCGGTTGTCCTCCAGCACGCACTGTGGCGCACAAGCCAGCCTCGCGCTTTACTTCGCCATTTATTCAGAGCGATCAAAAGGAGCTGCTAGAAAGTGGCTAACAACAAGCTCACGGACATCTTGTCAGCTCAGACAAACTGATAGAGAAGTGTACACACATCAGGGTATTCAGTCAACGACAGGGATCAGGGCCTGTCCACAAGTTTGATTGCCACATTATTTATAAACGTTTACATTTTTTCAGACATTGAATGTTTTTACGTCTTGACATTAATGTTAGTTTTTAGCTAGGTGGCTGGGTGGCTGGCTCTCAGGTTAGCTCACATATTGAGAAAGAGAGAGATATTGGGCGCTAGTTGTTGAAGAGACACTACACCCAGTGGGAAGATGGCGCTTAAACGAATCCAAAAGGTATGTACAATTTGGACTCGGAAAAACTAACAATAACCCGTGTGTCAAACATTCATGTTTATTGCCTAACGTTACTAACGTTAGCGCGTTAGCCGAACACGACGATTTCTTATAAAGCACAGTGAGGGTGTTCATTGCCAATACAAGCGATGTTCTTAGATTGCGAATTTTTTTTAATAACGATATTAAATGGCTGTTCGTGGTACAATTTGGTACAGTTTCTATACTCCACAGTCATAGAGTTTGACAGGTGTCTATAATTTTTCAGAAAACAACAGATTTTCCGTGTAAAGTTATGCCGTTTTAAAAACGTTATTTTTGATATTAGATGCTAAATTCCACACAATATTAATATTTAAATAATAACAATATTAGCCTGATAAAAGAATGCCTTTTTTCTGCCTCGTGGCAAATTTACATTGTAATAATTGTAAGTAACGTTACTATAAAATGAAACACAAACTATATATTCAGATCATGTGATCTATATTCAAACGTGTTTTTTTTTTATTATTTTATTATTATTTCAGTAAGTTTTGACTACTTCACTGATATTGAGGTATTTATGTTTTAGGTGATCTCAAACAGTTTAATTTCAGTTTTGTTTTATAAAACTTTTGAAGCATAGTCTCCGATGACCTGTTGAGCAATGGGAAAGCTCTAGAATGATTCAAGTCATGCAATACACCTGTCAAAATGTTAAAATAAAAATAAACGTTAATGTAGGGAGGGACATGCCTATGGACTTCAGGTTGTATTGCAGCACTTCTCCCGCATGACCCCTCCGAATCTATAAATACTCCCTGCTGCAAAACATTCAATCTGCTGGTTTCATCTTGCTGTCACTATAGTGATACAAGGGCCAAGTGCCACTGTTGACCCTTTACTGGTTATGGCTTGTATACAAGTGCTATTATGAGAGAAAATTAGTCTGGTTATATTGCGTATAGTTAAATATGCACTTGATGAGATTTCTTTTTCTTTCCTTTAGGAATTGACTGATTTGGCGCGGGATCCTCCTGCACAGTGTTCAGCCGGTCCTGTGGGAGATGATGGTGAGATTTCAGACCTCATATATAATGCAGAATATATGTTTTTTTTTTACATATTTCTTGTAAACTGAAGTACATGCAATGCTTTCCCTTAGTGTTCCATTGGCAGGCAACGATCATGGGGCCTGTGAGTAGAATTAAAACATTGCTGTACAACATCCTTACTTAGCAGTGTAATATTGGCATTCTTAGTTGTGTTGTTACACTGCAATAGAAGTATATAGCAAAACCTTCAAATGAGATGATAAATGTACTAAAGATGCTTTTGTCTTTATTATTTTTATGTTAAAACAGAATGAAAGTCCATATCAGGGCGGCGTTTTTTTCCTAACCATACACTTCCCAACAGATTACCCTTTTAAGCCACCAAAGGTAAGATGTCTTTTGTGTCTGTCGTTGTGTGTGTGTGTGTTTGTGTAGCTGTATGTGTGAATAACAATCTTTTCTTTTTGCTAGGTTGCATTTACTACAAGAATTTACCATCCCAACATAAACAGTAATGGCAGCATCTGTTTGGATATCCTCAGGTCCCAGTGGTCACCTGCACTTACCATTTCTAAAGGTAAACACAATACGATATATGTATGGTGTCTGTTTTTAACAGAAGATGGCCGGGTTTGACGGAAAGACAGAAACATACCTTTCTAAAAAAAAATATGTGCTTACATATATTGTGTCTTCTCTCTGTAGTTCTCTTGTCCATCTGCTCACTGTTATGTGACCCCAATCCAGACGACCCTCTTGTGCCAGAAATCGCCCGAATCTATAAAACAGATACAGAGAAGTAAGTACTGCCAAACATGGGTATTTTTTTGCTGTCTACCATATTCTCTGTTAACTCTTTCCCCGCCATTGACGAGTTATCTCGTCAATTAAAAGAAAACATTTGCATGAAAATAAACCGTATTCCTGATGAGTTTTTATGCTAATGTGTAATACCGCGATTATACACTAGATGGCCCAATTTATAAAACTGAAACAATTTTTTTAAAATTAATTTTACACTCGTGTATGTTTTTATAATCATTCTGAATCTGATCTCTAACCAAAATCTTTCATAAAAATGCAATTACTTTAGCTTTTTGCTATAAAAATACCCATATTTAAGAGTTTATAAGCAGAGGAAAAGGTATAAATAGGACGAAACGTTTTTTCCCCGTTTTGTTTGTTTATTTATTCTTTGTTTTGAAAGCAAAGAGTCTGTTCTTTCATTTTATATATTTATGTGTATATATATTTTGGAAGGCAAAATGTTGTGAAAATCACAAAAAATGCTGGCGGGCATCTTTTAAAAAAAAAAAAAGGCTGGCGGGGAATGAGTTAATCTTATTGTATTTAGCCACAGACCTATAAACCTCTGACTTCTTATTTGTTATCCATCACAAAACGTACAATATTTATGTGGATCATAGCAAAGGTGGACAGTTCATTTTGCAGCAGTGTAAAAAACACATTTTGGTGGCCATTTTATGTTGTCCATATTTGTATTTAAGAATGATGTATTTGTGACCCTGGACACAAAACCTGTTATAAGTCGTGCAGGTATATTTGTAGCAGTGGCCAACAATATAATTGTATGGGTCAAAATAATCAATTTTTCTTTTATGCCAAAAATGATTAGGCACAAACTTTATTTTCCTGAGTGGATGCAGTTGCTAAGAATTTCAGTGGGACATCTTTAAAGGCATCGATTGAAAGCTTATTTATTCATGTATAAATCTCAATATAAAAACAAAATTGACTAGAGCTGGGCAAAAAAAATCGCCTGCTATTCTCATATGTGTCTCGTCAGTAAAGCTGGTCCGGTGATTAGTAGTAAATCACCATTACCTGCTTTCAGATAGAGCGGCATTTACCACACTGAGCCGAATTTCACCAAGAAGCATGCAAAATCGCGCTCATAATCATGGAAAATCACCTCCTATAATGTATGCGGTTTTGCCTTGCTTCTCTGTAAAATATGGCTCTGTGTAGTAAATGGCGCTCCATCTGAAAGCAAGTTATGGTGATTTCCTACTTATAACTGAACCGGCTTTACTGATGAGATATGCATGAGAATGGCAGGCCATTATTATTATTATTATATTTTTTTTTGCCCAGCTCTAAAATTGACTTATGACTGGGCCAGGGTCACATTTGTGGCCAATTTTTTAAGCTACTAGGATTAATGTAAAGTAAATGAAGTGTGCAAAACACAAGAACATAGACACAACCAAAGAGTTAATTTCAGTTTCATTATACTATATTTAATGATAGCTATATTATTTTCTGTTATTAAAACATTTGTCATGGTAAACACGGAATGAAAGGTTTATATAATCCATTTAGTTATCAATAATGCATATGAACAAGTGTATATTGACACAAAGGTCTATTTGAAACAAGTGAACAGAACTCTTTTGTCTAACACAACATGCTCTATCAGGTATAATAGAATGGCAAAGGAATGGACAGAAAAATATGCCATGCTGTAGGTGAAGCACAACACTGCATTGAGAACATTAGAGGTACTGTAGAGTGAAGCACTGCAAGCAATGTTGCTTCCTGTGTGGTGCAGCATGAGTGTGTGACCACAGCAGGTGTGCATCACTAATACATGTTATCATGTCTTTTCTAAAACAATTGGGAAAACAAAGTTTTTCGGCAAAGTATTCCTTACATGGTTATGATCGACCATCACAGGTATATAAACTGTCCTGCATATATACCAGCAAGCATGAATATAAATAAGTAAAATTTCTTAAAGCAGCATGACATTTTTGTTAGCTAGGTAAAATTATGCTAGAATCATGTATATTAATTTCTGAGTTTTTTGATACTGCATGACAAGTGGTCCTTAAGGATGCTGATAGAAATTTTTAATCTAATGGTTAGTGTTTTTCTTTGGTAGAGATGGGCAAGTTAGCAATTATATTTCATGCAATGACTTACTAACTGTTGGCATCAAAAAGGTTTGAAACTGACATTGTCGGACTGCATTTTGGAGGCCATAGCTGGTTGAAGGTTATTATGCTCGATTTCAAGGCTCTTATGTTTTTCTCTCCTACTTTGCAGATACAACAGAATAGCACGGGAATGGACTCAGAAATATGCAATGTGATGTTGGCTGGACACATTTACAAACTGTTTTGTTTGTTCCGTTATGTTTTGGACACTATTGCAAGACCACATTTTTCATCTGTCTCTTATGGAGGCACAACCCCAGGTTTCTGTTCAAACTGGAATGCAGACCTGTTCATGGCCTTCCCACACTTCAAAGTTTCAAGAGAGTTCCCTATCAGTTGAATGGAAACTCTTTAACACTCAGCTCTGCATCAGATTGATCACTCTACCAATCAACTCTTCTCACTCCACAACTCATGCCATGCCTGTATGACCACAGTGTGTTTTCTCTGGGACCTTTGGAGAAAGTCTCTAGGCTGTTCTGCTTCTATAGGGTCTCACTCCTTAAGTGCATGCTATCACAGGAGAAAAGACCAGATGTTGTACATCATTTGGATTGTGGGACCGATTACTATATTCTGTTTGATGGTAAAGAATTGCAACATTCAGATCAGCTCTGTTCAACATTTTACAGCTGTGGCACTGAAATACAACTCACTCGATTGGCTTAAATGTCTGTTTAATGTCCTGCTATGTTTTACCCCTCAATAAAGATGCATAACTCATTATAATATGTTTCTTTTTTTTGTATGAAGAGAGGGCAAAATTTATAAATTCATTCTCATATTTTGTATATATATATATATATATATATATATATATATATATATATATATATCGAAGCTGAACATAGAAAGCGGTGTGGGTTTTCCTATGACTAAATAGACAAATAGTACCATTGTTGACCCTGAGCTTACACTTACATTTTGTTTCATTCAATTACCATTGAAAAAAGTGTTGAATGTAAGCAAGTTTGGTTATATTAAGTGTGAAGAAATAAATATACTAGTTAATATTTAACATTAAAAAAATTTCAATCGCAAAGGAGAATATTTATCAGCAACTGTTTGTTTCAAGAAAATCTAAGCTTGAATGTTGGAAGAATTTATAATATCATTTTGTAAATCTTTCCTTACTACTACAATATTAGTTAGAAGCTATGCGCATGCGCAAAACAGTTCGGGCAGGCGGCACGGATCGGGTACTGACACCTGTCGGTAAACCGCACACATGACACTTCAGGCAAAATAAAAGTCCCCTAATTTCACTTCTCATATAGTTTTATTCCTCCAAAAACTACCCCATTTACACGCCTATTTGCTTATTTGAAACATTTTTAAAATAATCTTTTTTTTATGTTATAGTAGGCTTGTTCGACTTCATGCGGCGTCCCAAGAACCGAAAGCCGGATGACGTCAAAGTTCCGCGAGAGCAAACTCTTTCGTATGATTTCGCGAATTACTCTCGCGGTACTTTGACGTCATCCGGCTGTCGTTTCTTTCGGCGCCGCATAAAGTAGAACAACCTGACTACTTCCCTAACGCCACCGGATGTTTGCATTAGCACGTGAGAGATCAGCTGATCGCCCTTTTGCTTTTCATTTTAATGGTCAAGTGCAGTATTAAACTGATGACACGTCGCGTTATTTCACAATATAATCCTGAGATGACTTCGTAAAGTTTCTAATGATTGATAGACATGAATTATGTGGTTTGGTCTTCATTGTTGCTTTATTCTTTGGCAGTTAGCGTACTTAACGGCGCGCTTGCATTCGAAATTAATTGCCCGGGAGTTGAAAGCATCTCTCTAAATGGGAAATGGAAGCTGTTGAATTCAAACTCATCTTTCTCTCTCAGTGCGGATGTACCGGGCTGTGTTCACACAGCTTTGCAGCGTCAGGGATTTATTTCGGTATGCTGAAGCAAAACCTTTCACATATCGTCTAAGCTCATTTATCAAAACAGTTTATGAATGTTCATGCATGTCAACAGGATCCATACTACAGATTTAATGACCTGGCATATAGATGGATTTCACTTGACAACTGGACTTACACTACGTCATTCTCGGTTCCTGCTTATGTCAGGTGAATCACGTGTCCTAATAAACTTTCCTGTAAATAAGGCAATGTTTTTAGTCCAAACCAGTTTGAAGTTTGGTTCATAAATGTTACTGCTGTGTGTTCTTTACAGAGGAGCAGGGAAAGCTGTTCTAGTGTTTGAAGGGGTTGACACCGTCTCCACCATTTCTCTAAATGGAGTCACTATAGGAAAAACAGACAACATGTTTTGCAGATATGTAAATGAATAAAAACAAATACTTATATAATGTTTACTTTATAATATCTTACGTATTGCTTGATTCAACAAGAAGGATTTAATAAAAAATGTATCTATCAGCTCATCCTTAGTTTCAAAAGTAATTCTTGACAAATAAATTAAACTCATATTTTTGGGGTTTGTTTAGGATTTTGAAGTCACTGGATTACTGAAGGATCAGGAAAATCTTCTCCAGGTGTGGCTCATGTCAGCTGTGACATACGCATCTCAAAGAAGCCATGACCACACTCAGTACAGCGTGCCACCTGCCTGTCCTCCATCTGTACAGAAAGGAGAATGCCATGTTAACTTTATTAGAAAGGTATAAACTAAGTTACATTTTAAAATTTGTAGAAGGGCTTCTCAGCACTTTTGTGTGGCTTAAGGCCTCTCTGTGTTTTTCAGGCTCAGAGCTCATTTAGCTGGGACTGGGGTCCATCTTTCCCCACACTGGGTATCTGGAAGGATGTCCGACTAGAAATCTTCAACACTTTAAGACTACTGAGTTTTACCACCAGTCCAATATATGGTAAACACATTGTCACATAAGAAAGAAACTTGTGACTGCACAGTTTGTAAAAAAAATGTGACACCCTTATCCAGAGTGACTTATAGCAATGTTATTGCTAAATGATGGTAAGCATGCAGTTGTTTAAAAAGAATCAAAGGCTAAACAAGTAGTGCTAACAAGTAACCCTTACCCATCTAATACAGATACACTAAAAAGCATGCAATTAAACAATATTTTGTCATACTAAAGGTGAATTTCATTGTTTTGCACTCTCCCTTTGTCTTTCTCCATGTCCAGATTCCAAACAATCAAGCTGGAATGTTGAAGTGGAGTTGTTCTTTGATGTTGTGGTTACGTCTAAGGGCTTTGTCCACCTGTCTATACCGTTATTAGATACAGAGGCAGATTTTAGTCTATCTCTTACTACACCTGGACAGAATAGAAAGTCTTTTGTCCTTCCGGTCAACCAGGTAACATTTAGTGTACTTTGCATGATGATTACCATCCTATATCATTCAACATAGAGGAAAATCACATATTTATAAGGATATATGATGTGCTTCCTTTAAGAATGCCAGTATCAGATTTTGGTGGCCTTTTGGACATGGTGAGCAGCCTCTCTATGACCTGAAGATTGAGATCAACTTGGAGAGTGGAGAGACACTAAAAGCACACAGAATGGTAACGTTTCCCTCTGTTTTCATTTTTTTTAATAATGTCATGCTTTCATCTGCATTATTTTACTCCCTATTTTTTGGTACAGATTGCATTCCGCACTGTGGAGTTGGTCCAGGAGCCAATTCCCTCCTCCCCTGGCCTCAGCTTCTACTTTCGAATTAATGGAAAGCCAATTTTCCTAAAGGGTTCAAACTGGATTCCTGTTCATGCATTTCAGGACCAGGTTACCACTGACATGTGAGATAATGTACACTAAAACAACCAGTTGCAGACTAAATTGCCTTTGCAATCATTTAATTTGTAAATATAGAAAAGTGCTTGTGTTTGTAGCATTAGCATACGTTTGCACTTGCATTATAGGATCACAATCTTGCTCCGGTCTGTACAGAAGGCAAATATGAATGCCTTAAGAGTGTGGGGTGGTGGAGTTTATGAACAAGACGTCTTCTACAGCCTGTGTGATTTGTACGGGATCATGGTAAAGCCTTGTCATATGATGTTTTAAGCTTTTGACGTGCATTTAATTCATTTTGGATGGGATTGATTTGGTTATTTGCTCTCTCATGTCAGATATGGCAGGACTTCATGTTTGCCTGTGCGTTGTACCCTACAGAGAAGGATTTTATACAGACAGTGAGGACAGAGGTCACGCAACAGGTTTGCACAATTTATGTATTAAATACATGTATAAAGGTTTATAAACCAGTCGTTTGCACTTACAAGACAATGGTTTTGATTTAGGTACGACGACTGAAATCTCATCCATCAGTGGTCATCTGGAGTGGAAATAATGAGAACGAAGCTGCCATAGCAACCAACTGGTTTAACATAACTGTTGCTGAGCATCCACTTTATGTGAAAGATTATGTGAATCTGTATGTTGACAATATCAGAGACATTGTACTGCAGGTGAGAGCTCCACACAATGATATGTGAAGTAAAAACACTACCCCATCCTACTTATAGTGATGGTATTTGATGGTGATACAGTATATACCATGATTTTAATGTGTTTATTGACCAAAAAGCATAATTACATAAAAAATACATTATGGTACCAATTACCTTGCTTTATTCAGGAAGATAGCACTCGTCCTTTTTTGGTGTCCAGCCCAACCAATGGGATACAGTCTGAGAAGGAAGGCTGGGTGGCTAATAACCCCTATGACCCCCACTATGGAGATACCCACTACTACAACTATACTAAAGATTGCTGGGACTGGACTGAATTTCCTCGTACACGTTTTGCTTCAGAGTTTGGCTTCCAGTCCTGGCCTTCATGGTCCACCCTGAATAAGGTACAATACAATTACTAAGGCCTAGACTAGTAATTCAGTTTTACACCGTGTCCTAACCAGGGTCAACGCAACAATTTTTTAGTGACTTGCGATATGTCTGTCCACATTAAACACATAGTTCAATCAGCTGGGTTAATTTCACTGGGTATAGTCCATGACCACTTGATCTATTTACAGATACAAATGTTATTCATTATTCTGTTTCAGCTTAAAACATTTACAAAACTAGTTGCAAACACTATTTCACATCGCCTTAAATGCATATTTACACAGTAGAGACTACATAAGCTTTTGCATATGTACTGTAAGTGTTTGTGTGATTGTAGGTTTCAGTGCCTTCAGACTGGGATTTCAGCAGTAATTTCTCAGCTCATCGGCAACATCATGCAGATGGAAATGAGCAGATGCTAAACCAGACGAAGCTACATTACATTCTGCCCAACAGCACAGACCCAGTGCAGAGATACAGAGACACTATTTACATCACTCAGGTGATGATTGTCAGATTAGAAATGTTTTTTTTCCAATAGGAACACAGTAGTGATGTCCAGATACACTGTGATGCAGAGCTATTTTGTTAAGGCCACTTTTTGGTTTAAACAGGTCATGCAGGCACAATGTGTGAAGGTACAAACAGAATTTTATCGTCGCAGTCGCAGTGAGATCATCGACGGCAAAGGTCATACGATGGGGGTCCTATACTGGCAGCTCAATGATATCTGGCAGGGCCCTTCCTGGTCTTCTGTAGGTAAATGAATGTACGCTACTAATGGGCACTAAGATGGCATGTTTTTTGATTATTAGTTTAATAATCATTTATTTGGTCATTTATAATTTTATATACAGTACTGTGCAAAAGTCTTAGGCCACCATCACCAGCTTTGTTGTTTTAGCAAAGTTTTAATGTTCATCCATATTTATTTTTCACTCTTTTTATTAAGATACAAAAAGAAAATACAGGAAATATGTACACAAAATTAAAAACAAAAAATTTTTCAGGACTAAATGTCTTCTTCAGGCCTCAGTAAGTATTTAGTGTGACCTCTCTAGGCACGAAACACATCTTGAGCTTTTTTGAGGAGACGGAAGTCCTGAAGTCATTCGATTAGAATTAGAAATGAGGATTTAATTTCATTTAGGTTTAAGAGGCCTTGCTGTTGCTCTAGTGGAAGGGGAGTTTACCCAAAATAGTTGACACTTCAGCTAGTTATATATGATCACTATACAATTGCAAAAACAACAAATCTAATGGTAGCATGGTGGCCTAAGACTTTTGTACAGTACTGTATATTTATTATTGTAATGTTCAGTATAATTCATTATGACTGGACATTCTGTGTATTTAGAGTTTGGTGGTAAATGGAAAATGCTGCACTATTGGGCTGTGGATTTCTATGCTCCTATCCTCTCAGTGGGTATTGAGAATAAAGGAGATTTGCTAATCTATGCCATCTCTGATAGCCATACCTCGGACCACAAAGTCAAAGCCAAGGTACAGTATCATGTTTGTGACTTATTTTATTCATTTATATCCAGGTTGTCCCTTTCCAGATTTACACTTTTGGTGTCCAGTGGTTTCAAATACACTTTGCCTTTTTGGTTTCAGTGAAACTGCAAAACATGTGATTCTGCGAAACATTTATGCACAAAAATGTCCCCCATTTCTTTTCCAGGTCACAAGTTCATGTAGTACCACAAGACCTGAACTAATGTTTTAAAGGGATAGTTCCTCCAAAAATGAAAATTCTGTCATCATTTACTCACCCTCATGTTGTTACAAATCTGTATACATTTCTTTGTTCTGATGAACACAAAGAAAGATATTTGTAAAAATAAAAGCAAAAAACAGGCACCATTGACTTCCATAGTAAGAAAAATACTACTATGGAAGTCAGTGGTGCTCAAAAACAGTTTGGTTATAAAATTGCTCAAAATATCTTCCTTTGGGTTCAGCAGAACAAAGAAATTAATACAGGTTTGTAACAACATGATAGTTGTTTACAGAATTTTTATTTTTGGGTGAACTATCCCTTTAATGTTAATTTTTTTTATTTATTATTGACATTTGTCATGTTTTGTATGTATACACACAGGTGGAATTATACAGCTGGAGCAGCTTTGATGCTGTGTGTTCTTTAGAATCTAATTGGACTACAATTAAAGAAGGAGAGAGCAGTCTGGTGTTTCAGCGTCCTGTTTCTGATGTACTAACAAAATGTGGGAATTGCACTCGGCAATCCTGCCTCGTCACTTTTCATCTGTGTAGTCCTGAAGGTCAAATGATCGGCGCTCACAATCACATGTTCCTCAGTTCTCCAAAGCACGCAGAGGGCTTGCAGAAACCCAACATCACGGTGAGAGACACTCTCACACATACACACTGTAACAAACTAATTCTGTATATAAATGAAACACCATATCTCCAAATCAAAAGAGGCATTTTATGAAAGTCAAATAGATGGTTTTAAGGACCAGTGTGTAGATTTATAGCGGCATCTAGTGGTGAGACTGTAAATTGCACACAAAGGCAGTTCACAGTAGAGCCCTGCGCGGGACTGTTTTTTTAAACCCACTCCCGCCCGCACCCGCTGAATTTATGACCAGTCCCGCCCGCTCCCGCAACCTGCGTGTTCCACTCCCGCCCGCGCCCGCAATATTTGTGTCCACTCCCGCCCGCTCCCGCGGATTTTCTCAGAGCTTGTGAAAACTGAACACAAATGCATGCTCATACAAAACATTGGTTCAGATTAACATCCAGAATAACAGACTTTCAACACTATTGTGTTTAAAATTAGAGATGTGCACGAATGGTCGAATATTTGATCTGCAATAATAATTCTAATGGAAAAGATGCTATTGGAATATTAGTTTGATTTAATGCGCCACCGCACTGACCGCATTTAATGTTTTCACTTCATGCATTGTCTTTTACAGTCTTTAATGTAAATATAAATCAAATATAAATTACATATACATGAAAATTTATTTGTTTGTATGTCTGATTGTTTTGGCAATTCGGATCGCAGACTAATTTAAGTATTTAGAGTTTTAACACCGGGTTGTCTGTTTTTGTCCACCGGCTCAGGTTTAATTTAGACGTGCTTCTCCGCCGCATCAGCGCGCATCATGAGAGATTTGTTAGCTTCTTGTTATGGCTTATTTTATTTTGTTATTACAGCTTAACGAGACAGACATGGAAAACTAAACGGTAAACATTTATTATTTGCGGTGCTCTATATGGAAAATGAAGCGGAACTGCAAATGCCTGTTTAAGCAGAGTTTTCTCCGCTGGCATTAAGAACAGGCTTTCACCGGAGCAAGTCGGCTAAATATGGTTGTCCTTCTTCATAAAAACATGTCAAACCAAATAAAGAAGATATTCAAATGCCGACCGTGCAGTCTGTTATAGCCTATGTTTTTTCGTTCGCTCCGGGCTCTTACTTGGTGTTTCGAGTCTGTTTGATAGCGTACTTTGTCATGTCCTCAAACTTTCAACTTTGCTTGCGTTTGGGGTTAGAGTATAATATTTGCTATACTATAATTTCTGTAAGATCAAACAGTACTGAATTCGTACTAACGACCGCATTACCAAGGATTTGACTTAGCCTTCACTTCGCGTGGGGTTTTACACAGTTAAAATGACATAATTTTTTAAGCAGTGTTTTGTAACATTAACCGTTAAAACAAAACCTCAGTTTCAAATGTATACTGCATGATACACACGCACTTAATGATTAATTAAATAAACAAACATTTTAACTGTTAACAACCTGATTTGTCACTAGTGCTCACCAGTTCTTCCAGACGCGAGGCACATAGTGTATAACAGCATTGGGCATTTGCTTCCCGAAGTTGCCACGGTATGTCCCACATAATGTTTAGCTTCATTTTCTTTTCAGCTTCATGTGTTGACCCCATTTCTATTACATGCAAAATCCCACCGGGACCCGCAGGTCTCCCGCAAAAAAATTCTGACCGCCCACTCCCGCCCGCAGTAAAGGTGAACCCGCCCGCTCCCGCGAGATTTGCGTTGGGTCCCGCGGGTCCCGCGGGAGTCCCGTCCCAATGCAGCCCTCTAGTTCACAGCTCACAATAGTTTATCTTGTAAGGTCTTTATATACCACTAAAAATATAGTTATGTATATTATATTGCATTTCTGTCAAGAGGTCCTTTTAAAAGTTACACAATACACCTTTAAAACAAACTTGACTAACAAATGCTGTGTGTGTCTGTTTTATAGTTTACTGTAAAGGACTCTTGGATCGAACAGAATTATGCCGTGACTCTACACTGCTCTTTCCCTGCTGTGTATGTTTGGCTGGATGTTGATGATGTTCCCGGTCACTTTAATGTCAATGGCTTCCTGATGCTGTCTACAAGTTACACCGTTTTTTTCGGTGCATGGAGACCAACCACAGCCGAGGAACTGACTTCAAAACTTCATGTCACATCTCTCAGGGATGTCTACTGATTGTTGTGTGTTTAACTTTAAACTGTAATGGGAAACTATTGGATATGCAAAGCAGTGCCAGAAATTAAAGGTTAAAAGTTTTTTTTTTTTTTACATTATAGCCATGTAAAAACACAACATGTGTTGGAACAGAATGTAAGCTTGGGTTGGATGTCATTATTGTCACATTTAATGACACTCACACAAACACATTTTGTAGGCCTACTTTCAACATATTTGTCTTTTCCCACCATCTCTGATTTTTATAATAAAACCTGTTGAATGTGTTTCAAGTCAGACAAAGTATAATTATAACAAAGATTGATGGTGCACAGTTTAATAAAAGATCTTCATATTTTTTTAAATATGTAATGTATTTCTTAATAAAAACGCAAAATCATGGTTGCAAAATTTCTTTTTTCGGGGAATGTTTAGTGATAAAAGGTAACTTCCTTCTAGGGTGAATTAAAGTGGAGCTGAGCAGGTTGCGGGACTTCAGAGAAGTGTACACAAAGACTTCATTGTGGCCGAAATGATGCAGTATCAGCTCCTCATATCATCACTTAGGCGGGTCTGTTGTATTATGATTAAGGCTTAGAAATATTGGTTACTCCCAGGTCAGGGAGATTGCGATTCATCCCTCAAAAGGAAATGAAAGAAGTGGATTTTCCATCTTAACCTGTTGGTTTCGTTATGCGTTTTAGTGCGCGCGCATACTTTCTCGGATAGTCGCGAGGATAAGTTGCTCGCACCGACACACGGTAACATGGAGGAAAGTTTTCTGCAAAGTGTTTTGCACTTTTACGATGAAAAGAACAGCTCACTTTCCACGGAAAACCTGGAAAACTTACTGCACATCATTACAAACAGACGCTCGGCATCTATCGATAATGACGCCAATCCTCTGAGGAATGTTGAGGTAACGATGCGACAAAAATAGCAGAGAATGCATTGCGTCCCATCTGTACCACACACTTAATGTAGCCTATTGTGTTTTATTAATCTTTCTCTTATACATATTAAAACAATTGCGATGGTATTTGTAGTTTTACCATTTAGGTAAGAATGGCAGATGATAAATTATGTTTAATAATTAGTTTAATAACTTTTTCTCTGTGTAGTGTTTGTCTTTGCGCGAGCTGCTTTTGGCCTTTGGGTTAGGTAATGCCTCTACTGTAAGCATTGATGAACTGGAGATGATGTGTCCAGCTGTTCTCACTCAGGTCCTGCTGCCTGCTTGTCCCTATACACCTGCTTCAAACCTGACTGTCTCTGACCACAAAAGTGAGTAATGCTCTGCCACAAACTCATTTATCGTCATCAAGTGAATGCTGTAAATTCTTGAAAAATTATGTGACCTGTCTGTAAAACTCACATCTAACGGCTAACGTCTCATAATCTAGTAATGAGATGATCAAGTTTGATTTCACATTGATTTCAAGCTTTAATGGACCTGACTCAGTCAATATTAACCTATAGACCCAAACTTTGGTTTGTCTTTTTCAGATTTCTCACAGATATTTAGTACGGAAGAGTACGGAAGAGGATTAGGGCCACTGGTGAAATTTTTTTTGAATTCTGACTTTATTCTCAGAATTCTGACTTTAATCTCAGAATTCTGACTTTAATCTCAGAATTCTGACTTTAATCCCAGAATTTGAATTCTGACTTTAATCTCAGAATTCTGACTTTAATCCCAGAATTTGAATTCTGACTTTATTCTCAGAATTCTGACTTTTTTCCTCAGAATTCTGACTTTAATCTCAGAATTCTGACTTTAAACTCAGAATTCTGACTTTAAACTCAGAATTCTGACTTTAAACTCAAAATTTGAATTCTGACTTTATTCTCAGAATTCTGACTTTATTCTTAGAATTCTGACTTTATTCTCAGAATTCTGACTTTAATCTCAGAATTCTGAGATTAAAGTCAGAATTCTGAGAAAAAAGTCAGAATTCAAAATAATTTTTTCACCAGTGGCCCTAATCCTCTTCCGTAATTTTGGGTGTTACCATAATATCCAAATATTTTTCTTTAAACATGAAGCAATGTAATTGTCCACGTTTGTGTACAACAGGTTCCAGTTACACATAATTCAGTATTATGGTGCAACCAACCAAAAAATGTGATGTCCACGTATGTGGACATCCAGGTTTTAGGAGGTTAAAGATTATTTTTCACAGTATGTAAACACTAAATTACAAAAAAATAACCTTGACTCTGGGTTTTCACAGACTAGAATATAGTTAGAATAATGAAGAAATTGGAGATTGCAATGTGACACATGGAGACCATAGACTTCGTATTTCATCCTTTTGAATATGCAGAATGACTTTAGCAGTTAATTTAGATGTAAGGTGTAAAGACACTTTTTAAAACCCTTTTGTTGTTGTTTAAAACTACTATTTACACAAAATTGTGTTATCATGGTTTTGTCTACTGTATGCGTTGATGATAATGATGTTACATTAATATTCCCATTAAACTGTTTTTCAAAGAATTTATCTTCGAGAGCTTAAACACAGATATATGGAATCCATTAACAAATACATTGTTTAGTCACAGCCTATTTTGTCAAGGGAGTAAATTTAAGAACCTTTCCTTTAACATTTAGAAATAGAAACCCTTTGTCTGTTCCCATTTGATATGGTAATGATGCTCTCAGACCAGTGGTTCTCAAACTGGGGGCTGTGAGATGGTGCCAGGGGTGCCCCAGTTTTATGACATTTGATAATAGATACATTTTTCAGAATTTCTGTGTAATTAAAGGGGACACAGAATGAAAAACCATTTTTACCTTGTCTTTGTTGAATAATGGTAGTCTACCCGCATTCACGAACATACAAAAAGTGCTAGACATGCTAAACATCCAAGTCCATAGAAATTCCTCTTTTAGAAATGTCAGCCAGAAAACGGCCCAATCTGAAAAACTGATGCTTATGACATCACAGGCATCTCACTGCCCCTCCACTTTAAAATAATTGGCTACATTTTTTGAGTGGCAGCAAAGTCAGCCAATCAGTAATGCGATTGCAAGTTAAGCCAGTAGGGGGAGCCAAATAGGTGCAAAACCACTTGTTTAAAATCCCCCACCCTAATAGAGCTATCTGAGAGAGGTTTTAAGGAAGCTTTACAGACCCAAACAAAATTTTTTTGTCTACATGTCACATCACAGAACAAGGATAAATACCCCGTTCAATCATTCTATGTCACCTTTTAACCCCAGTAAAATAAGGCTACTAACCAACAGCACTACATTGTATAATTTAATATTTTCTGTTTAATTCAATTTTTAAGTTTTAGAATGTTTCATACATTTTCTTTGGGAGGGCACGAAGCGATGCACTGTACAGAAGGGGGACCATGTGCCGAAAAGTTTGAGAACTACTATTTTAGACTTTAAAAGCTTAAATATTAGTTTTTAATGAAGTCTTTCCTAAAGATTTTCTTTGAAAAGCCTAAAATAGTTCTAGAGGCAGTTGTAGCCTATGGTTAGAGTGCTTGTAACCCAAGAGTTGCCAGTTCGAGACTCACGACTGGTGGGTTGTGACTGTGGTGCTCACGCTCCCCGGACGCTGCAGAGATTGCTGCCCACTGCTCTGGCCCTTACGAAAATTAACCACGGTTTATTGTGCTAAAAGTGTAGCTATGGCATCACTGCAAAGAACCATTTCAGAACCTTTATTTTTAAAGGTGTAAAGTAGAACATTCATTATGCAAAATATATGTATTTATCTTTTCCACAACTATGTTTTTCTTCTGCAGTTTGGGGTTATGGGTTCCTGGCTGTTACTGTGATTAACCTTGCTGCTCTGTTAGGGTTATTTCTGGTGCCTTTCACAAAAAAATCATATTTTCCAAAAGTCCTGACTTACTTCATTGGACTGGCCATTGGAACGCTGTTTTCAAATGCTGTACTGCAGCTGATCCCCGAGGTAAGAATAAGAGACCGTGAGATCGGTCTAAGATCCTTGCAAAGGTGTAGGTGTGAGTTCTCAAATGCATTTACAAAATCTTCATGCAAGTTACCACTAACATTCTTGTTCATTGATTGTACAGGCTCTTGGATTAGATCCCAAAGATGATAACTATGTACTGAATGCCGTAGGGGTTTTTGGTGGGTTTTACGTATTGTTCGTGACTGAACGAGTTTTAAAGATGGCCCTGAAAACTGATACAGAGGTAAGAGCTGTTATATGTTTGGATATCTCAGTGAATCAAATTTAGCTGGCTGTAGACGTCTATTCCTCTCCTCTCACTGCAGCTTGGCCACAGTCATTTTCCTCCCCTGCAGTCAGCTGATATCCCAATCACCACCTTCAGCAATGACACTGTTATAAACAATATCAGCAGTGACATCATTACAAACAACACTCATCATGACATCAGCTGTAATGAAAAGTCCGGCTGTCCAAGTGAGAGTTCAGCTATTGACCAGGTAACTGACTTTATATGTATATATAAAAATATATAAAAAATAATGGTGTAAATGTCACAGAGATGTTTAAAAACTTTTTCAGGTACTACGGCATGTTGTAGTACTGATGGTACAATAAATATTACATAGTAAAGATTAATAATTTACAAAGCCACATGGCACACAAGTCAGTAGTTTTAATTTGCTTAATCTTTTCCATTTTCATTCACATTGTCTTTTTTTTGCATGCAGAATGCATGTGTCATGTGGGCTTGTCGCTGGCTGAGAGCAGACCGAATGTCTAAAATAAAGACTGTGGCGTGGATGATCACTCTCAGTGATGCCCTTCATAACTTCATAGATGGTCTGGCCATTGGAGCGTCTTTCACACTATCCCTACTCACTGGCTTTAGCACCTCTATTGCCATTTTCTGTGAAGAGTTCCCTCATGAGCTGGGTATGTCAAAAATCATTCACCAGATGCAAAAGCTAAACACCATCTCCGTCAAAAATGAGATAATGATATTAACCGAATGCTCTTGGCATGTATTATACGTTCGTCCATTCCTTCGTAAATCTGCTTAATCCCGCCCTCAGGCCATTCAGAAATACTGCTTTGTTGGCAGAATCTAAGAGTCTGATAAAAAGAGAAACATGTTAGATGCACTTAGAGGGTTTTGCATCCGAACAGTTCATACGGTACCAGTATATCTGGCATATTGTTTCAAACACATGCTCTGTGTCTCTGTAGGTGATTTTGTGATTCTGTTGAACTCTGGAATGAGTGTGGCCCAGGCTGCGTGTTTTAATTTGCTGTCAGCTATGTGCTGTTATCTTGGTCTTGCGTTAGGGATCGTGTTGGGCAGAAGTTTTGCCCCAAATGCAATCTTTGCTATCGCTGGTGGAATGTTCCTCTACATCTCCCTTGCAGACATGGTGAGACATCTCACATCTAACTGTTTTAGGTTCAAGATAATATGTTAAAAAAATAAACATTGCTTACCTAAAAATTTTAATTCTGTTAATTAATTTTACTTTTCCTCTGTGTAGCACAGAGACATTCTTAACATTCTGCTTCAGTCCTATTATAGGAATTGCAAGAAATGGGGAGTGATAGGTTTCAGAGAACATAGCTCCTGCGTACTTTGCTTTCGAATTCATTTTAGTCCCATTCTGACCATTACAAAATATATGGGATAGAATGAAAAGAAATTAAGATGGGTTTAAAATGAGACATCAGTAGATAATGGCAGAATTTTAATTTTTGGGTGAACTCTTCCTTAGATTGGTATTTACAGTGTTTCTTGTTTTTATAGTTCCCAGAGATGAACAGTATCATGGCAGCACATAACAGAGGCTATCGAGGAAAGGTTGTGTTCTTCCTGATCCAAAATGCTGGGCTCCTCACTGGATTCGCTGTAATTCTGCTTATTACCATGTTTGCTGGAGAAATCAATCTGGGGTAGAAAGACATTTGCTTTTAGTGCCAGAAACCAAAAACTTGAGACACTTTTTTAAAGTTTGTAGTACAGACTGTATTTACTGTTGAAAAAGTTACAATCATACAGTCCTGGAGGACATGATTTACATTAAATTGTATAATGGGATTTTTTCAAACCTTCTGTTGTTAGTGTGTCCTACTGTCTGATGTGAGTTGGCAACAATACTCTGCTGTGTTTGGGGAAATTCCTTAGTGGCAGTGACAGCCTAGCACAGTGAATGTGAGGAGCTTTGTAGTCTAAATGCCAGTACTGTAGCCTAGCTCAGGCACCTTTTGAGTAAGACTGTTTTGATCTTGTTTGCTCGTTTTAACCATTGCGTAAGTGGGTCTTGTTTACCACAGATTATATTATTGATTTGAGGAAAAACACTATATGTGAATTTCAATCTTGCCGCTACTATTTGTAGTATTAAGTTAAAATAATATGGTATAATACCACATACTGTTTATGATCTTTTTCAATGAATGTCTTATTTTTATGTTAGAAAAATGAAGCTTTACTGAACACCTAATGCTAAGTCAAGAATAATATTGAAAATATGTGAGCCTGCTGTGAATTCCAGGCTAAAGTCTCGTAATCTTATTATGAGATTAGGAGCATCCAAGTTTGATTTCAGTCATTGATTTCAATCTTTGACATGAATTTATTCAGTCAATAATAAATATATCAGGGTTATTTTTTCACACAATGTTCTTTACATTATAAAGGATGATTTTATGTAGAAAACAGTCAATCACAGGCAGGATCACATATCTATAGCAGCATCGATGTCCTATTACAATGTTGTATAGTATATCACATCGTGACATTGTGTATAATGGTTATAGAACCCAGATGTCTCGCCAAGCTTTTCTCACTGTTACTATCACAGGTCTCATTTCACAACAGGTCACATTCAGTTTAAAGAAAACTTGTTTGAATCAAAAGGAGTGCAAGGACACTGATTTGCAGTTGACAGATTTGGATGTGAACTTTCAGAACATATAGGATACATGGGATAAAGTTAATCTGATCACACTTCGCTCTTTAGGACAGCAATGTGGAGACTGTGTTCTAGGATTGTGACTGAGATTTTTTCATATGCATTAAATCTTTCATATATTTTATATATACTTATATAATGTATAGTTTCCAAATGTTACATTTTGGTTTGTAATTGATATTGCTTGTAGTGGAATAATAAATATGATATGATAAGTGTTCTTGTATTAATTGCATTAGAAGTAAAAATTTCTTTGGATAAAAAGGATCGCAAAATGCACATGTAAAATATATATTGGGCTTACAGCTCTCATGGTATGACAATTACAAATAACTAGGCGTTTTTAGCTAAAAGAAAATTATTTTATTATAAATACTTATTTTTATTCCCACGGGGATTACTGGCACCAGTGTCATCATTTTCTTACATCTTCCTACATACCAATAAAGAAGAACATCCTTTCATTCCATCCAAGTTGCCAGGAAAGAGATTCTGCTAGGTCAGCTGTTTGTTGGCCACTTTTTTTATTTATCATTGACAGATCTCTCTAAATAAAAGAACACTATTTTGCTCAAATATAAATATATTAATATACATATATATATTAGAATGATAAGCAAGTTATAACATTTGCTGACATTTTTTTCTTATTAAAAATGACTTCCTCACTTCTCTTTATATTTTTAATTCATCCTGCACAGTAGATGGCGCTACTGTCCCCTTTAATATTGTCCTTGAAAGGGAAGAACAACAACACAAAGCAGTACAAAGTACATTAAGCATTGATTTTAACTGGATTATATACTTAACAGGTACGTTTGTTTATATTTTATTATACAAATAGAAAAGGAAGACATTTGGTTCCTGTTTAAATTTTCTAGATCTATTTTTATATTGTTACGGTCTATGTTTATGTGGATATTGTGTTGCCCTGAGCGCTTCCGTAAATAATGCAATACTTTTAGAAACTCGTCCTGCCAAATTCTCACTCACTGTGTAAACGCCAACGGGACACGCTTCTGACCAAAAAAACCTCGTTGATTTTCTGTAAGTTACTAACTTGTTATGGCGCAACTAATGCAGTTTTCTTATTTCGTGTCCTTCATTAATTCAAATCACTAATATTACATTTAATATCATTTTTAAGACGCAGACGTCATTAACATCGACAATTCAGTATAGAAGTAATCTAAGAAATGTTTGACAGGATCAACGCCAACAGCAGCTTTATATTCACTGAAAGAACCGTTACACTGTTTTAATTGTTTAGTGTATGACGTAATGTAAAATATGATGTCATTCTTGATTTGAAGGTCATGGCTGAAGTAAAGATTCGTCGCTACCATGAAGATGATGATGAGGATGTAAAGGAGATCTTCACCCTGGGAATGAGCGAGCATATCCCATCCTCCTGCATGCACGTCCTTAAACAGCCCTTGACTCAGATGTTTTTGGGATGTATTTTTCTTGCATTACTGACCAGCGCAGAGTCCATTCTTTTGCCCGTGTTAGCAGTCACACTCATTTTGGCTGCAGGCAGACAGGGTATAAACTACATGTTCACACAGTACATTCAGGTCTCGCTCAAACGAGATCTCAGTCACATACGGCGGACCTACCTGGAGTCACCTGACTCCTGCTTCTGGGTGGCTGAGTTCCAAGGTCGTGTTGTGGGCATAGTGGGATGTTTACCTGCGGAGAATGTCAAGAACGTCGGAAAGTTCTTGGAACTGAAGAGGATGTCTGTTAGAAAGTCTCACCGGGGGCTGGGGATTGCCAAATCACTTTGTCGTAAAGTGGCAGAATTTGCTCGTGAATGTGGTTGTCGAGGAGTTTTGCTTTACACATCGGTGGTCCAGACAGATGCACAGAAGCTCTATGAGCATATGGGCTTCCAAAAAGTCAGAGAATTTGATGCACCAGAGGCAGTTGCCAAGCTTACTAATTTCACATTGATGGAGTACTGGCTTGACCTAAAACAGCAAGGTTACTGAAGTTAAGTCTTCACCAAGATCACAGGCAGTTTGGTTAAAACAGTAATATTGTAAGTCACTGATGAATACCTACCTCTGTCTACCTTTTTAAAAAAACATCAGTCTTGGAAAAAAAAATTAAACAATATTCTTATGAGTAAAAATAAAATGTCCCAATCTTGTTTAAGCACAGCTTGAAAGGAATTAAAATGATTATCATGCCATTGCTTTTGGTAACTATAAAGTTTTCATTTGAGGGACATGTACTTGGACTTAGTTGGCTAATATTTATTTATATTATTCATTAATACATAGCCTCTTTCATGGTTCAGTAAATGTGAAAAACAGTGCAGTTTCCTGGAAAGTATTTATGATTATGTTTCATATTTTCCCCTTTGTAGCATTACAGCAAAAAGTTTTATGGTGTGGAAGGGTCTTTAATAGACAGTAATGTCTGGCTTTATCATGCTGGTTACAACAAAAGCTCCTAGAGGAAAATGTGTCGTCTCTGTATCTACAGCATTCCTCCAGTCCTATGTATTTCAACTTTCTCTTTGTGGAAAAGCAAAATAATTTGTTTTTAATTTATGGAAAAGAATGAAAAAGTGTGATTTTAACACTGAATGGACCATTAGCATGCAATGCAACATGCTTGTGATTTGTTAAATAACAAAAATGCAATTTGCCAATAAAATAAATCAATACATTTTTTTTACATCAACTTTATTTGTTAATTTTCCTTAAACAAGTCTGTGATGTTGCTTGTGTTATTTTTATGGCATTTATGTTACATTTTTGGGATTGACTTGCAATACTATTGCTGTCAAATTGTAAAGATTATGATCCCATAAAGGAAATTCCAGGGTCAGTCCATTACAATTCCAAGCAAACTTCCTGTTTATCCACTTGCTATCTCTATATTTTCATTCAAATATATATAATACTAACTCTGTTTTAGTTTCCTAATAAATCAGTTCATAACAATTACAGGTTTAACATGTTGAAAACCACAGCTAAAGTGATTTTTTGTGACTTATTGTGTTTGCTATAAAATCTTCCTATAATGTAAAGAAGACTCTGAAAATATAACCTTGATATATTTAATATTGAAATGACCACTCAGTCAATATTTGTGTGAAGCATTTGTGTCTTATGGCTTTAAAAACCTAATTGCTATACTTTTATGTCTTTTAGGGAGGATGGCACTATAAGAGAATTCCCTTCTTTAGTTTTAGCACAGTAAATTT
Source organism: Paramisgurnus dabryanus (assembly GCF_030506205.2). Classification (NCBI taxonomy): domain Eukaryota; kingdom Metazoa; phylum Chordata; class Actinopteri; order Cypriniformes; family Cobitidae; genus Paramisgurnus; species Paramisgurnus dabryanus. Next base: position 21,564,114 of record NC_133356.1, on the reverse strand, counting down.
AGTGCAAGCAAATACATGATTAATAACTGATATGCTTTTACATTGTCTCATAATTCCACTGCTTTTTTGCATGTGGTGGTATCAGATCCGTGAGTATCTGGATGCAGATTCCTCTGCCGTGAGGATGTTGTACTCCACTGGCTTTAGAGAGCATGCTGGGAATGTGTATCTTCTGGCTCTTAAACAGGCATGGACTCGAGCTGCAGTGTGCGGAATCTTCTTTCTTATCTATCTTCTCTTAGGATAATTCATGGGCTCTGTTATTGGTATTGGCGGGTTCTTGCTGGTTGTTTGGGTAGCAGTGCAGTATTTTTTTGAGCAGGGTATTCAGCTCGGGATCAGTGATGATTTGTTGGATATCAGGAAATCCTACATGGAGAATGACTGTCCGAGCTGCTTTTGGGTAGCAGAAGTGAAAGGGTCTATTGTATGTTGCCTTGTGTGGAGGAGCCAGGTACCTGGGAACTGAAGAGGATCTCTAAAAAGAAGTTTCGGGGGCGTGGCCTGGCGCAAGCTCTTTGTAAAACAGCCCTAAACGTTGTTGAAAAACATCAGGTGGAAAGGCTGGTTCTTTTCACTTCTGTAATTCAGTCTGATGCTCACAAGTTATATGACATATAGGGCTGCATAACGATTCATCTCGACTAATCGTTTGCAGAATAAGTTTTTTTTAACATGATTTGTGTGTACTGTGTATAATAATTATGTAAATATGCACACATGACGGTATAATTTTAACAAACAAAAATATTTATAGATTAAATTAAAAAATATTATATAAATTATATATAAATATAAAAATGTATATACAAATGTAAATACTTCTTAAATATCAACATGCATGTGTATTTATATATACATAATTATTATACACAGTACAAACACATATATGATGTAAACAAAAACTTTTATTCTGCAAACGATTAGTCGCAATTAATCATTATGCAGCCCTAACAGAATTGGTACATAAAGGAAAAGGAGTTTGTGTGGACATCACTTCCTGCTAGGCTGATTGATTTAAAGCTGTTTAAATATGCACACAGGATTGGTGGTCATGCTAATGTAAAATAAGAAAATTTGTATGAAGAATTTGCTTGAAAAGAGTCCCTCAAGATTGGATGTTTTTTATTTACATTTTTATAGCACTTTTTCATAAGTATATATATATTTTTAAAGCAGCTTTACAGTATATTTTCAATAATATTATGCAAAATACGTAATTCATTTAAAAACAGCTGCGGCTTTTTTTTTTACTGTTAACCACTTTCATTCCACCTATCTATATACTACATCTACAATTTTAGAGTAATTTGCTCATTTTTTATCAGTACTTTTTCACATAACAAAATGTAACTATGTGGATTATGTTGTGGCGAAAAAAAAATCTAAAACAAATCAAAACTTTTATATGTTAGCATCTTATAGTCACCCTTTGCCTAGAATTTACAGAAATGCTCTCTTGGCATTTTTTACCAAGCAGCTTCTCAAGGACTAACATGAGATGCTTTGAACATCTATTCTAGGCTCTTATTGGCTGCTTGTTTCATTATTTGGTGAAAGTATGGTATATATAGTTATATATCATATTATATCATTATATGGCACAATTATATTATATTTTTGTCCACAAAATAATTTTAAACATTAAGCATACACCGGACCCTAAGATTAAAAATTCTTTATGACCACGAGGGACATTTCAGTTAAGTGACCCTAGCTTTTTCAAGGTGTGTATTTGTGTAGGCTATATTTGAAACATCTTTAAAATAAATGAGATATATATTTGTTTTTATATTGTAAATATATTTTTATAATTTCATTACTAACCACGCTTGTTTATATTATTGTCAGACACAATATAATTAATAAACAAGACAACAAATACTTGCATGTCAAAATCTGGTATAACATACATTTGTTGAACAGATCAGTCCATGCGTTCTCTGTGTAGCCCGTGCTGTGTGTGACGTAACAGTGCTCAGGAAGCAGCTGTCATATACACACATTGTAAAAGAACAGCATCAAAATTATCACGGTAAGTTACAAGGCATGTTTTATAAGAAAAAGTATGAATGAACACATTAATAGCGTCGCATCCTCAGTTTGTGTGTGTGATTGTATACTACTACTAATTTTCTGTGTAATGATAGCTGGTGTAGTATAAATAGGCGGTGGCTTGATCGATAACGGCATAGTGCTGAATAAGCATTTACAATCATGTTTCGTTAGCTGTTCTGCGGTTTACTGTAAAATATTTCACTTTAAAATATTCGTAAAGCTGGTATTACTCGTTTTTTTCGTCATTTATTTTTGTGGAAGAAGGTAAAAACGGCAGTTTGGCAGGTGCCTGGCCGGTCTCAGAAAAATCATAGCCTACCAATTATTCACTGAGCACATGCGTTTCATTTTATTTTATTTTATTTAAGTGTTTTCATTGGTTTAAGTAGTCAATATATATCAAGAAAACACGTTTAGTTAACGTATATAGTTAAATTTAATAGTATATTTAAAGAACATATATAACACAGAACATATATATGGAAACACAACTAGCAGTACATGGGCACACACATATTATATATTTTATATTACACCAGAATTTTTAACAAAGCTAATTATAGTTGCAGTGAATATACCAACTTTAACCCCAATCCATAAATTATCTTTTTTTTTTTTAGAATTTTTTGTGTGATTTTTTTTACAATAGAGGATGTTTTTTCTTTGAAAAAAATAGACCTCTTACTGATGTTGCAAAGATTTTTGCCTCCTCTAGATGGAGATTAACCTCCCCCCAGAGCTCCTGCATCTGGCTAGCAGCTAAAGGATATTGGCTATAAGGATGACCCTTTAAAACAGGCCCACCCTAACTTGCTGTTTGAATAGGAAATACATTATCACAGGACAGAAACTATGCTTGTCTAGTGATTGTATGGCACCTTTACGATCTTTGTCCTGTGGAGGGCTGTAAAAGGTGTCTAAATTACAATGCTCTCACAGATATATTTCACAAAGCGCACAGAAAATGTGACCCTCACCCATGCTCATGCTCAGACTTCCCCATGATTGTTTATTGGTTTATGCGAGCAAAGCAGTTTCAGCTGTGCACCTGTTTCATCTAATTGTAATACATTAAATAGTGTGCTGCACACATCAGCATTCTGTGTGCAGAAGCTGTATAAAAAGATATAAGCCCACGGGGCTTCAGAACTGTCGTAGTTTATAAAGAGTGTTAATCCTCTTTGTGTGATTGTTTGTCATTGTGCTGAGGTTTTATGCACCTCTTCTCACCGAACTCGCTACTGTGTCTAGCTCTGTGTTGGAAGCTACGTCACATTCAGACAGGCCAGAGGAAGAATAAAGAGACTGAATAGTGGGTCGGTCTTAAAGAGACCTTCACTTTTAAACAGTGTCTTAAAGAGCCATTAGCAGCATGGTAACATTGGTGCGTGAACAGGGTCCCGTATTGTTTTGTGAAATTTGCTACTTTCTGTTTAGGCACTGGGAGCCATAACTCAAAGTGTGTAGTGGTTAACTTCCTTTAAGCTAAGTTCACACTACATGATTTTAAGCCAGATTTAAGCCCGATTTGCAAATCGTTCGCTCGCCGACAGGTCGGGGTGTGATCGGGTGCAAATCGCGGGGGATTAGCGGGCGATCGACGTTCGCAAATCTGTTGGTATGAAAGAGCCAACAACGCATCAAAGACGCTCGCAGACGGCTCGCAGACGCGTCGCCGACACCAGAAAAATATCTAGCTTGTTAGATATCTGGAGCTGTCGCGCGACTCGACCTCCTATGATGTCACGAGCTACAGCCAATCCGTCGAAGGGTTGACGTCACACGGAAAGATGAGCAGCATGTCACCAAAAAAACATTGAACTCAGGCATAAATGTCTGTATGACGTTTCACATATATTTACCACAACTGCGCTGAGAAAAAGAAACGGTGGAGAGAAAGAGCAAACGCTGTAAAACAGCCAGGTGAGCAAATGTTATTATTACATTATCTAAATGTTATAGGGTAAAATGTAAATTAATTGGTCATATTTCCATATTATAGAAGCTAGCGTAATCCTATTTTTGGGATATGTCTGTAAAACATTATAAAGTGTATAATTCTTTTTACTGTAATTCTGTTTATTGTTATATATTGTGTATTAGAGGATATTCAGTTACATTACAATCTGCCTTTTGTACCAGTCGAAAGAGCTTGTAAACAAAGGAATAAATTCTCATATTTAGTTTGAATAGACAAATAAAATAAAGTGTGGAGGTAAATATTAACTGGAAACATTGCATTTATTTATTGATTTTAGACTTTACTGTTGCACAAGTGGACTCACAAACAACTAGGGATACATTAACTTCATTTGGGAACCATGGCTTTGGAATTGAGGGATATTGAAGACCCAGTTCTATTATCACATCTCTAAAGAAGCATAATGGTGATGATATACAACGCCCAGGAGACTGACAGAAGCAGATCAATGTTGTCACCTGAACAACCTACCCTATGCATATATCATGCATGACATGTGCGGTCCGGTCCCAATGTGTTTTTGTTTACAAACTATTGACTTTACTATGTATTACATTTATCAATAAGGTGATTAAACTTGTTGAAGGGTTTAGATTGAATTTCCCAGTGCTGTTTCATAAAATAAATGGTCTATCGAAAGTAATACATTTAATGCAACAAAGTATAAAAGTATAAAACACATTGTCATATTTTACAAAAAACGCCAATATGAATAGTGCTTTATAGCCTTGCATTGTTGTTTGTGCAACTTGAAAACATGTAGTACATTTGAATGTATATTATGTGGACAGACAAAATATACATTGTTAGAACACGTGCATTGTGGCACATTAACACAATTAAACATTACAAAAATCCCTATGTAGAGCCCTTTTAAGAGCTGGGTGATATATAAATATCGTAATATAATTGTGTGTGATTGGCTGTTAGATTAATCCACATTGAGTAAAAATGCCCAGAGCTTATCATCACAATCGCCATAAATTTTTAGCATGATCAGATATGTTGATGTTTAGCGCCGTAGTATAGAAACATTGTTAATGTTCTGTGAATAATGAGTGTGGATCAAGAAATAAAGTTAGTACAAGGCACTTAATTGCAACATGCATATTGCCTTTATTTGTTACATTCCTGCACCTTTTGATTTGTATGCAATTAAAATTAATTGAATAATAACACAACAATAAACAGAATACTTAAAACAATGAAAAAGTGAACCACATTGTGTTCTTTACAAATACAGGACTTTAGAACACACAAGAAAACGAATGTCCTAAACTGACAATAACTGGCTTTAATCTGCTGTTTGCAGGGATAACTCTACATCAGTTCCTTTTAAAATGTGTTGAACTTGCCAATAAACACTACCCACTGGTGAGACAAAGTAGTCCCGCATCAGAGTGCGTTGCACTTTTGCTGTTGCCATACAATTGCGATGTGAGGTGGTGTTCATCGGTTGAAAAGCACCCGTCTCACTATTCTTCCATTGCCCATCAACCATGTTTTGGTCAGCAGTCTGCTACAGCTGAAGTGGTAGCAAGTACCCCAAAGCAATGTGGAAACTGCCACTTCCTTTCGAAGTCCACGGCTATGCCACTCTCCTTCCGTTGATGGTGTCTAAAAAATAGGACACACCAAATGTCACTGATTAAATTATTATATATTCAAGACTACAGTTTCCAATGGATTTATTTGCATAGTTATATGTAGAACAAACACCTTGGGTCTCATTTATAAAACTGTGCATAGGATCCTTACTAAAAGTCGATGTATGCACAAAAGCCAAAAATGGCATACGCCAAAAAATACAGACAAAGCAATGTTCCCTTTCTGCAAGTGTGCGTACATGAATTATCTTCTGATCCCACCATGCAAGCCTATTCTCCCATTAAGTTTTTTTTTTTTTTAAAGATCACAACATTTGTGTGGTAACTGGCGTACGCATGTTTCCAGAACTGTTTTGTGCATACGCATGCTTTATAAATGAGACCCCTTCTTACTTAATCCATATAAATAAGTATAAAGATAAACTAGGGACTAAACAACATGTAGAATAACAAATATTACAATATAAGGTTTGGAAGTAATTTTATATTTATTTCTGTGTTAACATAATTCATGTTTATACACAAAATACTTTAATTTACACATAGTGTAAGCTCAGATAAAATTATGAAATTAATGTATACAGGTATGTATAGACATAAAAATAAATATTACTTGTGCTTTTCGGAACTATATCCCTGTTTCTAATAATAGTTTTTACTAAAATACTTTTATCAAAGACAGTGAACTGCTGATGTCCACAATGTTATGGTGTTCTTTTTTTAAAATGAAGTAGTAGAGATAGATAGATAGATAGATAGATAGATAGATAGATAGATAGATAGATAGATTTATATTTTGTAATAACCCTACCTTCAAGAAATCGTCATTTATAACCTGGTACAGAACAGAACAGGTATCCAAAACTATTTGTGGGATGGTGCTGGTCCCCCATCCTGGACTTGAACCTGAGGGACTTGAACGTGTCACCTGCATGACACCAAAAAGTTCAAAAACATACCCAGACAGAAAAAAAACGTAATGACAACATTCAGTTCATATTCGTTTGAAATGAAATCACACAAACCTGTTGCATAGAATCGCAGGGTCAAAGACAAACGCTCTCCAAGTCATGCTTTGCGAAGCCTGTCCTATTCTATTTGAACGATAATTAAATCAAGAAACACAGCTTTTAAACACAGTAGACAACACGTTGATATTTTAAATGTGATCATAGCCAAACATAAGCATGCAGCTATATTTCCTATATAAACAAGCTGTACTCACCTCCAACTCTTAAATCCCTGCTGTCCTCGTGTGGTGTTGATCCACCTCTCCACATACACATCTCTTCATTTTTTTCTTTTGCGGCTTTGCATCGCGCAAACGGTTTGCAGCACTAATTTCTGTCTGAAGTCTATATATACAAACAAAAGTTTTGCGCGTCGTCTTGATTCTTCTTCTGTGGGTTTACTGGTGCGCGTGTTGTTTCGCGTCATTTCCGGTTTGTTTTATCGCGTGATTTTTCGTGACAAAACGTGGTTTGTGGACAAGATAGAATCGCCGGGTGATAGAGTTGTTCTCAACTCGTGTAGTGCGTTACCTCCTGTTGTGGGGCAGTCACGTTATGTCGTGTGGTGTGAACTGATCAACAACGTGAACACTCCTGATTTCACAGAGAGCAAGTCATGTAGTGTGAACCGCACAGTTCGGACCAACGTTTTAAAGTCATGTAGTCTGTACGAGCCTTTAGGGAATGACTATAGACCTACATGGCCATGAGTAATCCACTAGTGAACCAATAAAAAAGCAATGTACAGTCATCTGGCCATGATATGATTTTTATGGCAATCTCATCTCACCCTGCATTGTGTTAGCAGCGAAAACGTCATGGCTTCAATTTCCAGGGAACAAACACACTGATAATTTTTTTTACCTTGAATAATAGACTGTCAATTAAAAGCATCTGAATATTATTACCAAGTTGGGCTGCATACACTCTAAAAAATACTGGTTTGTTTTTAACCCAGGGCTGGGTAACTATTATACAGAATTAATTTCTGGGTTAAAATGACCCAAATAATGGGTTGTTTTAACCCAACTGCTGGGTTGTTTCAACATGGTTGATTAACAATAACCCAGCAGTTGGGTAAAAACAACCCATTATTTGGGTCATTTTAACCAGAAATGTGTTCTGTCCAATAGTAACAAAAGTGTGTGTGTGTGTGTGTTTTGTGTGTGTGTTTTGTATAATAATTATGAATATATAACTACACACACATGCATGTAAAATTTTAAGAAAAAAATATTTGTATATATTAATTATTCATATTTATGTATAATATAAATTATATATAAATATAAAAATGTGTATACACATGTAAATATTTATTAAATATATAAATGCATGTGTGTGTATTTATATATACATAATTATTATACACAAAACACACATATATATGATGTAAACAAAAACATTTATTCTGCAAACGATTAGTTGCGATTAGTTCTTATGCAGCCCTATTACCAACATTATCACACGTTTACATTGGCTCACTTAATAAATAAACATATATTTTTATTTTTATAAATATTTAGTTTTTACATAATTTAATTTGTGAGAAAAGAAAAGCATGGAGAAAAGGACTTGTATCCCTTTGCAATGAAAAAAAAAAAAAAATGCCATTTTTGGCCTGTTAGGGGAAAAACTTTTAGGATTATAGTTAATAAATTGAGCTCTGAGGTATCTTATGTTTGCATTATAACTACACTTTTTAACTGTAAATATAGTTACACTGTAAACCATAGAAACTTTAGTCATGCTGTTATTTTGAGTTATTTTGAGTCATTTTGTGTGAATGTGTTTGTGTCTGTTTGTAGTTCGCAAAAAATATCTGTTACTGATAAATTTCCTTATAAAACATGCAAATAGAGCACTGCAGGGATGATAATTTTGTAGGCCAACACGGACGTTAGGGAGAAACTGGTTCCTTCACCAAAAAGCCCATACATTTTTCCCATTGATTTTTGGATTATCACAAAAAATAAACTCTTGTTTTTAACAAAAGTTTATAACACTAACACCCTTTTTCCAACAAGATCTTTACAGATGAACACAACTTTATGAATTTTAAAGTCTATATTCATTTTCTAAAAATTAAAGACCACCAATTATCCGATTCACGTTTTTACATTTCCTTGTGAGTGTTTAAGTGTGTATTAGTACATGTTAATGATATGCAAAAGGTACAAACCCCAAAGTAAACGATGAAGCCAGTTATTGTCTCCAATGTAAATCTCTTTTCTTGGACTACAACAAACACACGGATTGTAGGCAACAGTTTACTTCCTGGGATTGGTGATGTAGACAAGGCCGATATTATCTTAATTCTTTCCACTTCGGACTCACAGCCTGTAAGTTAACTCCTTGCATTGTGACCTAATCTTTCAAACATGGTAAGGAGCGTCACATTTCCGGCTGACATTAGAGGTATTCAGGCCAATCACAACGTGCAGATTAGCTGGCCAATCAGGGACTAGAGCTTTTTAAATCGATGAATTTTGTACATGAATCAGTGCGTTTCAGAAAGACAGGGGTATCTGAAGCTACAAAAATGTACGGTATGTGGAAAATAATTTGAACATATTGTATTATATGAAATACACAAAATAACGTTGTTTTTAGCAATGAAATATGTGCCTTTTAAAAGCTAACCTTGGCTACAAGCAAACTAAACTACGATCTCTCGACATCCACGTCAACATGAAGATGAATGACTGTTGGGGAATTTTGCCTATTTTGTGTTGTTTTTGAGTTCTTCATGTGTACTGACGTTTAAAGTTTAAGTCTGTTGTTGTCTTGTAGAGTTTAAAAAAAATCACATGTAGTGGTATTATTGATGTATTTTATGGCGTAGAATAAAATGTGAAAATATCGTGTGCTTGTGTTAACCCAATATGTAATTGAAGCCGTTTAACAAAACCCCATTGACTTTGGGACTGTGGAACCGGAAGTGCTAAAATGCTTGCTTCCAGGTTTTGCCTACAAAAATACGTCATCCCTGTGGCACTCTATTTGACCAAATTTTTTTTTATTTTTGGAGGGCTTTAGGACCCAGTTTGCCTCTTTTATTCTCCTGCAGAAGGCAGCACAGACGTTAGCGCAGTTGCACTGCTCTCTTTCACCTACCAACACAGAGCATTCAGACTTACACACAAATGACTCCAATGCATCCTAAAGCTGTGATCATTCTGAAGACGCACACCCACAAACACGTAACCTCGCTCGTCCAGTAGACGCCCCTGTGAGGTGTCTGTCTCGGGGGTTCAGTCAGGGGTATTGTGCCTCTGCTGGAGCCGTCCCAAACCTCACATCTCATCTTATTAACAAACAGCTGAGTAATGCGTAATGAGTGTTAGGTGGAGATAGAGAAAAAGGGAAAAGGTTAGGAAGGAGGAGGGGGATTGAGGAGACTACAGTGCACAGTGGTTGCTGAAGCAAGGCAAGCATCCGTTGTCAACGGCGACGCTGGAGCAGCATGTCTCAGATAAAAAGATACACTTACAGCAGGGTAAGTGATACAGTGGACACACTCTTACGCTTTTGAGTCTTTCTCTCTGACATATGTTAATACATTTTTGTATTTAATTGTAATACAGTAGGATGCTTTGTTTAGTTATTAGTCATGATGATGCTCTGAGTGTGACATGCAGGTGTGTTTGCAATGAATCTTCTGGAATGTGTAAGGCTCAGATTTTGGCTAATGTAAAACTGCTACATTCTGTTGCAATGCGTGGGTTTGTATATTTGAACACTTACAACAGGCTGGCAATGTTTTATTTATTACAGAGTTACACATTTATGACATACATAGATGGATACTGACGATGTTATGGTTAAGCATTAGAAATGGTGATTAATCCTGCAAGTAATGTTTGTTTGATTCAATTTGATTTTGTCACTGACTAGTTGAGCTAGTATGACCTTAAACCCAAACTCTAAGGGGTGGTTTCCCAGACAGGGTTTATCCTAGTCCCAGATTAAAATGCAAATGTTTGAGCTGCCTATATTTAAAAACATCTTGCACTGACTTATTTAAACATATATCAGTGCCATTGTTTTGTCTCAAGATGCACACCAGTATTGATTTTTGTTAGGTATGTTTGTAAAAACTAGGCCTAGTCCTGGATTAATCTAAACCCTGTCTGGGAAACTGCCCTTAAAGGAATGGAGGAAAACTCTGTCGCAACTAAAGTTTTACACATTGAGGCACAAAAGCTGTCAATGGGGTGGTACCCTTTCAAAAAATATACACCTTTATACCTAAAGGGTGCATATCATTTTGTACCTTTCATTCTGGCAGTGCAAACCTACCCATTTATATAGTTCCCATTTATTTTTATTGTGTGGAAAAAGTCATGTGGATGAGTAAGTGGAAAGATTCAAATATTTGGGTAAAGTATCCCTTTAACTCTAATATTAAACAAAAACAAAGTTGTTGTCTTATCCTTGTTTATCGTTGTCTATCTGATGCATTAATTGTTCACACATGAAAAGCAGAGAATGTGTACACTGTAAAAAATCTTTGCTGCCTTAAATTTTTTGTTTTATCAACTCGGATTACTATTATTTATCTCGACTAGAGATGAGTTGTTAAAATAGTTTAAATAAGTCAAGTTCATTTTATAAGTTGTAGCAACTCATCTCAAGATAAATAATAGTAAGTTGACATGACTTGTAAATGTTATTTAATTAAACAAAAGAATTTAAGGTGGCAATTTTTTTTACAGTGTATATCTGTTTGATCCATTGCTTCTGCAGTCTAAAACTTGCATTTGGTAACAACACACATAAGTCAGGATAATGAAAGGTTGAGGTTCTTTGTTGGTAAAGTATGTGTTATATAATCAAATGTTAATAAAATGTGACATTATGTCTTTTCACTTCATATTCACCTTATACATTTCTTGTCTCCACATCCAACAGAGCAATTTTGTCTTTACTGTCCCAAATACCTATGGAGGTCACTGTATATTATAGGCTACAGTATATTAAAGGTGACATAGAATGATTAAACGGGGTATTTATCCTTGTTCTGTGATGTGACATGTAGACATGTGACAATTTTTGTTTGGGTCTGTAATGCCTTAGAAGCTCCCTAAAAACCTCTCTCAGATAGCTCTATTAGGGTGGGGGATTTTAAACAAGTGGTTTTGCACCTATTTGGCTCCCCCTACTGGCTTAACTTGCAATCTCATTACTGATTGGCTGACTTTGCTGCCACTCAAAAAATGTAGCCAATTATTTTAAAGTGGAGGGGCAGTTAGATGCCTGTGATGTCATAAGCATCAGTTTTTCAGATTGGGCCGTTTCTAAAAGAGGAATTTCTATGAGACTGAGATGTTTAGCATGTCTAGAACTTTTTGTATGTTTGTGAATGTGGGTAGACTACCATTATTCAACAAAGACAAGGTAAAAATGGTTTTTCATTCTCTGTCCCCTTTAAATAACAGATAACACATTGGGTCTACCATCTCTTTCCAAACACACTTACACAGTCAAGAAACGCTTTATACATGATATAGGTCTATTGTTTAAGTTTAAGTGGAAATTTAGTATGTAAAATGTATAAAAGAGTGACACAAAGTCAAACTTTTATTCATCCAATGACACAGTGATTCAATTCTGCTGAGTCACAAGTCTGTGACTCTTTAATGTTATTACACAGGTTATTTCATCGACAGACATTTTCATTCAGTCTATTTCTGTGCAATGAATCAATATCTCACACTGCTGCCCTAGAAATAGTTCTCTACTTTGAAGAGGTCAGATTTATTTTTTGTGCTTCTTTTTATTGTTTGATTTATACACTCTATATATATATACATATATTTTGTGTTGGGTTGTTTTAACTCATAGTTGAGTTAACAACAACCCAGCCTATGTTTATTTGTAACCCAACATGTGTTCTGTCCAATATTTACCCAGCATTGGGTTAACCCAGCAGAATTTAGAGTATGGTTTTTCCATGTATGTGGGCAGTGTTTGTTTTTACCGAGACTATCAGAAACCATTATATTGAACTCATTCTGGATCTCAACTTCTGTGTGATTGGAGAACCTTAAAATGGGTGAATGGAATTAAAATAGAGCAAGTCTCTTAGGACGATTTTTTGTATGTGTGTGCGCGCTTGTGAAATGGGACTGCAGGTAACAGTGTGTACTCTGTGCTGTACTCTGTATTCTGCAGAAAAACTCTGTTAAGTCTGCATCACAATTAAACTTTATTTCAACCAAGAGTTTTGGTCTCAGCCCTCCTAAAATAATGCAATACTAGTTCAGCTAATTAGAAGCCATTTATTGGGGACTTAATCCACACTTAAAGGGGCGGTTTCCCGGACAGGGATCAGACTAGTTCTACACTAAAATAAGAGCTGTCCAAACTGAAAACAGCTTGCACTGACATATCTTAAAATACATCAGTGCCCTTTGTTTTCCCTCAAAATACACACAAATAATGTTTTTAGTCAGGCATGTTTGTTAAAATTAGTTACATTTCCTAATTAAACTAAGGCCTAGTCCTGGTTTAAGCTAATCCCTGTCCGGGAAACCACCCCTGAATGTTGCATTCGATAGCAAAATATTAAACAATTATTGCTTAGAATGATGCTTTTTCATGTTAGTGAGTGAATGTTACTATAAAATCGGTTTGCAATGGTGTCCTAGCAGAATAATTGAGGAGTTCAGAAGCAAAACCCTCTAAGTGCGTCTGATGTGTTTTCAGCCAGGTACAGTAAATAAGCATTTTTTATCATTCTCTTATGTTTAGGTTCAGTAATATCACTTTAATGGCAATAAAAATGTTATTAGTCAGTAACTGAAATGCCTAAAAATGTTCACCAGTCATTTCATTGGTATTTAACAAATTTGATTGTCTTTAGCTGCAAAACCCTCTAAGTGCAAGTTTTTTTTAAGATTTACTAAAAGTGTAACTAGAAATGATAAAAGTCTTTAGGGGGTATACATTAGGGGGCGCTGTGATCCATGTGACTGCCATGTTCGACTTGTAATCAGGTCCAGGTAGGGACCCAAATTTGAATGTGATCCACGGTCGTTTCGCACGCTGTTGTTCATCCAATATCTTCTGTGCAGAAATTGTAGATTTTGCCAACAAACCAGTATTTCTGAAGGCCTGAGGCTGGGATTAAGTGGATTTGAAGCAAAGCTGTTTGATGAACATATAATACATACCAAGAGCATTTAGTCAATATCATTATCTCATTTTTGCATCTGTGCTCCTTAATTGCAGGTGTAGATCTTCACATTTTCAATAACATGTTCCACTAAATTTAATGAGAAAACATCCAAATACTATTTTGTGCCAAGAATATTTAAAGGGACACTTTACCCATTTGTATTAAGCTTTGTATAGTTAGAACCTCAGTCATGTTTTTGAAAGGTCATGCATCATTTCCTCAGTTGCCGCTGAGTAGGGTGACCATACGTGCCATTCTTCCTGGACGCATCCCGTCCAGGATTTCGGTGTGTCTTCCGGAAGTCATATTTGTTGACCGCATACGCCATTCAGTTAAAGGAGTAGTTCACTTTAAAAATGGGGTCCATTGACTTTTCATAGTAGGAATAAAAAATACTATGGTAAGTCAATGGGCCCCATCTTTAAAGTGGACTACTCCTTTAAAAACATAAGATATACAATCATAGTTTCATTCTTACCTTAAAATGTAACGGTTGCTTTTCTGTGATAATAATAATAATCCTCTATGATGTATGCAGTCGACAAATACGACTTCCGGAAGACGAACACAAAATCCTGGACGGTATGCGTCCGGGAAGAATGGCACGTATGGTCACCCTACCGCTGAGACAGGAGAAATACAGATTTCAGTGTTGCACTTCCTTCTTTCAATGATGTAAAAATTGAAGGGTGAGACTACAAACACCCCTTTTCTCGGTCAAATAGGCCCAAATTCTAAATATATGTTACATTTCGACTACACATATGACACATTTTCAATAAAGATTAATGTTTCTATGGGTGAAATGCTTCTTTAAGCAACCTCTGGTTATCTTTAAACTGTGTCATCTGACATTTTTTTCATTCTCAGACCACCAGCAGTGGCAGCAGCAGGATGAGTTCAGACGGAGGTGGGCGACCCGTGAAGGTGGGCTCTGTGGTGGAGGTGATCGGCAAAGGTCATCGTGGTATCGTAGCATATATTGGCAACACACTGTTTGCCTCTGGGAAATGGGTGGGAGTGATTCTCGAAGAATCTAGAGGCAAGAACGACGGTACTGTGCAGGGAAAAAGATATTTCACCTGTCAGGAGAACCACGGCATATTTGTACGCCAATCACAGGTACCTCATGCTTGCTTACATGTAAACAATGACAGTTTCACTTGTGTAAATCTTGAGTTCCTGGAAATCATTGGCACATTCTTCTACTCGCAGATCCAGTTAGTAGATGATGGTGCAGACACAACGTCTCCTGACACCCCTGAAGCAGCCACCTCCAAAATGCTGAAGCGAGGTAGACGTACATGTTCATGATATGGAGGCATCTGCTTGCACTCATATTTGTCACATATAAACATAATGATGCCATGTTATCTTTTCTTCTCAGAGATAATTGAAGGTCCAAAGTCAAACAAAGTGGTGAGTGAGGGAAGGGTGCCTGTGTGTGGTACTGTGTGCATATTGTATCTTCTTTATGTCTAGTGTCATGTATCCAGACATTTGTCATAACGTCTGGTCCATTCTATAGTTTTTTACTAAGACACACCCACTTATAAAGGAAAGGCATGTGTGTCTGACATGAAAAAATTTGTAAATTAAAGTTTGATGTGTGGTTTAGAGCAACTTTATTCAGAGTCAATACCACAAAACAAACTGCACAGGTACAAAATACATACCAGAGCCCACCAACAACTTAATATACATGAAAGACCAATGACATTATCGCAGGTTTTCATTGTTTGTGATAATTTCATATACATTTAAAAACAAAACAGAATATATGTTTCTGCCCATAATCGTCTGACTAGGTCTCTAGGTAGGCATGTATATGAAATATAGCCCAGGATAAGATGTTTTTAAGTGTGGACCCAGGATAATATTTTAGTATGTTACTCTTGATGACAGTGCTGAGCTCACAGTTTCAGTCAGCACTTACCATATGTGTGTGCAATATGCATCAGATGATCAGTGAACAGACTGTACCGTGCGCAGTCCATGGGCGTGCCATCTGAGACAACATCATTATGTATTTACTTTTATTTCCACTAGAGGGGGATATGATAACACTGTCCTTGCCATTTCTGCCCTCTCTGTCTTTTAAAATCATCAAATATTTAAGTGAAAGCTTATAATGGAAGACAACAGTGATCAGGGAACAACTTCTGATGACTTTTAAGCCCAAAAAAGTGCATCTATTCTTTACAGAAGTAATCCACACGTCTCCAAGGGGTTAATAAAGGTCTTTTGAAGGTAATCGATGTGATATTGTAAGAAAAATATCCATATTTGAACTATAATAACTAGCTTCCCGCAACAATGCCATCTTGGACTCATGTGCTCACTACGCTAATTCTCTCACGTGAATTTCTGAATCTGACCACTAACACAATGGGTGCCGTGGCACATTTTTATGACATTTTATAAAATGAGGCTACTAACCAACAGCAATACGCTATATAAATATAAAATAGAATGTTTTATGTCATAGATTTTCTTTGGGGAGGCCGTGAAGCGATACACCATACACAAGGGGGGGGGGGCACACAGAGTAAAAGTCTGAGAACCACTGCTCAAATATGCTTTAGGGAGCATGTTTACCTCACAGCAAAGCATCCCTGATAAAGAAAACTATAGAAAACATTGCAGAGATTTTAATGGATTTAACATTATATGGGAATTGTATTGTTTTTAAAGGAAAGTATAATGGTCTCTGATGGTCTCTACTCGTAGTGTTGGGTTTTGATGTTATCTGGTGGATGGGAAACAATAAAACACCATTAAATCCTACTGAAACATGGCACAAATCATGGTTGTGGCTAGAAGCAATACAGCAATGGCCAAAATATCATGAAATCTTGCCAGATGAACGCTGTTTTTATAATAATTCTACCTTAAAGCTAACCCTAAACCCAACATCTCACGAGATTTAGGCTGTAGCTGTATAACATCTAGCCAAAACACACTACTACACAAAGCTGTGAGAGAAATGTTTCATAAACATATTGTAATTGAAGCCATTATAATTTATATTAAATTCATTAGAATTCATTAAAATCTGGATTTTTTTCAATAATTTTTTTTAGCAGGGATCTTTGGTAATTTCTCTTTTCCTAAACCTGCACTAACACAAACATGTATTCAGAGTATGTGTGCGTGCGTGCGTGCGTGTGTGTGCGTGTGTGTGTGTGTGTGTGTGTGTGTTTGTGTGTGTGTGTGTGTGAGAGAGAGAGAGAGAGAGAGAGAGAGAGAGAGAGAGAGAGAGAGAGAGAGAGAGAGAGAGAGAGAGAGAGAGAGAGAGAGAGACTTTATTCACTACTCATTACACTGACTGATCAAACTCTTTCATCTTTTCCTCCTCAATCTGAGATGCAGCGAGGAATCAAACCCAAAAAGGTGCTGCATGTTTCTCTAACCTGTGTTTCTATAGCATTTGCAACATTAAACAGCCATGCTGCATGACATCAAACATCACATTACATTTATTTTATTATGTATATTTTTATTACAATTAAATGTTAATAACTGATTTTAATGTATTTTATAAATCAGCATGCTAAATATAATTTATGCATGTTTAGTTTATTTATGAAAAAGACCTAGCGAGCTTGCGAGTGCTGAGAGTGACGCATATACAGCACTTAACATTTTACAGTATAGTGGTTTTGAGGGCTTAAGCAAACATTGGTTGTGTTGTAATGAAATCAGTATTTTAATGTTGTGTGGCTGTGATGTTTAAAGGTGCTGACTATACAAGGCAGTATGAGAATTGCTCATCCTCCCTCAGCCAGACACTATATACTGCAGCCAGGCTAAGACATTAGTCCTTAGATTACCACTGAAATATTGGACTTGAAACCCTTGTGTCAAATGTCAGTGCTTGGGGGTGAGTTTTTTAGGATGTTGTTTAATTCAGAGAAAAGGATTTGTTTGAGCTTGAAGATTAAATGGAAATTGTAATCGCATGCGGTATTTTATAATAGTTAAATGATGATCCTAATTTGTGGGAGGCTTTAAAAAAACTCATAAACAGTGTGTAAGAAATGGCCAGGCGAACATTACTGAGCATTATAGTCAGCCTGATCTCATGGGAATTTGTAAGTGTTTTACGAGGTTGCTAATTTGTATGAATAAGTACAAAGAGAAACTTAAAAAAAAATTATTATTACAAAAAGGCATTAACGCCAAAATATGTAGATTTTCACCACTAGTGGTCGCTATTTAAGCAATATCGCTCGAGTAGGAGTGTGATATAGCTCTATATCATCACGGCTGTGATTAGGCCTCGTGCCGAAGGCAATCACAGCCGTGATGATATAGAGCTATATCACACGACTCCGAGAGCGATATTGCTTTTATACAACAGTTCGACGGCACACGTTTGAAAAACGAAAACTAAAAAACAACAACGGAGTTATTTTAAAAGCCTCTTTGTTTGAGAACTACTTCTTCCGCCACGGATTTGAGGGCGGCCAGAATGACAGGTAAAACTTTCGGCTGCTTTGAAGCTCATAACAACTCAATGGACGGAAAAGCCGTTTCTTTATATTACCGTTTCTTGGTCACAAAGTGTAGTTTTAAGATTAGTTTAGTCGAGAATGTATATGTATTATATTTAAATCTGCAGTCGATTAGTAAAGATAGCGCCTGTTTGAACGAGTGCTTACTGAGATTCGGTACGAATGAGAACCAAAGCATGAGCGGACGTGAGTGTTCACTCGCCCCGCTGACCACCGCCCTCTCTGGGCTACATCTCTGACAGAGATACCCTGGCTCTCATGTTGGCCTTGTTTGTTTATGATCGTCAAAATGAGATCAAATCAGCAGTATGTGGTGTCATGATCAAACGATTACTTGTTTTTTTATTCATATTTAGTGTCTTTTGTGTTGTTATTGTTTTGGCGCGAGGTAAAAGTTAATAAAACTATACTTGTATAACGTTACTATTGCTTTCTCATTTATTCTTAACGCGATACGAGCACTCGATTATTATTATTAAACTTTGTTCTTGTCAGTACTATACAAAATGGTTTTTTATAAGTGTCAGAGAAATGTTTTTGCATGCTGCTTATAAATATACCAGTGGCGATATCTCATAACATGTTTTAATAGTCACATCACGATAAAGTAAATGATCAATGTCCACATTTAAAAGCTGGGGTGCTTACCTGCAGTTCCACGGTGTTTTCGCGTTCTGATAAAAGATATAGCTCCAGAAAAAAACGAGTGTTTATATTCCTCTTTCCAAGTGTTAATCGTCCACACGATGTGACAAGACATTTCTCCCATTAACTTTAACGTAACATCCAAGAGCGCTGATCTTTGACAGAATAATTACTTCCGATTGGGGATTCACAGACTGATTTATGAGCTAGTAAACTAATGAGACACACGGAGAGTGATTCAAAACAGCGCGTCTGTGTTTTTCCATTCAGAGATGAGCCTGCTTAGGACCTCCATTCACTAGGTGGCGGAATAATACGAAAGGTGATGCGGTTACAGTGCCGTTATCAGCACAATATCGCATGGCTCTTAGCCAATCAGATTCGAGAACCAGAAAGAACTGTTGTATAATACACTATAACGAAGGCAAAGCTTAGTGACGTTATAAAGGAGAGTGGAATAGTGGAAGATTCACCATTCAGCGACATATGGATTTCGCTTATCATGTTCATGGATGAGGTAATAAAGCACTAAAATATGCAAAATAGAAATGGTACAAATTTAAAGCCACCTTAAAAAAAATAGTTATGATTTGCCATTAGATTGTGTAGTTATATTTTGTAACTAAATATTCAAATTTACAAAGCCAATTCATCTAAAGACAATATTACAAATACAATGAACGAACAGAGAAACTAGACTCACCTTTTCCAACAAAAATCCCAAAATTTGGAATGTTAGCGAGTGTGGGTGCAACATCTCCTAACCATAACTAAAACCAGAGGGAAGTAACTCTGATACTGACTCTAAACCCAAACTTACAATCTGATAGGTTGATAAAGTTGTATGCCTGCTAGGGATGCATAACGATTAATCGCAAATTATCTATAGCAGAATAAAAGTTTTTGCTTACATCATATACAGTATGTGTGTGAACTGTGTATAATAATTATGTAGATATAAATATGCACACATGCATGTATAATTTTAAGAAAAAATATATATTTATATATTAAGTATTTATATTTATATATAATATAATTTATACATACAAATATATATACACATGTAAACATTTCTTAAATATATACATGCATGTGTGTATTTATCTATACAAAGTTATTATACACAGTTCACACACACATATATATGATGTAAACAAAAACTTTTATTCTGCTATATATTAATCATGATTAATCGTTATGCTTCCCTATTTCCTGGGCCAATGATGATGTTGATCCAGGAACATGTTGTACTTGGTGAAATTACATTAACTGTATCATAAAGTACTTTATAAATAGAGTGATAGCTGGTATGTGATAAACATGAGGTAAAATATGTGGATTGATTTAAAATACATAATAAAGATAGTAAAGGTCTGGCTCATTTTCAAGTAATATGCTACTCATTCACCACCTCTGTTCATCTCTCTGTTTTCTCTCTGTTCTTCTGCAAAGCTGTAATGTGATATATCACTCTCTTCCTCAGCACTCCATCTCTTCCTCTTCCACCTATCCACTCTTTCTGTAATGGATACTCAAATAATGATGTGTCTGCAGATAGTGCAGTGGTGCATTTAAAATGCACTTTAGCACGATTACAGTATCTGATTCTGAGAGATCGAATCAGATGAAATCACATTAATGTCACCACACACAAGTGTAGTGTACCATAAGTGTGAAAATATTGGGTGTGATTCAGCAACAATGCAGCTATGCAGTGACAGTATAAGCAATATTTCAGTTGTTTATGCATGTGTACTACCAGGCAAAAGTTTCAAAAGTTCACTTAGCTGGAATTTTCTCATACATAGTCCTAAAAATACGTGATCTGAAGGCGTATGCTTAAATGTTTGATAGTTTTATAGGATTTTTATTTTTTTATAGACAGAAATATAATTATGCCAAGCCAACATATTGTTTTCTTTCATTAAAAAACAAAAGTTTATTCATAAAAAATGTTTTTAAAATGTATGGCTTGGATCGAATAATAAACATAAAGCAGGCAATAAGAGTTTGAACTTCGGCATATACAGTCTAATATATGTTTGTGTTAGTTTGTTGTGTGTTACATGTGTTTGTGTTAGTCATTAATTTGTGATATGAAAGATGCAATTAGCATTATGATCTGCCTACACACATAGACAGCCTCTACACTACAGAAGCCAAGAGGAGTGTTGCTAGGAGACAAGCCAGACTCCCATCAATTCAACCCCTCCCCAGTTTCACCCCCTTCTCCTTTTGTTTCTCTCTCTCTCTTTCCCTGTCTGGAGGGAGGGGTGTATGTGTAGTGATGTAATGTACTTGCTAGGCAGCCGTTGGCACAGCGGAGCATAGGAGTGGAAAGAGCAAAAGGGAGTCATAGATGGATACAGAGAGAGAGACGGCTACTGTTCATTGGATGCTAAAAGAAAGACGTTGTAATGAGAGGAATGCAGAAAAGCGATTCAGAGGCTTTGATTTTTGTCAGAGGATATAAAAGATTTAATCCCTGCAGCAGTAACGTAGAGAAGGACCGAGCAGACATTTTTTAACTGCAGCATAGACAACCTGCAACACTGCCACTGTGTTTGTGCGTTTGTGTGTGCGTCTGACTACTGCATGTCGAATGCTGTATGAGTGTGTTTGTGGCTTTGCTGTAGGCTTGGTCTGATCTCATCTTGATCTGTTCTGTGACTGAATCCTTTTTTTTTTGTGCACCTGTTTGTCTTTACTCTTCAATCGTCAATATGATGAAACAGACGCCTACAACTCGTAAGGTACAGAAAAAAATCAATCTGTTGGTTTTTTATGTTGCATGCATGCAGAATGCTCCTTTGGTTTGTTGTCGAACTATGGAAGAGTGTTCGTCTGTGTGTGTGTATGAGCAGTGATTCTTTTACAGACTGGATCTTTAGTATATCACCGCATGTGTTAGGATATTAATAATTTGATTAATATTTTGCCATACAATACAGTACCTAATATTAGATGATTGTTTATAAATAAAATAATATTGTGTATTTGTGTATTGCGCATGCTTGGATGTCCTGATAAATGTTTGGTGCCAGGCACTTTGTTTCACAGGCAGACAGAGAGTGGGTTAGTGTTTGGGTTCTTATGTGCTTAAGTGTATGTTATTATAGACAAAACATACAGGATGCCAAGCTTCTCAACATGCGATGAGAGAATTACTGGTTCATTGAGGATCAAACTTTTACTATGCTTGTAAAATTTATATTTAGGGTTATTATAATTGAACATTAATGTAATGTAATACCAATTAAACTCAATTGATAGGATCAGTTGATATTGACAGTTTTATGCTGTTGATAAACACAGCAAATAATTTTATGTACATTAGAACAAATGCATTAGAAGTTATGCACATTGAAAATCTATGGGAGAAGCAAACAACAGCCACAGATGAAACAATATTAACAGTGCTCTGTGTTTATTTATTCTGTTTCTAATCTTCTTTTTATTTTCCTTTTTATACATATTACGTATACCTGGGTGCAACCTCTAGACCACGACCAGAAGGCCAAAGGTAAGCTCAGTATCGTGTCCTACAAGTCATTTCTATGAACGAGGGGAGTTTTTTGTTCAGTACTATATAGTGTTATGTGTTTGTTTTTATGTTCATGTTTGCCTGAAAAGTTTTTTAGACACAATGTTGCACTTAAAAATGTATGAATGTCCTTGCCAGTGTTGGGGGTAACGCATTAAAGAAACGTGCACTATGTAATAATATTACTTTTCTGAAGAAACGAGTAAAGTAATGCATTACTTTATAAATCTTCACATTAATATTTGAGTTACTTTTTAAAAAAAATAAAATAATAAAAAAAATAATTTACTGAATTAAACTGAGCGTCTGTGCCTAAACGGGAACAGTTTGAGTCAAAACTGGCATTGAGGCATTTAGTTACTTTTTTGGGGAGTAATTTAATATTGTAATGCATTACTTTTAAAATTAACTTTCCCCAACACTGGTCTTTGCAGTGGATACCAAAATAGAAAACAAAGTGGAATTGGCAAATTCTTTTTGTTGCATAAATTGACTTTTTTTTTCAGCAAAACATCATTGCATATGTTTCTATATGCCGGATATTTTACTTGTAATTAAATTTTTTGTCATTTAAGAACGTTGGCTGTCAACTTTATAACAATCTTAGTGAATTTTCGATGCATCAGTATAATTTTTCCGTCTTTCTTTCAGCAAACACGGACAGGAGTGGGGGTGAAGATGGGCTCAGGTTCTGCATCTGCTGGAGAGATGAGCAGCAGTGAGCCCAGTACACCTGCACAAACCCCACTAGCTGCCCCTGTAATACCTTCACCTGTGGGAACCCTCATCTCACCTGGAGCTCCTCCCATTCCAGGACCCACCAAGGTGAGATTACTGTGATATTTTATGTGATATTATATGTGATTTAAAATGTCTATGAAAGTTTTCAGTGATCCATGCCAGCACACTGGCATAAAATGGTACAAAACTGTGGTGGTTCCCTAAGGTCTACTAAACATTATACAATGTTGTACCTTTTTTGGGCACATTAATGTACCTTAAGGATCTATTGTGTACCTTTAAAGGTAGAGTAAACTGTTTTGTACCCGTAAAATTGAACTGATACAAATTGTTCCTTAACTCTTTCACCGCCAGCGTTTTTAAAAAAAGTTGTCAGCCAGCGCCAGCGTTTTTCATGATTTTCACCAAAGTTTAATGCCTTCCAGAAAATGTTCTTCTTTAAATATATAAACATACAATATACCAAATGAAAGAACAGACCCTTTGCTTTAAAAAAATAAAAATAAAAAACGGTTCATCCTACCTTCAGTGGTATTTTTATAATCAGCTTTTGAATATGGGTAGGTTTCTGCAAAAACACCCAATTTTGAGCAAAAAGCAGAGATAATTTAATTTTTGTGACGGACTTTTCATAGAGATCCCATTCAGAGCGATCTTTAAAACAGACACGGACATGCAGCCGCTTGCCATAGGGCAATACTTCCGGGTTTAAAAAGTTGCGGAAGGGGATAATAGCAGTATTGCGGAAAGACGGAAAATCTCGTCATTGCCGGGGAAGCGTTTTCTCTTAATTGACGAAATATCTCGTCAATGGCGGTGAAAGAGTTAAAGAGCACCAATGGTTCAATTCACGATTTTATATTTCCTTTGGTGTGTATGTGTGTATTAGTACATGTTAACGATATGCAAAAGTTACATACCCCAGTAAATCTCCAACGTATATCTCTTTTCTTGGACTACAACAAACACACAGATTGTAGGCAACAGGTGACTTCCTGTGATTGGTGATGTAGATAAGACTGACATTATCATAATTTTCCCGCTTCGGACTCACAGCCTTTAAGTTAACTCATGTTAGCATTGCATTGTGACATGGTAAGGAGCGTCACATTTCCGGCTGACATCAGAGATATTCAGGCCAATCACAACGTACAGATTAGCTGGCCAATCAGGGACACAACGCTTTTCAAATCCTTGCGTTTCCAAAAGAAAGAGAAATCTGGATACACAAAAATGTACGGTGGAAAATAATGTGTTTTTAACCATAAACCACGCGAACACATTGTATTATACCAAATACACAAAATAATGTTTTTAGCAATGTAATAGTTGCTCTTTAAGGTACACAAAAGATCCTTAGGGTATAATATTGTACCCCAAAAGGTACATTTCAATGTGTTGTATACCCAAAAATGTACAAAAATGAACCTTTGATTGTACCAGCCCATGCAGTGACAGAAAAGGTACAGTTTTAAAACTCAGTAAAAGGCCACTAACCTGGAATCAAATTGTACTAAAGATGTTTTGTGCACTTTTCTGCAGGAAGAGGAGTCGCTGCGTGCCCAGGTGAAGGATCTGGAGGAGAAGCTGGAGACTTTGAAGATAAAGAGGACGGAGGACAAGGCAAAGCTGAAGGAGCTGGAGAAACACAAGATCCAGCTTGAGCAGCTGCAGGAGTGGAAGTGTAAGATGCAGGAACAACAAAGCGAACTGCAGAAACAACTCAAGGAGGCCAAGAAGGTATAGAGCAGACTGTCATATAAGAAGTGTCAGTCTGTGGATGTGAAAGCTGACTAAGATCTTTCTTGCAGGAATCTAAGGAAGCTCTCGAAGCTAAAGAACACTACATGGAGGAGATGGCAGATACAGCAGATGCCATTGAGATGGCCACACTGGATAAGGAGATGGCAGAAGAGCGAGCCGAGTCGCTGCAGCTGGAGGCTGATGCTCTCAAAGAGAAACTGGAGGAGCTGACGATGGACCTGGAGATACTTAAACATGAAATAGAGGAAAAAGGTAGAAAAACACCTAAAACCTAAAATGTTTTGTGATTTACTGTTTTCTATACAAAATCATCCTGCATAATGGAAAGAACATTCTGTGAAAATTTAACCTTGCATCTTTAATATTGACTGAGTAAGATCATATCACATGTTGAAGCCATGTGAAAGCAATGAACTGATGCATAATTAGATTATGATACTTTGGCCTGGGTTTCACAGACAGAGTCACATATTTTATTTCTAACTAATTTAAAGGTACATAAATACTACCACAGCCACAGGCGCCTATTGATCCATAATAACCTCGTTGCAGGCTCAGAGGGAGCAGCATCCAGTTATCATGTAAAACAGTTAGAGGAGCAGAATGCACGACTGAAGGAGGCTTTAGTGAGGTGAGTCTTTGTGTTGAGATCTACTGAGAGATCTACTCTTTACATTAGTGATACTTGAGTTAAAGGTCCACTTTTTTTCCAGCTCCCCTAGAGTTAAACAATCAATTTTACAATTTTGGAATCCATTCAGCTGATCTCCGGGTCTGGTTGTACCACTTTTAGCATAGCTTAGCATAATCCATTGAATCTGATTAGACCATTAGCATCGCGCTCAAAAAATAACCAAAGAGTTTCGATATTTTTCCTATTTAAAACTTGACTCTTCTGTAGTACCATTGTGTACTGACGGAAAATTAAAAGTTGCGATTTTCTACTCTCATTCTGGCATAATAATCAAGGACTTTGCTGCCGTACCATGACTGCAGAAGGCGCAATGATATTACGTAGTGCACGAAAATAGTCCCCTGCTGTTCAAAGTTACCAAGGAGACTTTTTTCGGGTGCTGCGTAATATCATAATACACGATGTAACTACAGAAGAGTCAAGTTTTAAATTAAATTATTTTTGAGCGTGATGCTAATGGTCTAATCAGATTCAATGGATTATGCTAAGCTATGCTAAAAGTGGTACCGCCAGACCCGGAGATCAGCTGAATGGATTCCAAAACGGTAAAAATCAAATGTTTAACTCTAGGGGAGCTGGAAAATGGCCCATTATTTTCAAAAAAAAGTTCAGTGTCTCTTTAAGTATTCACTGTGACCACTAACATTAATGCACGTGCTGTACCAGGATGCGTGACTTGTCTGCATCAGAGAAACAAGAGCATGCAAAGCTACAGAAACAAATGGAGAAGAAGAACCTCGAGCTGGAGACACTAAGATCCCAGAAAGAGAAACTCCAGGAGGAGTTGAAGATGGCTGAGAAAACAGTTGATGAGCTTAAAGAGCAAGTAAGTGCTAGCATCAGAACCAATGAAGTTTGGTACATTATATTGTATACTACTTTTTTGAAAGTCCTGGCTAGACGTTAACAGTCACTTCAATACAGTATATGCGTGTGTCAGGTGGATGCTGCTCTCGGTGCAGAGGAGATGGTGGAGATGTTGACAGAAAGAAATCTGGATCTGGAGGAGAAAGTACGAGAGCTCAGAGAAACAGTTGCAGATCTGGTAAGTGGTCACACACATTTCATCATTTAGACCTGTGATACTGCAATACCAAGGTCATGGTTTAATATGTACCATAAATGCATTTGGATACGGTGAGGTCCTCCAATGTATGTTTAACAGTATATGTGTCCATGTGCTGATGTAGGAAGCCATCAATGAGATGAACGATGAGCTGCAGGAGAATGCCAGAGAGACAGAGCTGGAGTTAAGAGAGCAGTTGGATCTGGGTGCTGCCAGTATAAGAGAGTCAGAGAAGCGTGTGGAGGCGGCTCAGGAAACCGTGGCAGACTACCAGCAGACCATCCAAAAATACAGAGAGCTCACTGCCCACCTGCAGGTACTGATTTGTAGAATACACAGAATACACAATACACTGTCAGATGGTCAAAATATGTACCCCAGCTGTCACTCAAAGCTACACATTGGTACCAAATCTATAGATATCTGTATCTAATAAGATCCTTTTTGTAGGGTACTGCCCTGGGGTGCATTTTTTGACAATTTTTTTCTAACAGTGTACCACCAGTAAAACTCGCCATTGGATCAGTGTGGCCATATGGTCAAGTTTTATTGGAAAGTTAGCTAAGATGTCTGGTTAGTACACTAGCATCCCATGCATTAGATCTCCATTGACAACACAGGACTAGTTAGGAATCAGATACATGCTATTCTTTCCAGCTGAGATTTAACATAATGCTTCATCATGGTTAATGTACATCCTAATTTTTGTGTGTGCCTGTGTCTGTTTTGAGCAGGAGGTAAACAGGGATCTAATGAGCCAGCAGGAAGCCAGCACAGAGCAACAACAGCCTGCTGAGATCTTCGATTTCAAGATCAAATTTGCAGAGACCAAAGCCTGCGCCAAGGTTACTCCATTGACCGCACATTCTTCTACATTTACAGAGCATGTGTCTCTTATGTTACATACTTAAATGTATGTTTATAATCATTTCTAAGGCTATAGAAATGGAGCTGCGCAAAATGGAGGTGGCTCAGGCTAACAGGCAGGTGTCGCTGTTGATCTCCTTCATGCCTGATTCCTTCTTGAAACACGGAGGAGATTGCGATTGCATCCTTGCACTGCTGCTCATCCCACGACTCATCTGCAAGGTGGTCTGATTTTAGTTTACAGTGAGATTGTGAAGTTTATTGAGTTCATGTGCATGCTGTCATTAAAGTTGCATACTTTGCAAAGACATTCTGAAATGTCCGATCTTTCTACTCCAAAATCAAAAAAATTTAAACCGTATGCATATGTTGCAGGCGGAGCTGATCAGTAAGCAGGCGCAGGAGAAGTTTGAGTTGACTGAGACCTGCACTCAAAAGGCTGGGATGAGAGGAGCTGTTGGGGAGCAGCTCAGTTTTGCAGCAGGACTCATCTATTCTCTTACACTGCTACAGGCAGCGCTGCATAAATATGAATAGTAGGTTTAACCAAACTTTCACACACACTCTCTTAAGATCCTCTGTAGATTTAAAGACAAACATAGGTTAGTTTATTGCATTGATGTATTTGATAACCAATAAATGGGTTAGGATAGTCAGTCTCAGTTGGTGGAGAATTAATGATGTTTCTCTTTATCTCTGTCCTGCAGTTCTTTAAATCAATGCAGTGTGGAGGTGTACAAGCGTGTGGGATCTCTTTACTCTGAAATGAGCGTACACGAGCGTTCCCTTGACTTCCTCATAGACCTTCTGCACAAAGACCTGCTGGATGAAACTGTCAATGTGGAACCTCTTACCAAAGCTATTAAATACTATCAGGTATGGCAAAAAATCATCATGCAAATTGGTATTTTTGTCATTTATTTGGCTGTAGCAATAATGCAAATGAATAATCCAGGGTTTGGTGTAACTATAGTTACTTACTTTTCAAGAAAAAGTAAAGTAAGGGATTACTCTTATTTTAACAGTAATTTCATTACATGTACTTACTTCTGATGTAATTGAACTAAATATTGTGTATGTAGAACAATTATATATAATATCTATCTCACTTCTATTTTGATTGTTGCTATTGACACGAATTTCCACAGTTTTTCCGTTGTTTTTCGTGGCCCCTGGCCCTGGAGCACAAATGTCTTTTTTGTGGCACAAGCGACTAACCCCAAGCGACAATAGTAAAAAACAGTACAAAACAATGAGAAAACAAAATATAAAATTACACAAAAAAGAAAAATTGTTTCTAGAAATTTGTGCTGTGTGCCACGAAAAACAGCGAAAATTTGTGTCAATAGCACAAATACATTAATAAAAAAATTGTGACTATAACACAAATTTCTGTGAGATTGGGAATACAATAGTGGATTTACAGTTTTTTTCGATTGCTAAACGACAGTGGGCACAACTGGAGCTACATGTGCAAAACTCTAACTACAGTCTGCACTACCAAAAGTCACCTGAGCACAACTCTTAACATATGGCTCAAAACAGCTCCGTGCAGCCAAACACTAAACACAACCCTCACTGAGATAACACACACTGTCACTCACAACACACTGAGAGGAAAAACACTAACATCAAACACCAATACACAAAATACTAACTTTATATCTTTACAGTTTTAACAATTTCAGTGATGTCACACCAAGTAATGTTTTCTTTAAAGAATGATTTATTTATTGATTTATCACATTATTTTTTCTAGAACATCATAATTTTTTAAGGTAAATGAAAATTAGCAGTTTGCTTCAGTTGTCTGTAGTAATTTACGGAATTACAGTAATGAGAAAAAAGGTAGAAACTTAAAGTACATGAAAGGTAATATTACAGTATATATAAATGAAATTGGAATTTATATTTATATGAAATTGCAGTCAGCAGTGTTTGAAAGGCACAAGACTGAAATCAATTGTGTTTTGAATGTGTGGTTCACAGTTTTGACAGCAGTGTTTTAGCATTTGAACAAAGTGCTGTAAATCCACAGTGTTGTGCAGGTTGTGGTTAAAGTCATGGGATAAGTGTGTAAAGTTTTGAAAACTGTGTTCAAGCAATGAAAAACAAACTAGAGTTTGGTCCACATGAACTGCTGCTGTGCAGACTGTAGTTAGAGTTTTGCACATGTGACTTCAGTTGTGCCCACTGTCGTTTAGCAATCGAAAAAAACTGTAAAGTCATGGAATAAGTGTGTAAAGTTTTGAAAACTGTGTTCAAGCAATGAAAAACGAACTAGAGTTTGGTCCACATGATCTGCTGCTGTGCAGACTGTAGTTAGAGTTTTGCACATGTGACTCCAGTTGTGCCCACTGGCGTTTAGCAATCGAAAAAAACTGTAACATCAGAATTTAAAGTCTACCACTAAAATTCATGTTTTCTATGTATCCTTCTCACTTTAAATACTTTAGTGAGTTAATAAGAATAATGGTAACACTATAGTGTAGTTTACAATTCTTACTATTAACTGGTTGGTTATTAGCATTAATATTACTTAGATATTGGCAGTTTATCAATACTTATAAAGCTAATATTAATGCCTGATTCTGCAAAACCTTATTCTACATCCTTAATCCTACCCAATTCCTACCAATACTTAAACTTAACAACAACTTAACTAAGTATTAATAAGCAGTAACTGGGAGTATATTGAGGCAAAAGTAGTTAAGAGTGAGAATTGGACCTTAAAAAGTGTGACCAGAATAATTGATGTACTTTTATATGATTTATTCGAGTTGATTCAAGCCTATCTTTGTATCATTTAATAAATAGGATTTAGAAAGAAATTTGTAGTAAGTAATAAATACATTTCAGAGAGAGTCATTAGTACAGTTATCTTATTACATGATTGAAGATGTATCTAGGAATTACTTATTTGAGTATTTTACCCAACACTGGAAAATCACATGAAACTTTTGCGTCTATTTCTACCGAGAAAAGGACCCAGAAATAATAAAGAAATGTATCCGTTAGTTTTAGATGAGATCTCAACAATGTCACAAACCGACCTCAGATTTGCCAATAATCCATATTATCGAAGATTTCAATATTAACATAAAACATTTCTCAATTTTTCCCAGATCCAGATTATTTTACATATATAATCTACATTATTTTACAGCTCTATACTCTTAATTTATTTAAACAATTATCTTATTTGTTTTTATTTTTATCTTCCCTAAGCAAATAGAAGAAACATCTGAGACTAAGTTGGTTTAAAGGTGCAATTGGGGATTTTTAAAGGATTTCATGACAGAAATGCAATATAATATACATAACTATATTATCAGTGGTGTATAAAGACCTTACATAATGAACTGTTATGTTTTTATAACTTTATAATGAGCTGTTTTATCTATATACACAGTGGGTCCCCTTACATGGAAGTCGTCATTTTGCGCCGCCATGTTTCTACAGTAGCCCTAAACGGACAAACTGTCCGATAGAGCATGTTTTGTCACTACTTTGTCACAGATGATGACATGTTTGTCCTGTGGCAGCTAACGTAGCTTCACTATGGGTTTCGAAAAGAGGGGGTGTGCTGTGGACTGAGCCGTTGGTTGCAATCTCACCGCTAGATGGTGCTAAAAATCCCACATTGCACCTTTAAATAAAACAACTCTGAGCTCCTGACCTATGAAAGAGCAACCTCTGAGCAATGCAATTTTTCTCTGGGATTACATAATTACAAAAGTCTTTAATAAAAATAACTATAACTACAAAATGTTTATAGTGAAACTCTTTGTTGTAGCAACTTTACAGTATTCATCTTGCTGAACAACCTGAGGACTGTACCATGCAGCTAGCCGACCACATCAAAGTAAGATTTTTACTTTAAACATACATCAACACAACACCATACATTGGTGGATTATTTATTCAAAGATGCGTGTGTGTGTGTGTGTGTGTGTGTGTGTGTGTGTTTAGTTTACCCAGAGTGCCCTGGATTGCATGGCGGTAGAGGTGGGGCGTCTGAGGGCCTTTCTGCAGGCCGGACAGGATGAGGAAATCTTCTGTGTGCTGCTCAAAGACCTGGACACGTTTTGTAGTGACATACGACAGTTTTGTAAGAAGATTCGTCGTCGCATGCCAGGCACAGATGCACCGGGCATCCCAGCTGCCCTCAGCTTCGGACCACAGGTACTTTGTATTTAAATACAGAATCTTGCACACACCTTCAATAAGCCAGCGTAACTAAACTTGTATATGTGTAAAGGTGTGTGAGACCCTGGCAGAGAGCAGAAAGCAGTTGGCCTGGGTAAATGCTGTGCTTCAGGAAGTGGCCGCAGCAGCCGCTCAACTCATTGCTCCTCTCAGTGAACACGAGGGACTTCCAGCTCTCAAACTTGAGGACATGGCCTTTAAAGCAGCTGAACAGGTATGTATAGAGACATCTTACATTATGTGTTGTAATATACAGTATACTGTAATTGGATGTTACATCCCTTGTTCAGATCTATGGGTCACAGGGTATCAATCCCCAAGAGTGCCTGCGTCAGTCATGCAATGTTGTCATAGCAACAATGAACAAGATGGCTACTGCTATGCAGGAGGGTGAATACGACTCAGAGAAACCACAGGCTGGGGTAAATAGGAGATCTCTTTGTATGTGTCCATCACTGTGGGTATAAATCTCATTGCATGTACTGTATTTGTGGATGCATTGCAGATATCTCCTGTAGAGGTCAGAGCGGGAGTGTTGAGGGCAGAGATCACTGATGCTGAAGGACTCGGACTCAAACTTGAGGATAGAGAAACTGTCATCAAAGAGCTCAAGAAGTCACTTAAAATAAAGGTAGAAACACGTGGAAGCTTGTGACATAATAACACTTAAAGGGGACATTTCACAAGACTTTTTTAAGATGTCAAATAAATCTTTGGTGTCCCCAGAGTACGTATGTGTAGTTTTAGCTCAAAATACCATATAGATAATTTATTATAGCATGTTCAAATTGCCACTTTGTAGGTGTGAGCAAAAATGTGTCGTTTTGGATGTGTAAATGGCAGTGCAGTGTTTGGATAGTTCAGATTAAGGTGCAGTATAATCCCCTTCTGACATCATAAGGGGAGCCAAATATCAATGACCTATTTTTCACATGCTTGCAGAGAATGGTTTAACAAAACATAGTAACTGGGTTGATTTTTTTTACATTTTCTAGGTTGATAAACGCACTGTGGACCCAATTGTAGCACATAAACATGGAAAAAGTCAGATTTTCATGATATGTCCACTTTAATATTCGTAGTACAATATGAAGTACTGTATATTATAATTCTTTGCATATTCTTGCGCATCGCATGTAAAGGATTTTTTAAAGCTCAAGGAGTTATGTGTCTCGTGTTTAGGGAGAGGAACTTAGTGAGGCCAATGTGCGTCTCAGTCTGCTGGAGAAAAAGCTTGACAGCTCATCTAAAGATGCAGATGAGCGCGTAGAGAAGATCCAGACAATCCTGGATGAGACACATTCAATCTTAAAAAAGAAGGAAAAGTAAGAGTTTTACTGAACACGTGTTACATAACATACATTTAATGGCACTAAGGTCTAATTTTTTTGTACCTTAGGGAATTTGAAGAGACCATGGATGCTCTCCAGGCTGATATAGACCAACTAGAGGCAGAGAAATTAGAGCTTAAACAGAGAATCAACAGCCAATCAAAGATGAGCATGGATGGGTCGAGAGGAAGTCCAGCCTCTGGTATCGCCTCCATTGTGACATGTGGCATAACTCCTGGTAAAGACAATAAAACTTTATTTAGCTTAAAGGGACACTCCACTTTTTTTAAAATATGCTCATTTTCCAGCTCCCCTAGAGTTAAACATTAGATTTTTAGCGTTTTGGAATCCGGGTCTGGCGCTACCACTTTTAGCATAGCTTAGCATAATCCATTGAATCTGATTAGACCATTAGCATTGAGCAAAAAAATAACTAAAGAGTTTCAATATTTTTTAGCGCAATGCTAATGGTCTAATCAAATTCAATTAATTATGCTAAGCTATGCTAAAAGTGGTACAGCCAGACCCAGAGATCGACTGAATGGATTCCAAAACGCTAAAAATCAAATGTTTAACTACGCGGAGCTGGAAAATGAGCATATGTTCAAAAAAAGTGGAGTGTCCCTTTAAATTGAATTCAGAGTAAACTTTAGCTTATTTATTCAATTTAAACTAATATATCTTCTCCTGTCTGTATCCTATTTAGAAGAACAAAAAGGTAAATGTAACATTCAACATCTGTTCCTCTCCACTTTGCCTTCCATCCTCTCTCTATTTTTCGTCGATTTTGTTTTTGTGTTCTGCATGACTGCATGTGTTTCTGAGAGTTATTTTTGCATCTATCACCAAGTATGAATTGCACTATTTACAAGCTTTGGCCATCAGTGGCCGTGGGTGGGCTTTGTTGGTGTGACATCACATTAACAAGAGAATTAAAACAGCATGTAATAAAAAGACTGCTCTGGTTAATGAGGATTAAAAAAGGAGGAGTGACTGGATTTTTATTATTGTAGGGTGGTTGTGTTCACACACTGCAAACACACATTTATGTCCAAGTGGATTTTGCATAATGTGTGCCCTTTAAGTAGAATGTTCTAAAAATCTAAAATGCATTTCATAGCATCTTTCCATTTGTTCTTGCCTATATGTTCTAGATAAGTGTATTAGTTATTAGTCTTTTTTATCATGTAATTTAATGTTTGTTTGTATTCAAAGGCATGTGTGCAGCTGCAGGAGTTCAAGTCATAGATTCTCCACTGCTGACTCAACAGATCGAAGCTCAGAGACTCAGTATAAAGCATCTGAAAAATGAAAACAACAGACTAAAGGTTTCTTCTTCATACCAACTCAGAAACACATATCCATAATGGCCCCACCTAAGATTTATTCTCACTTTGAGTGTGTGTTTGTGTGGGTCGCAGGCGGAAAAGATGCGTGCTCAGCTGGCATCTCTCCCTCCACTGAATGTGCCAAAGCTTGGCTGGCGAGAGGGCTGCAGGCCTGAGGTCTTGTCTAGCGCCCTCTACCGAAAAACAGACCAACTGCTGGATACTCTCCTTCAGATGAGTGCCAACGTTCAAGTAGTGGATATCACAGGAAAATCCCCAGGTGTGTCATAGTAAGACAGAAACGGAAGTGTTTTCCTATATATGGCACCTATATTATGGTCAGGAATGTTGGTATTGATGTTTTTGGTTTACAGTGAGTCCCAGTGGCCAACTGTTGGAGCAAACCGCAAGACTGCAGTCACTTAGAGACACTCTTGATAGGCTTAAGGTAAGGACGTTGATAAAATCATCATAACATCTGTTTATGGTGTCCAGCATCATGAACATCATATTTGAACCTTATATCTGCATAGAATTATAAAAAATGTATATATGATGAATTTCTATCCGTTCACTGAGAGACATTTATGAGACCTGGACTAACTGTAATACTCTGTCGAAAAGTAAATAACTCTTTACCTCGTCTTATTTTTTAAAGGATGAGGTAGCTGAACATGTGGTGACTCATAGGCCTGGTGCACAAGCCTCATCTGATTTTGCCACATTTCCCTGCACTTCATTTGTGAAGGTGATGCCACAAATTACTTCAAAACTGACTCTGAATCTGTTGAGCACACCTCACATTCCTTTTTTTTGGTTTCAGGCAAAGGAGGAGAAGAAAGGAGATGCTGTGTTAGTTGGGCGTGTGATGATGCCTTGTCCTCGAGGGCAGGAGCAGGTACATCGGCTGGTCCTTTCACAGCCTCAGCTCCAGAGAATCCATCGCTTGCTGCGGACATAAAATCGAGTAAATTATGAATGATTTACGTTATGGGTTAAAGCAAATAGGTCAAGCATTTCAAGTAGCTGTTCTGGTAGCTTTACAGCTTTATTCATTTATGTTTGGCTTTGTTAGATAAACGGTGAATAGTTTTTGAGGAATGAAGAAATATGACACCAATTTCTTTCCTGAGTTTTAAACAAACCAAAGTCAATGAAAATCAGCAAGGCTGCAGATCGAGACCCTTGGAGAGTTTATGGTGTAATTTTCTTTATCTCTTTCTTCCATGTATGTGTATAACTAGTTATGCTTGCTAACTGCATAACACTGTGAACAGCACCGCTTAATGGTAGATTTCCCTCTTTAATACATCAGATCTGATAATAATCGAGGGAAGTTGGCACGCTCTTTTAGTGCGCTTACTGCAAAAACATACCTGGGTGTTGGAAAAAAAATATACTTTTATCCTGGTGCTTTTATATATGATCACTGTCGAGCATTAAAAAGCTTGCCTGTCGTGCTTAAATGTGCCATGCAAAGGGGTGATTCTGACGAAATCTAGACTTAGAAGGTGTCCAGCATCAAAATTTAAAGCCCTTGAAGCCATTTTTTTTTTTTGCACATATAAGATTGAGGTCTAAACTTACTATAACCATTATTTTTAGAGGATTTAAAAAATATTTCCTATAGAATTATTTACAATTTTTAGATTATCATTATCAAAAATGATCATTACCACAACATGATATTACATTAAATATATGCATTTACAAACTCATGTTTCGGTAATGAGAACTAAAAAGTTGTCTGGGTACTCTGACAAACAAAATGTCAACTTTTATCTGAAGAGAAAAAAATAAGAACTGCTTACCTGGTAGCCATCTTGAGTGTCACGGTCAATTATGTCCCTTCGAACAATTTTTTTTGAAAATGTGAGTTCCTTGAGGGCTTAAAACAATGATTGAAAAATTGGTCTTGGACACATTTATATTCCTTATTATTGTCTCTACATTTACCAATGATCACCAAATACCACATGTTTTTCTTTACTTTAAATGTTTATAGTATAACATGCACTGAAGCTTTTTATTTTATTAGATTTTTCAATTATAAATATTTCCATGTCAAAGAACCCAAATCCAGTCATGGACACGTTGCGGTAATGAAAATGTTCCTCTTAAATGTGGAAAAAAATACAAAATTGGTTTGTATGATGTCATTTAAAATCATGTGCAAAATAATACATGAAGAGATGTTTGTAACTGTATGCTTCTTATTTTGATGAGCATTTACTTTTTTATCAAAATGTTTCACGACACCTCATAAGTCTAATTTCGCGAGAATCAACCAAATGCGCTTTCTAAACTGGCCAGTATAGAAAATATCAATGCCTGGGGTTAATAATTTGTGCCAAGAAAGAGAGGAAAACAGGTGAAAGTTACTATACGTTGGAAGGATAGATAGATGTAGAAGGCAACAATATATTTTTTAACCTCTTCCTGTTGTATTTATGTTCAAAGAGAGTCAGTATTAAAAGTGGTCTTAAGTAAGCAATGGTATGCTTTACTGTTGTGTACATTTATCAACAAGTTATCAACATATTAACTGTACAACATGACTACTGTTGCTTATATGTGTTGGGATATTATACATACTGAATTAATTTAAATAAATATTTATGCCAGTAAAAATCAGTTGAATTTGTTAATTCTGTCATATGGTTAAAAGGTTTAAGTTTTAGTTATGTTGGTCAAAGGAGCTTTGAAGAGCTTACAGGAAAAGCTATAAGAGGGTGATAGCTAAACTACTTTGAATAAACATGCATTCTTTGTGGGCTTTATGAAAGCTTGGTTTACCACAGTTAAAACGCACAGAGCTATGCATCACATACTGAAAGTGAATTGTTACACTAGACATCACTAGAAAACAACTTCATGCCAAGTGGATTCATAGTGAATATGATATTCGATCTTATGGATGGCACAAGCATATTGGATGATATTTTAATACAGCTCTCAGTAGCAAAGGCGCTGTTTATATACAGTACTGTGCAAAAAGGCAACCATGCTACCATTAGATTTGTTGTTTTTGTAATTGTATAGTGATCATATATAATTATTTCTCAGTCTCTTTAGAATACAACCAGAAAATACAGGAAATGTGTATGTAGTATTAAAAACAGTATAGAAGTATAAGTGTCAAGTATTTGGAAACTCCCCTTTCCACTTGAGCAATAGCAGGCAGCTGGAGGATCTTTTAAACCTAAATTAAATTAAATCCTAATTTCTAATTCTAATCGAATAACTAAAGAAGACATTTAGTTCTCAAAATTGTTTTGTTTTCCATTTTTCTACATATTTCCTGTATTTTCTGTTTGTATCTTTAAAAAGAGTGAACAATAAATATTGATGGATATGAAAACTTTGCTAAAACAACAAAGCTGGTGATAAAACTTTTGCACAGTACTGTACATTCTCAAAAAAAATTAAAAATAAAGGTGGACACCCTTAAAAAGTCCTAATATGTCCTGTATGTACTTTTTGTAAAGGTACTGCCCGATGACAGCTTTGGTTCCTTTTTTCTGAGAGTGTAGGCAACATCACAAAGATCACCACATAGATGGCCCTTTTTTGCTATGTGGGCTTCCTGTCATTGGTTTTGCAAGCTGGTCCTGACTACGTCATCAGTCTTCTTGATCTGACATTTTTAACATCTTTGAATGGCCAAATAAATTAAAGCCCATTGTTCTGATTAATACAGATATCCTCCCTGATAAGGTACGGTTGTATCATTTCCAGCATCGTTTTCATGGTTTGCTTTGCTCACGAGTGATATCTGTCAGTGTCATGCCCCCAATATAATGCTTTCTGCACAGAGTTCAATCACTCAACTTTACTTTCTTTATCTGTGTGGGCAGCTTTGTCTGCAATACTGTTCCTAGCTTTGTAAAAACATAAGAGCATTATGGGGGCGGTTTCTCAGACAGGGTTTATCCTAGTCCCAGACTAAAATGCATGTTTGAGCTGCCTTAATTTAAAAACACCTTGCACTGACATGTCTTAACATATATATCAGTGCCATTGTTTTATCTCAAGATGCACATCAGTATTGTAAAATTACCTAAATGTCCTACTATAACTAAGGCCTAGTTCTGGATTAATCTAAACCATGTCCCGGTGTACTAAAAAAACAGTATCTGTGACAGAAGCAATATTCTGGCTGTGTGCAAAGCATTCATCTTGAGCAATTACAATGCCATTTATTTGCACTTGTCCTACATATACAGTACAGCTAAACCATTGTCTCTAACCTACATATACAACCTGGGACTTGAAAAGATAAGAAATGGTTATTTTAGAAAATTTTGCCTTACAAGGTTTTTAGGAGAACAAAAATTGTTCTTCCATCAAAAAGTATCGATGAGAAACGTCAAACTGAAACTGATTTGAGCTTAAAGCTGGAAACTTTATAGTAAGTTAATCTATTTTAGGTTAATGTTTGTATTTCATATGTTAAAATAGTGTGTATTTGTATGCTATAACTCAACCAAAACCTATTCACAGGGTTCCCACACCTTAGTTAACTTCAAATTCAAGGTCCTTTCAAGGACTTTCCAGGTCTAATACCCTCAAATTCAAGGACTAAATGTGAGGACACATTTCAAGTGAGAGGTTCAAGGTTACATCGTGTTACTTTTTAAGATACATTGTAACAGTTCCCTTTCGAGGGAACTCGCGCAGTGACACTTTGGGGACGCCTACAGGGGTAAGTGCGTCTGAATGTGTATATCATATCAAATTCAACCAATGGTGAGGCTTAACAACAAAGACAGGGTGACGCGGGAGCCAGGAAGTATATCGCTAT
The DNA here is from genome assembly GCF_030506205.2 of Paramisgurnus dabryanus. NCBI lineage: Eukaryota > Metazoa > Chordata > Actinopteri > Cypriniformes > Cobitidae > Paramisgurnus > Paramisgurnus dabryanus. The sequence continues at coordinate 21,524,762 of NC_133356.1, read as the reverse complement.
CTGAAATATTGCCAAAGACGGCATTACATAGACGCAGGAAGTATGGCAAGGGAGATGCAGCATCTCGTTCCCTTCTCAGGGAACAACAGTTACATACGTAACCTGAGACGTTTTCATATGCCAAACACAACTATGTAAAAAAGCATTTTGGTATGAATCAACATTCGCATACAGAAGATATAAGCATTTAAAGCATAGTTTAGCACGTGTGCTTAAAGTCTAGAATTTTTATGATAATATCCTACACTACACAAGGAATAATACAGATTTTTTTTTTTTCAGAAAACTTCTTGCATAAATATGATTCAAGCACTTTCAATCAGGGACTTGCCCCCCCCCCCAAATTCACAAACCTTCAAGGATTTCAAGGACCCGTGGGAACTCTGCATTCATGAGGTCACCAAGCAAACAGCTCAAACTTCTTATTATAAATTTAAAAGATACTGGACACACTGTTGATTTTTATATCCCAACAGCGCATTTATTGCTCACTTTGGTTTGAAATGGTAGACTTTATATTCTAATGCAAATACCTGTCATATAAAAAAAGATGTGTAATGTGCTCCAATGTCAAATATATTGAGGAAATATAGTCACGTATTATACCGTGACACAACCTGCACAAAAAAGAATAACAAACTTAGGTAGGTAGAGTTTTGAGGATTCACTTTTCTTTTGCGCACAGAAAGTTGTATATCTTCTTTAATAATCATAAAATGGAATACAAATGTTGTTTGAAATACATAGAAGACCTCTAAAAACTAAAAAGGTGTAAAACATCCGAGGAAGGTTTCGTAGGATAAGGTGTCTGCTGCTCGGAAGCAGACCACACAGGTAGAAAACTGTTGAGAAAGAGTGCAGAGCTCGCCGAGCACAGAACGGTAAAAATCTTCAGGCACAGTCACCAAAGTGTGAGATGTGTGTCATTACAAAAGTATGAAGATTTGGCTTTTGTAATCATCACACACACAACACATTCACACACGGATTGGAACACAAGAAATCTGTAAACAAATGTCAATAAAAACATCGACTAGGCGCTTACTGTAGGAATAGGAGGGGGAAAGGCTAGCGGGCATCTCCAGCGTGAGAAAAAGGAGGAACAAAAAAAAATAACAGGTGAATAAATTGTAAAGTACCAAGTCCTGAGTTTTTAAAACAAAACAAAAAAAATTATACCAAGACAAACATATGTCAGGTTTTACAGTAAACAAGTCTGATGAGGCTCATAGTGGTCACTGGACCATAAATCTATTAACACAAAGGGTGGGTCTCATGTATTCCGCTGGTGAACTGCTAGTCTTTCAGGAAAGGGGGTTGGGGGTCTATTGGCAGCACATGCTGTGGTCCAGCTCTAATAGAGATGGCCTGTCACTCAAGGCATCAGGGTTCATCGACGTGGTTGATGTCGGGTAGGCCTGGGAACGGGTGCCACGGCACAGGAAGGCGTCGAGGCTGAGGCTGCGGCATCCTCGGCCTCTTCCAGCTCGCCCTGGAGCTCTTGACTAACACTGGACTGTAGGGCCGCCGGGGTCAACCACTCCTTTGGCAGACAGCTCTGCAGGAAGGGCACACAAGAGCTGAAGTAGGCCAGCCTGTTCACCCAGCGCGGGATCTCGTGACCACACAGGATCTGACGCAGACATAAAAGAGATAATGTAAGATTTTGGTGTCTTACAGCAATGTGGATTCCCAAAGTAAATAACTTCAACTTACCTCTGATAGTGCTGAGGAAAAGTGATTGCAGTTCTTGTGCATAAGGTGGTAGGCGTTACCCTTATATTCCTTCCCCATTTCCTCCACTATTCTCTCCACATCCTCTTCTGTGAAGTCTGTGCTGCCTAAAACGATGGCCTCTCTGACGGCAGGGAGAGAAAAGGGGGTTTATGTGTGAGAGAGAGTGAAAGTTAGTGAGTCATTTCTGTACAGTGATATCTATTCTAAGACTCACTTGAATTTGAACGTCTCTCCGAGTTCTGTTGCATCACCGGGTGTTATCTCAAATATACCTGAAAAGGGGTAAGGGTGTCCTCCATAGGCAAACTCTGCAATGAAATTGAAATGAGCAGTCACTGTAAAAATATTTATATAGAAAATCTTTATATTGAAATCCTTTAGAAGGATCTTTTGACAGAAATGCAATATAATATACATATTATCATTGGGGACCTTATAAATGAACTGTTATGTTTTTATCTACAAACACAGCGGGTCCTCTTACATGAAAGTCGCCTTTATGTTTCTACAGTAGCCCTAAATGGACAAAATGCACTTTTGTCACTACATTGGTTCAGACAATGACATGTTTGTCCTGTGGCAGCTACCGTAGCTTCATTATGCTTTTCAAAAGTGAGGGGTGAGCTATGAACTGTGCCGTTGGTAATAATTCACAGTCTCACCGCTAGATTCCGCTAAAGGTCCCACATGCCACCTTTAACTCTTTCCCCGCCAGCATTTTAAAAAAAAGTTGCCAGCGCCAGCATTTTTCATGATTTTAACAAAAGTTTAATGCCTTCCAGAAAATGTTCTTCTTTAAATATATAAACAAACAATATATCAGATGAAAGAACAGACCCTATGCTTTCAAAAAAAAAAAAAAAAACTTTCATCCTACCTTCATTAGTTCTCTTGTAATCACCTCTCAAACATGAGTAGGTTTCTTCAAAAACACTCAATTTTGAGCAAAAAGCTGAGATAATTCAATTTTTGCGAAGGACTTTTGATAGAGATCAGATGCAGAGCGATCTTTAAAACATACAGGGAGTTCTTTCTCTTTCACGTGAGGTGCTACTTCCGGGTAGTATAAGTTGCGGAAGTGCGCCTGGTGGATAATAGCGGTATTGCGGAAAGACAGAAAATCTCGTCATTGGTGGGGAAGCGTTTTCTCTTAATTGACAAGATATCTCGTCAATGGCGGTGAAAGAGTTAACAGTAATGTCTAGCCAATTAAACACCTTGGCATTGGAAAAATTTAAGTTTTTATAGACTTACCATGAACTACTTCTGCTTGAAAAATCTAAATTCTAGGTTTACCATGACTATAATAATTGAATGTCTATATTCAAACTGAAAATGTAAGAATACAAATTCAATTCAAAGGAAAGGGCTTTTATCTTCTTTGGAAACTTTTAGAGTAAACTGCCCAAAACCCTCAATGTCTTGTTGCATAAACAAACATCTCTATGATGTCAATTATATGAGGTTTAGTCATATGTTAAAACAACCTTCCTTTCTCAGGTTGAGTTTTCAGATTTCTTAGTAACGTTTTATGACTCATTTCTGAATCATTGCATTCTGAATCAAGTCTTACCTCTGCCATAGATCTCAATTCCTGAGTGAAAGACTCCAATTCCCAGAGAAGTAGTGAACTCATTGATCCAGTACTAGAAACAAAACATATGTTTGAGTCTCATAAAATGGTACTGTGTTTCAAGGACAACTGTTGCTGTTGGATATTGAAACAGTACTGAACAGTGATCTTGTGACAGACCTTAGGCTTATTCATGGGACTACAATTAAAGTTATGTAAAGGAAGAGTTATCACAAACATCACTAATCTGTCTTTTGATCTGGGTTTCGAACAGGCCAACCAATCACGTCCTTATTCTTTTACATTAGCCATTTGTTTGACATTACAACTGGGTACAGACTCTCGCATATGTGTTGCATTTTGTTTTAGGTTCCAACCAAGCCATACAAGACTTGTAAACACTGCCAATTACTGAGTAGTCCAAGAGGATCGTCATTACCAGTTCCATTGCTAAATGCAAGATTAGCTAAACCTCGTGCACCACCCGGCGAATTAAGTGATGTCATCATATTCACTTTGTTGTATGAGTTCCCAAACTTTGCCAAGAATCGAGAACAAAATGAAATCAATATGCTTTATTGCAATGTTGTGTTGTGCATTTGTATTGGGTTTTACAAAAATTTCACGGCGGTAAAGGTGGTTTAACTATAACGATAAGTCTATACTGCAGTACTACACTGCAGTGGAAAAGCAAACTGAGTAGAGTCATGCCGAGCCTTGTCATACCACCATTCAATGCAAAAGTGCCAAAAGAGCATGTCACACCATCGCAAGGACAACAAAATCCACTAAAGTTGAACTTGTCCTCATGTGTGTTATGATTCACAGTATTCAGATAAGTAAAAATTTATTTCATCTTTTGTTCACATTCTTCCTCATAAAAAATATATATAAAGATACATGGCTTGGACATTCATAAGCTAGTTAGCTATTAACTATACCTATCACCGTATGTTTTCTTATGCAAATGATGGCGTGCTTTTTCAAAAAAAGACAATGGGTGTGAACAGTATTTTTTCTAACCAATCACATCTCCTTAACCAGTCTGTTATGGGAAGTCTATGACAGATGCTCTCACTTATGTCACCAAACAAAGTCTGAGTCAGCTAGCCTCCAGAGGTAAGCTATTGCTGTCTGTTACATTTGTAATTTAACACATACTTACCTACACCTGATAATAGCCAGATGCAGCCAATTAAATTCATTTTGCTCTGGGCGTAAAGAATTACTTGTTAATAAAAAGAATTCAGACAAAATGTCTGAAAAGAGATGGCTGAAATTGAGCAACTAGACAGTCATCCAACACCACCCCCTTACGGGTTGCGAAATAAGATACTTATCGCTTGTCCTCAATGACTTCAAAGCTTATTAAACATATCCTTCATTACAGAACTGGGGATTAGTCTCTATGTGCTTTAACACTAACAGGAATCTAAGAGAGATCTTAAACAAGAGTATTGTCATGCCAATAAAGCTGTGATTAAAAAATATAATCTACAAGCTGAGACACGAACGCAGTATGAGATCTGACTCGGATACATTCTCACAGGAGTTGCTGTGAGGGGCTGTCGTGTCATTGGGATAGGATGAATAAAAGACCAAAACTCGTAGCCGTGCTAGAACACAGGTTCAAGACACCAGTGTCTCTTGAAATCAAATCTCTAAAGACACAAGCATGTATGGATACCACAGATATTTGACACTTTGTTGTAAAACGTTTTATTAAGAACTGGCTTACAATAACCCACTGTTATTCACTGGAATATGTATTCACCCAAATGCAAGTTATTTACCCAAATGAACATCTAAAGCTTGATGAATTAGTAGAATTGCTAATGAATTTCCTGTTTTTACTTTCAGATAAAGTACAGCAGCTGCAATAAGCCGTTCACCCACTTGGTTTACTGCGTTAACTATGCAGTTACAACTTGTATTCCAAAATTACAATTACTTGTCATCTTAAAAAAAACTTTAAGATGACTCAAATGTCTAGTTGAAATTTTTCAAGAGAACAGAAGCTTTAAAATAGCCCAACATAGTACTCTCAGCAAAGAGGCCTAAGGAAAGTATACGTTTTCAGGAACCTGTTTCTAAGGGTCGGTAGGACACATGAGACAGCTTAAAACTTTAAAATGGGACTCAAGCTTTACTCAGACATCAATGACACTTTCCTCCAAGTCTGCTATGAACCCACACTCAGTGCCACAGCTACACAACTGTTAAAACCAATTTAACTGCAAATTTGGTTTAAAATACATAAACGCAGAGTACTACTGTGTTTGAATAGGCCTTGCATACCACAAAGCTGTTCAGGGACCACTTTAGTGGGTACATAAAGTTGTTATCCTTATCTGGGGGTATGTTTGTTCACATTACAACAATGCACTAAAATTGAGAAATTTTTCCTTTGTGTTTCTGAAGTCGTTGTTAAAAACAATCCCTGTTCACACGGACAGGCAAAAGTACTAAAACCCCAAGACAGGCTAGTAGTTGGCGAAGTCACTTTGTAGAGAAATATTAGGAATATGCATATGCATGACATCACATCACCCGTTTCATAAATGCTTGTTTTTGTAGTTTACACTACTGATCTGACATTTGAATCAAGGCTTCGGAGCTTATGTCGTGCAAAAATCGTCATGGAAGATAAAGCCTCAATTCGAAGGTGTATTGTTAATGTAGAAATCCCGTGACTAACAACAAACAAAGCTTCACTTTCTGCTTAGGCGTGTGCGTGAGTTCTTTGTCTTATTCACAATTAAGTCCCACATAATACTGCATAGATAGTATTGTATTTACATATACTTTTGTTTAAGATTACATGCGTCTAAACATTATTATGTACAACACAGTATCAAATTGTTTGAATATTAACGCACACCGGAATTTATTGCCACACATGAATGGGTAATTTGTTATATTGACCATTCACACACATTGTAATCTAAGCTTTATTTTCACACATAACATTAAAATTCATCTGAATTTCATCAGCTGGTTGCTTCGTTCGACTGAGCTTCTTCCAGAAGCTACTGCTATACGTTTTATTAAAAAACAGATGGGGCTCTTTTAGACACTCTTGTAGCTTTGAATATTAGTTCGAAACAGTCAGGGGTTTCATTTGAGGCTTAATTTCACCATCATTAGTTTGCAGAGAGATAACAATATAATTTTTAGAAACTTTCACCTTGAAACCCTGTTATTAAACGTTTTGGTGTTTAGCTGAAAATGGCGTCATGCGTACAACCCCCACAAAAATGTTGAACTGATTTTGAGCCTCTTTCCTTTTGCACCAACAATTCTCAGCAGCTGTCTACGTCAATATAACACAGGTGCATTAAATGACAGTTGAATTAAATGGGTTGCACCTTTTAGCTGATGAGAGTTTATTGGACCATCTGTCATATATCAATGCATAAAATACAACTGAACCAAACCACACTTTATAACTTATATGGGATGCGATTAGTAGAGACTTTAACAGTTGTTGTATGAAAAAATAGAGGCAAAAACGTATTTAATTAACTGCCAAAGTATCGACACTGAACGCAAGCCATGACTAAAACACTATATCACTCATGTTTTGGATTTACTTACTCTGCTTTATCTTTAAAAACTGACATTATTACTACAGTACGTCTCCAAAACTATTGGGCTAATAACAATCTACGTTCAAATGAACAAAAACGCTTTAAGATGACCAAACTGTTACCTAGGTAGGGAGCGCACAAGATGTTAAAACACGGTCTTTGCCGTGTGGTCAAACTAAGGCCAACACCGCACACCAATGTCACATGCACGAGCGATGTACATTTAAGGTTTACTATTTAAAGTCACATACCATATCATAGACGTTCAAAATAACCGGCTCGTTTGCCATCACAGGTATGTCTGTGTTTTCTTTCACTTCAGCTGCCCTCCTGCTTTTTCCACTCGTGAAGCTCAGCAGCCGTGCTTGTCTTTCGCCCGAAAGTACCCTTGATGTGTCGTCTTGGCTGGTTTATAACGGTTTAGAGACATCTAAGAGCTGGTCCTGAAAGGTTTCTTCATGGATTAAATTGTCAGACCACTTTCTCTCCAGCTTCGGGGAGTAGCGATGCTGCTAAGCTAGCTGCCGTTTAGCTTCATGACCAGCGGAAACAGAAACGAACGGTACGCGAGGATAAATAAAGAACAGGCGCGAAGACTCGCACGGCCATTCAGACGACGAAGCGATATTTAACATAAGGGGAAATGAAAGCAGATGTGTGTCAGATGAAAGGAGGACGCTTTAGCAGCCGAGATGCGAGCAACCAAACCTCCCCCGTTTTGTGTATCTGACGATAGACAGTGCGGGTGAACTGAATGAGTGAGTGCGCGTGCCTGATGATGCCCAGCCTCACAGAGCAATAAATTACTGCCACTCGACTGCTTTACTGAAGAAAAACATCTTTCACATCTTCACACACATTTAAACTTTATTATTAGATGATTTCATTCATATGCGCTTTATGGTGTGGGTTAACATAAATTATTTAGCCATTTTTATAAAATGACATTTTCATATTACTGTCTAATTTACATATGTAGCCTATATATCAGTATGATCTCCCTGCAAGACTAACAGAGCTTAAACTTAGAGGATACATTTTTCAAGTTAAATGTAGAAAAAATGGTCCTCAGCATGCTTCTTGTTTTTTGCAAATCAATAATGGCAGCATGTATACTCTACTGCAGAGCACTTATCCCAGTAATGCTGATTCAAATACAGCATGTCTAAATGCTACTGTATACATCTCAAATATATAGGACTATTGTGTTACAGGCAGATTCTCTTCAGGTTTTCTCAGCACAGATCTGCCTAAATTAATACACAAAACATTAACTAAATTCCAAAGGGATTATTTCATTATTTTTCGAAATGACATTGAATGTGTCTCTTTGTGGAGCGCAGCCCAACAAGAAATGGGAAATCTACTGTACATACAAAATACATTTTAGAGTGTTACAGAATGTATATAGTTTTTCCCAAAAGTGAAAAGAAACACAACTCAACTGTTTTTAGAACATAAGGTGGCAAGTAATACCAAATCTGAGACAATAACACTTGTCATCTGTTTTAAATTATTTGACAGAATTCTTGTTATTACATATGGACTTAAAAACTTAAAAACTACATTTTCTCTGTGAAATAATCTTGTTTTTATTGACATGCAAATACAATTTAAAACACGTCAGTGAACCTTCTTGTCCAAACATTGTTTACAGCAATGATCTTTAATTTGGCCTGTCATGCCACATGAGATAAGGAAAAAAATGAACATGCAGATGTTCATATTTCTAATTAAACATTTTCTATTTTTGTTTTATTTGTACAATACAAAAATGTAAATTGAAATTAAATGCAAGGAATTAAGGTGAATACTTTTTTTATGTACATGCAACTTGAAGGTGTATAGCATACATCACGAAACTCAACGAATATAGGCTTATAATAAAGAGGTCACGGCAGTGTCACAAAGAATAAAGGAATTTTAAAAATGATTAGCAAAATTATTATTTTTTACAACAGTTACCTTTGAAATTGAAACGGCATTAGTTTGCATAAACAGAGTAATGTTTGCTTATTTATTTTTTAATATTAGAAAATAATAAATCAGTAGAGTCAGGGCACCTTTAATTTTAATATAGCACAGCAAAATTTACTTTCGGCCCACGTTCCTCATTCAGGTTTTGGCCCTTGGTAGGAAAAAGTTTAGGCACTCATGGTTTACAGTGTCACATTATGCACACTAAAATTGCGAACTATCTGCTTTATCGACATTAGATGGTCCTTGTTCTTGTTTAGCTTCTTTACAACCTGAAACATTTAGTGTACTTGCACAGGGTATAATCACACAGAACTGAGTTTTTAAATTCAGGCTTTTAACTCTTCAGCTGTTTCATCGGATTCTTATTAATGGTCCCTTTTCTCTCTGGAGCGAGCATCTCTTATGTGGAAAATTAAGCCATTTCCCAATAAGCTCCAATAAAATGTTATAATTCTTCAGGGTCCACGCTGACTTTTGTCAGACAGCTGTAAGGCTCAGTGAGAATGCTCCCCAAACTGAAGCAGTGGACTCCCTGTCAGCAGGCATGGTGATACGTCTCTCGCCATATGGTGTTTCTGGGGATGCCCTGTAAAATGCATATTGACATAAAACACAGATCATCCATGCCAAGACTCTGACTGACCAACTAGTGAAACCATGATATTCAAAATCTGAATTAAATGACTGTAGAAGAGACTGTTGTAATATGTTTTAATGACAGGTATGAAATTTGCTATAAAAGAATACATTTAAAAAGCGTCGCGTATGTGGATTGAAGACAACTCGGTGACTGCCAACACAAGTAAAAAATAGGAAAAGCTCAAAGATGAATCAATAATAGCTTATTGTTTTAATTTTTAATGATAGGGTCTAATATCAGGTACCACTTTTGATACAAAATCCAAATGTAACACTAGGCTGGGTTTCACAGACAAGGCTAAGCTAAAACCATTACTAGGCCTTAGATAAATTAAGATGTTTAAGCATCTTTTATAAACATGCCTTAGAAAAAGATGTTACTGGTGTGTATCTTAAGAGATATATTTTAAGATCTGTCAGTGCAAGTTATATCAATTGAGACACCTCAAACATGTGTTTTAGTCTTGGACTAGCCTTAAGCCTTGTCTGTGAAACCGGAGTATAATGTCAGATTTGTTAGTTTACTTCCATACTTCAAAACCAATGTGTTAAATAAACGTTAGTATTGTGTGTTGCCAATTCTCTAAAATTCCGACATCACGTGGTAATGTTTTTACTGTTCTTTGGGGCATAACGGCCTAGTGTTACAGTTTCTTTATTTGTTCACACAATTACTGTTTCAAAATGCTCGTTTTCAGCTACAGGTGTCGCTGTTTTACAAGACTTATTACACAAAACTCAAACACCAACAAACAAACAAAAAATAAATCGATCTTTATCTACCAAATGCTTTATTGTGTATAAAACGTATTTATTTTGGTGTATGTATCTATATAATAATAAAATTGGTCTTTTAATTGTATTCAATTGAGTTTTAAAGTCTATGCAAATCTTTATAGAAATTAACAAATTGCTGAGAGAAATAAACCAAGTGTGCTAGAGACTGAAATAATCTTTAAATACGATTACATTAATGAATCTAATAAAAGTATAGATATACTTATAGATAGTATTGACAGTATAGCCCCATATTGTTTGTAACATCTGCAGCATCAGGCGGACATTTCCAAAGCACAATATATATAGAATGAGTAGTAAGTACAGCACTATAAATTTAATCAAGATACTTTGTATGGCATATGGGCGTGGCTAGAGGCCTCAGTACACACTCGATTCTCCGCCCCCAGTGCGTGTCTGCTCAGGTGTGTGTGTGCGCTGGAGGACCATTGCAGAGCTTCGGACGGAGAAGAGGGGGACGCGGTCATGTCAGACAGCGGAAATGTACAGTCGCAGGACGGAGGATCCCTCGGTGAGGACACGACGAGCCGGGTGAAAACACCAGATGTGGGAAATAGAGTGACCGTGGTGCTCGGAGCTCAGTGGGGCGATGAAGGAAAAGGAAAGGTGGTGGACTTGCTGGCCCAGAACGCGGATATAGTCTGCAGATGTCAGGTAATTTATGAGCAATGTATGTTTTCTATAAGGCTGTATGTATGTGCTTCAAAAATCGGCATTTATGTTATGACAATGACATCCTACCTAGTGTTATATTTCATCACTTCACATTGATTGCTTTGAGTGTCCCTGACAACATTGAATGGGTAACTACGTATGTGCTAGCGGTTTCTTTGGTGAGCTGTTTAGTTTTGGAGCGATGTCTACATCATAATGTTTATAAAGTGTCTTATCCGAATTTTAGGTTGTATTGTAACATAAATAGCTGATTCTTTGGCACTCTGCGCAGACAGTTTGAACCGTGTATAGTGTGTGTGTGATTTGTTTTTGCACTTGTTTGCTGGCTTTTGTTGAAAGCGGTTAGCTGCTTTATTATAAAGCGGAAATAATAATATACGAACCGCCTACATTAAAGCACAGACACAGCGCCAGTGATTCACTGTTATTGTTACGACGCCTACGACATCCAGGTATCGCGAGAGTGATTCGACAGCACAGCTTTCGAATCGCTCTCGCGGTACTCTGATGTAATTTTTAAATTGGTCTGCGCAGCACCGTATTAAATTGAAAACGTTTATTGTAACCAACGGCGCTGTCTGCGAGTTATTATTGGAGTGTTGAAGTTAGCAGTGTATAATAGTTGTTTGCTAATGTCACCTTGACTGTATAATTGTAGTACTGACTGACTGACTGTAGTTTTGAGCAGTTCAAACGTTGCCTTGTCAGTAAATTAATAGAAATGTCAATAGATTACATTCAGTGCACCTTTTTTGCCTAGTAATGTCAGGATTATGGTCTGTTTGCAGGTAGCTGTTTACAGGTGTGCATTGCAGAAATCATTAAAAGTTTATTATGCCTGAAGGTGTTTTTTTAATATTACGAGTATACATAAACCACTGTAATTGTCACTGTGCGGGTGCTTTCTTTTATAAGATGTACTTCACACAAACTTCTGGATCTGTTATAACATGGTTACAACAGTCATGAAGAACAAAACAATCAAAAAATAATATTAATTGTTTAAACAGATTAAATGAATAGGTTTACCCCTTATTTACCCATCCTCATGTTGTTTTAAACCTTTATACGTTTTTTTATTCTGTTGAACGCAAAACAAGATAATTTAATAAATGATGGTATAAGCACACAGATGACGGTACACATTGACTTCCAAAGTATTTGTTTGTCCTGCTATAAAAGTAATTTGGTACCGTCAATTGTGTGGTTACCATCATTTATCAAAATATCTTCTTTTGTGTTCAGAATAAAGAAACTAACAAAATAAAGAAACTCATACAGATTTAGATAGAACAACACAAGGGTGCAAAAGTTATCATTTTGTGTGAACTATCCCTTTAAGACAAATTTGGTAATGCATAATTGCAGCAGAATTGTTTAGGTTGCATGTGCTTTCATTTGTCAACATATTTCCCATTGCATGTCAGAGAGAAACAGGTGGCACTGCTTCAGCTACTAGCTTTGCTGTTGCTCAAAATCTATCAACTGTTGGGAGTATTTCCTGTTGATCAACTTTCTCTGTGTGTGGTTAATATATATGACTTCTAGATATACACAAAAGAATCTAGACAAATGTAAAGGTTGTTGGTCTTGTTTTTTGTAGATCTAGTAATTTTTACTGTCATGTCTAGGCACGCATAGTTCCGTTATAGTTTAACCAGTGGTTATTTTTTAAGCTGGAGTAAGTAGTGTAGGCTGCCTTACACCCTGTCACTATGCATGGTATTAATAACAGGTTCACGTTGCAAGTATTCTGTTCTAAGGAGTTTGTATTCTGCCAAGATTGTAACCGCATTCAGTGCCGTTCTACTACGCAGACTGTGTCATGTGTGTGTTGTAGAAATGGATAGGATGAAAGAAGATAGTGTGGAGCTTTTTATAAAAAGCAATGCACTCAGCAGTTTGATTGGTTTTCCTTACGGGTGGATGGAATGGGAAAAGGTGCTGTTCCATATCACACCAGTTTAATACGTCAGAAGCATTTGGATCAAACTCCAGGCCACTAATTTTGATTTTCTCTGCCATTTGCTCACCGTCTTGTCTTTCCAAACCTGTATGACTTGCTTCTTTTAAAACCCAAGGGGAGAGCATTTCTGAATAAGTTGTAAAATTACCTGAGACTATAAAATACCTCCAGGTCAAGCCAAACTGTGGCACTATAAGTCTAAGCACTAACATGTTGCTTCAGAAGATAAGTTGTCTGGCACAAGCAAATCTTATCTTATGTTTTAAACTTTTACAAAGGAGTTAATTTGGTCCAATATGTCATATATTTGCTTTTTATTAAATTAGTGACCTAGGGAAAAGGCCAAATTTATTACTTAATTTTTAAATGTTCTGTTGTTGTAGACTTTTTAACCCCTAGTGTACAGTATCAGCCTTTAAGTCAATGTGATTTTAATGTAAGGGTGGTGGAGTCTCAGAGTATTTTTAGCCATACATGTCTGGCATTTCTAAGTCCTTGGGTTAACTTGATAATTCGGTCTCTGTGGAAATCTCTTGACTGTAGTGTTTAAGTATTTTAATTGTGAAATGTGCTATTTGTTTATGCGTAGGTCTGTGTGTGCTGCTTGCTGATATTTGACCTGGTATTTTAAAGCCAAATGTCAATTTATAGAGCATGTTTTGACACTGATAGATAGTTTTATAAAAGTTTATTTTTCGCATCAGTGATACACTGACCAAAAAAATAAGTTTTCTTCATCCTTCTGTTTGTAAATCAAAGTAATTTATTACAATCATTCACAGTTTGTGAATGTTTACATTAATGCACTTTCAGGGGCAGTTGATTCTAAAATACAGACATCCACTGCAAGTGTATTACTGTGGATTTCCTCGTAATTGTTTATTGATCCAGAGCATTTCCTTTTAAACACTAGCCCTTGAGAATGTCTAGAATTTGACACGTGTTTGTTATATGAAGCAATTAAGATTTACAAAAGATAAATCAATCGGATAGTCTCTGTGTTTCTTTCTCAAACACAAAATTAAATGTACACACAAACTTTGTCATATTTCTGAGAAACTAACTAAACAAAGTAAACACTGAACACCACGAGACCATCACCAAACACTTGATTTCCACTTATGCATTTGGCAGATGCTGTATAGCCTTTAAGAGTATTGAACAGGGTGATTGGCCGGTATGCTGTGTCATTGTGGGTGATAAAGTAATAATTCCTGTGTACAGGAGGCCTTTGCCCTTGTTCCTACTCAAGCAAATGCTAGGACAGATCACTCACACCAGCCACTTTTAGACTGCAAGGTTTGGAATATGGGATGTCATCCAACACACGGATGTAGAGGCAGTCATCGGAGCAAAAGTGACCAACAACAAAATTAAAATCAGTGTTCCAGGTTGTTGACTCATTGTGTGACTCAGCTCTTCTCAAAACTGTTGTACATTTTAAGGTTTCCTATCACATACAAAATCTATTTAAAAGTTACTTCAACATGATCTCACGGAAAGTCGTGTTATAGTCATTAGTCACGAAAAATTAGATTAACTTATTCTTGTCCATGGCACGAAATTCAGCTTTTTTCATGCCTTAAGCACGAATGTCTTTTTCGTGTCACTGGCAAGAATTTCTATAGTTTTTCGTGTCCATGGCACGACTTTCTTTTTCGTGTCATTTTATGTATTGTTTTCTCTTTTTTTCCTATTTTTAAATAATTGTCGCTTGGGGTTGGGGTTAGATTTGGGGTTACGATGTACGTTTATGTATTGGTTTGTACATGTTTTTCTTCTGCTTTTAAAACAATTCTCGCCTGGAGTTGGGGTTTGGATGTCTAAAATGTAACAGAAAGTGATTCCAACACCCGACAGCAATGGTGAGAAAATAGAAAAAAAAAAAAAATACATAAAATGACACGAAAAAAAGTTTATAGAACTATTTATATAAATTTGTGCGAGTGACACAAAAAAGACATGTGTGCATTTATAAATTAATCTAATTTTTCGTGACATAACACGACTTTCCGTGAGACCAGTTGCTATTTTTTGCTTTGGCTCTGAAATGACTTTTTATAAAATGTTAACAAGTTGGAAATGTTTTAGCCTTAAATGCATAAGTTTTATTATTCTTCTTACAATCGACCTTATTAATCCATTAGCACTAGGATGTTTTTTATGATACGTATTGAAAAAACAAATATCACCTACTAAAGCTTCTTAACTTTCTGGTGGCAAAAATCAATGTGATCGACGTTTAGCTCAATCTGTGTTTAGACCTCCCAGGCCGGGCTCTTTCACACAACCTTGAAATCGGATCCTATAATAATACTAGAGGGCCTTCTGCAACACTCACCGTAGGTATGGGAACATCGTAAATGGATCTAAAAAGGAGAGGCATTCACATACACATACCATCAAATTGGTCAAATGAGACCTATCCAGAAATAGCATTGGTCCTGTTCCTTGCTGGAGTAAATCTTGATTTATTGAGCTCACTGTGAGAACTGCCTCAGATGTGCTGAACGAGGCCATGTTGAAAACAGATGCATGTGAGGACATGGTGACGGTCAGAGGTTGAAGTTTCACATGTCTTCTGTAATTCAATTTACCTGCTCTTTAGGCAACAAAACATCCAGTTTGTGCTTTTATGTAATTTTTCTGGAGAATAAATGGACAATGCAGCTTAACAGAAAGATTTCAGCTAGATGTCATGCTAAAATGAAATGTTATGAAAAACTGAAATTAGCCCAGATACCTCTAATAAGACAAAGGCTGCTATTTTTTTCTAAAAAAAATATATTTTTTATTTATTTTTTATTAAAATATGTTATTGATATTCATTGTATAGTGTTTACATGTTTAGCAAAAGTGAATCATTTCTAAAGGGAGTGTCTAAAAAATCCCTCATTGTAGGTTGAAGTAACACCAACACTATTCATTTGAAGACATTTTAGTCATTGGAAAAAAATGATATGACTAACACTACTTAAGGAGACACTAACCAAGCCTTCAGGATTAAGAGACAGAAGTCCTCAGTACAAAGAAAAAGTTTGTGCAAAAATAATGTGAGCCCTTAATGTAAAACAATTTTGTCTCGACTAAAAGAGTAGGGATGGGGTAGTTTCCATTTAAAACCCACACCTACAGTAACAACCCAAATAAATAATGTTTACATGCTTGACATTTTTTATGTTTTTCATCTTATAGTTGCAAGTCTACGCATGCATGTTCTGTTGGTAGGGTACATTTTTGTAAAGATAACAGTAGACTGCACAGTGTAGACCTTAATTTGAAGCATAATCCATTCACAGTCAAAATGATTTGAATGATTTCTTTCCAAGGGTTGAGAAGCAGGCAGATCATTTCAGTACTTTGTGTTTCTCTGCCTCTAGGGTGGAAACAATGCAGGCCACACAGTTGTTGTTGATTCAGTTGAATACGACTTCCACCTTTTACCCAGTGGAATAATCAACCCCAAAGTCACAGCGTTTATTGGTGAGTACATGTCCAATCTTCCCTCTTCTGTAAGGTCTTATGTGAGACGTAGTAGATCAATATTGGTGAAATGGTCTTCACTTTGAGGATGCCACACCTTACTGATACACTGCACTTATAGTGCCTGGATGCTGGCCAGCCTATCAGACTAATAAAGCAGAGTGCAGTTTATTTACAAAAATCCTATTTGCTAATGGCCCTAACTGCCTTCTGTCATTTCTACTATGATGTATCTATTATTATGATGCATTTTTAATAAGTTATATTCTTTACGATTTAAAACATTTACTGTAGGTGTTAATAAATTACTGGGATATAGTTATTCCTTTAGTAACAGGGTTGACAGTGTAACCATTCATTTAGCCATTACTTTAGGCTTGTTCTTAAGGTCATGACCCTACAGCATGGGTCTCCAAACCTGTTACTGGAGAGCACCTGTCCTGCAGATTTCAGTTCCACGTCAAACACACCTGTACCTGCTAATCAAGTTCTTCAGGGCTACCTAAAAGTTAGGGCGTATTTACACTGCCTGTTTGAAGTGATTCAATTACGATATTTTTCTCCTCCAGTGGCACACAGATCGGATATGACCGACGGACGAGTAAGAAGAAAAAAGTGCATAAAATCTGATATTCCACGATCGGTTTCTGGCTTTATACATATGTGGAAATAAATCTGCTATGAATCGGATACATGCATTCGCGTCCGCAATGTAAGCGTCATGCGTCATTAAAAATGCAATGCTAGCTAATGACGTCAACTCAGGTGGACATCACCCGTTTTATGTCTTGTTACAGAAATAAATCGGATAACAAGATATATCTATAATCTTATATAATCATTTTGACTGCGTCCATTGCATATCGCGACTTTTTACTCCCTCCGAGGTTTAAGTTGTTCCGGGTCAGTATGTCTACCTTGAATTGTTTCCCAAGTGTTTAGTGAAAATGCAAATATCGGATATGAGTCGCATTTGAAATATAATTTAAGTGGGTGGTAAAAAGAAAAAAAACTTTGCAGGCAACAAATTGGAATTTGGCATCAAGATTTGCAGTGTAGCCTTAGAAATTAGAAACTAATGCTGATATTCCTACATGTGCAGTTTTTAGTTTGCAATAGTTTGGTGGATTGATTTATTGTAAAGGTTGAATATTTTAAGTTGTAGCACAATTGAGTTGATCTAAATTTAGTAAAAACCGGATAAAATTATAAACAATAGTGAATAGTTTTAAACACACAGGGTTTTAAATCATGCTTTAAAGATCTTTTTTACTATTCTGGTCATTTCCAACACTAAAATTACTGCTTGACATCTTGATGTTGAATGAGTGACAATTTCTCGTTTGATGCAGGCAACGGTGTAGTCATTCATTTGCCAGGCCTGTTTGATGAGGCAGAGAAGAATATGCGCAAAGGAAAAGGTTTGTGCCCTTGGGCTGTATGTAGAAATTGAGGATTGGCATGAGTCTAACAGTTTGTTTGCTCACAGGTCTGGAAGGCTGGGAGAAGAGGCTGATCATCTCTGACCGTGCACACATTGGTAGGTTGAAAGGAATATAAACACTATTCTGTTTTTGATTTAACATCTGCTCTTCATTTCCCAGAATTCCATTCAAAACAAGTTACAAAACAATGCAGCAATGCATCATAAAACTTGAATATGCAATAAGACATAAAATTGCATCATTTAGTTTGACTATTTGGTTTTATAACAAAAAAAATATATGCTTAAAGGGATAGTTCACTCAAAAAAAAAAATTGGGGTAAAACTTTATAATCATGCCATGACAATTGTCATTAAGTGTTATTTGTTCAATTATGTCATTTTTAATGCAAAGATGACATTGTTTGAATTGTCTTTGTTATGACAACTTGACATAAACCAATACATCATAACTTGTCATAAATCTGTCATAAACATGACATCGCAAAATAATTATCAAACTTAAGAAACTACCTAGCTTTATGGGTTAACATTAAACTGTCATATAAATGTTATTAAGTGTTAATACAGTGTCAAATTATTTTAAATTCCTTAACAAAATGTAACAGACATGTCAAAATATTATACTTAACTTTATGTACAGTATGTGCACAATACATATATAAAAACTGACAACTAACAGAACTTCTTCCTCACACAGAGGGTTCTGAAATTTTCTGACATAGAAGAAAAAACTAACAAAACATTTAATTAATTAATTTAATGTAAATAACTTGGCAGTGATATGGACCCAACGCCGCATGGCTTAACGCCGCATGGCTTTTCCCCTAATTTTAGGGGAATCTGTCTCCAAATGCAATAAAATTTTATTTTATAAATTTTAATTATTATTATTATTATTATAATTATTATTTATTTTATTTCTTAAACACATGGAGGAAACTTAAAAAAAATATGAGCTGAAGAATATTCATGATGTTGTTATAAAACTATTTTACAGAGTATTAACACTTAATGACATTTTAATAACAAATTCAATTAGTATCACTGTGTAAAAAGTGGTCAGTTATGTTTTCTTGGTAATGTCAAGTTGTTATGATGTATTGGTTTATGTCATCTTGTCATAACAAAGACATCTCAAACAATGGTATCTTTGCATTAAAAATGACCAAATTGAACAAATGACATTTAATGACAGTTGTCATAAACGTGCATAAAATATACTTCATGTTCATGACATGTCACAATGTCATGTCTTCTTATGAACACCCCTTTCAATTCAATTCAATTCAATTTTATTTATATAGCGCTTTTCACAATTTGGTAATTGTATCAAAGCAGCTTTACATAATAGATTTAGTGAAAAGCACAGAAAATCGACAGATAGCATAACATAATACACGATAGCACAAACAGCTAAATTTGCTGCGGCTATAAATCAACATTATATGCAAACGTATTACTAATGTAACGTATAGAAGTTAAGCCCAAAAAGGTTTAAGTAAAGTGTTACCAAAAAGCTGTCATTAGTGTTAGAAATCTCTTTGTAACCATTTAATTCAAGGTCCTGTTGTTGTATTTTCATAGTAATGTTAACTTTGCCTTTAGTCTGTTGTTGTAATTGTAGATTCTCAGCAGGGGCCACAATAATAAATGGATACTGAGATTAATTGTAGGTTAAACAAATACTGTTATGGTAACCTTTAATGTCCTATCATGTTTCAAGCTCAGTGAATACAGTGAGCACAGTAGTACTCTGTCTCATTGTAATGTATACACTCCTCTTTTTTTAGTGTTTGATTTCCATCAAGCTGTGGATGGAGTCCAAGAACAGGAGAGACAACAGCAAGCTGGCAAAAAGTAAAACCCTGCTTTATGCACATGCGTAATCCCACCATCAACATGTTATTATTATATCTGCACTGTAGGCTCTTCTAACCTCTTTGAGTTTAGTAACAGACGACAGACTTAGACACAATAGATATTCTACACTGAGAGAGGTTTCTATTCCAAGAGTCTTTTTTTATTTCTGTAAAATTTTTTCTGTTATTTAAAAAAATGCTTTTGATTCTCTTCTAGCACACAGTGTAGAAAGGATATCCTTTTATCTTTGATCAGATAATATCTAAGCAGGTTTGTGAACATCATTTAGGTCACGAAACTCATGTTTGCCTCTGCATCTCCACCCAGTTTAGGTACCACTAAGAAAGGTATCGGGCCTGTATACTCTGCAAAAGCTGCTCGCAGTGGCCTAAGGATATGTGACCTTCTGGCTGATTTCCAAGAGTTTTCAGAGAGGTGTTAAACCATTATACTCATTATTAAACAATCTGTGTATAAATACACATAGGACATACCAGACACTCATGCAAGTGGCCCTTCTTACAGATTTAAAATCTTGGCAGCCCAGTATACGTCTATGTACCCTTCTCTTGAAATTGATGTGGATGGAGAGCTTGAGAAACTCAAGGTAAAATGCAGTTAGATGTGACTAATTAGCACAACTCTAGTGATGGTTAGGTTTAAAGGTTCACAACAATAAGATTAAGGATTAATATGTATTACTGCACGTTTAAAGTTAGATCTTATACAGGGAGAATTATGTAATTAGTTAACAATAAATATTTATATATATATATATATATATATATATATATATATATATATATATATATATATATATATATATTTATTTATTTATTTATAAATATATATTGTAACAGTACAAAAAAGTTACTATTTTATAAAAAAGACTGAACGTGGCTTGTATTTCTTTCAGTCATATGTGGATAGGATAAAGCCCATGGTGAGAGATGGGGTCTACTTCATGTATGAGGCACTTCATGGACCTTCCAAAAAAATTCTGGTAGAGGGTGCCAATGCTGCCCTGCTGGACATTGACTTTGGTAAGTAATGTACAGTAGACGGCCATATAGATAGCACAATCTATTTCCTGAGCAAGTGTAATGTAAGATTACACTATGTGTGGTAACCAGCTGGTGCCCATTTTTAAACTTCCTGGGAATGTCTTTCTATATCAGTATACTTCTGGGAGTTATTGGCTCGTAGATGTGAATGATACACTTGCAGTCTGCCATGTGACTGCGTGAGTGTGCTTGTTTTGTTTATTTATTTTAATTCTGTTTGTTTTATGGGGTCACCTCTGTTATTTAAATAAATATTAGGGCTGTCAGAACTATGAAATTTGGCTGATGGTTAATTGTCTAATATAACATAATTGTGACAATTATGACGATTAATTGCCTGTTTTAGGACTTTGACGATTATGACGATCGTCCGTTTTTTTACTTTAACATTTTACTTTTTTTGTTTGTTCATGAAATAATTTTCACACAATATTGTGTGATTATTTAAATAAAATCTTTTGCAAGGTTTTCCTGGCAGTAAATATGAATACACATAACACATATTTAAAAGTAATTATTTAATGAATATATCTTTCAAAAACTAAAAATCTTCATAAGAAATAAACACAATAAAGTGTCTGAAAAATAACCAAAAATAAAAGAATGCGATAAAAATAAACTGACTATACCAGAACAGGTCATATTAGTACTTGACCACATGTCTATAGTGGCTGCAAAAAAAATCAGTTCCTTACAGATCCTTAAAAATAGCACCCTTCACTTCCCTAAATTTGGAATTGCTTTTTTGGAAATGTAGGCTATGTTTTACCTGGCAGTTCATACTACTTAAGTTTTGCAGCATTTCGTTAAATGCTATTTTTTCCACTGTATTAAATGACTTTGTAATGTTTGGCGTTACACTGTCAGTTAAGGAGCGCCATCTGATACGGTCTCGTTTATACAGGCGCTGCAGCTCCCCCTTGTGTTTTTTAAAGAGATGTGCGATCATTGCGGTGATCTGAAATTAACGCGATGTGGTCAATCAATCGCAATGAAACAATTTTTTTACATTGTGACAGCCCTATAAATACTAATAACAAAACAATGTTATTATTGTTCATAAAATCTCCCATAAACAAATGTAACATCAGTATTATTCAGTGTAGTTTTTCTTAAAGTAGATTTAGGTGTGATACATACTGACCTTACAAAAAATTATTACATGGCTCTCTAAAATGCTAGATTCTTATTAGCCAGTCGCGAGATTTCAAGATTAATTCTTTTCAGATAACTAATGTTACCGCTCTAATAACTAATAACACACGCTAACCCGGATGCTGCAAAGCATTTTGACAGGTACAGTTTAATATTACACAAACTTAAATATAAATATGTCTTTTAATAACATATAAGACATTATATTTACAAATGATTAAACCAAATAGTGTGTTTGTAACATCTTGTCTTGTCGAAAGTAAACGTGTTTTCATCATTCGAATATTTCAAATATTAATATATCTCATTAAATATTATTTAAATCACATTTAATGCAAATCGCCTTACTTATGAGGTAAAAGCCATAATAAACGGTAAAATGCACAGGCAGCTGGTTGTTATTGCAGAAATAAGCCCAGACAGTGTGACCAGGCCCCGACGCGAAGCAGATGTCATTTTATTATCACTGTATTATCTAAAGCATCACTACAGACACACAGGCCTTACGTGATGTTCTTGTTCTAGGGACGTATCCTTTCGTGACCTCATCAAACTGTACAGTTGGAGGGGTGTGTACGGGTCTGGGCATGCCACCCCAGAATGTTGGCGAGGTCTATGGAGTTGTCAAAGCCTATACCACGAGAGTCGGGATTGGCGCTTTCCCTACAGAACAAAACAACGTAAGCAGCTGATTGCTTAACTTCATGTTTTATTTCCACACAGTGTTTGGATACTTAATAAGGAATGGTTCATATTTTAATGCATTTAAATCTTTTGAGCCTATGACCCTGATTTCTGTTCAACTAAAATGTATACACACTAATAGTATTTGTGCTATTTTATATCTTGGTCCTTATGAGTTTGCATTACAGTGACATCATATGTGTTATTGTGTTCCTATAGTAAACGCTTCCAACAGAGATTTTATTTTGTTTTTGTTTTAAAATGTCTCCATCTGGTGGAAAGAAGGTTTATTGTGCAAAACAATAGTTTTGTAGACTTCATAACCATTGTGTCATTATATCAGCACAGTAGCTCACATTAAGCACCTTTTTGGGATTGTTAAATTGCATCACACCCGAAATTGAAGTAGTTATATTCTACCTGTGTGTTAAGGATATTGGAGAGCTCTTGCAGACAAGAGGCAAGGAAGTGGGCGTGACCACAGGTCGCAAAAGGAGATGTGGTTGGCTGGATCTGGTGCTTATCAAATATGCCCACATGATTAATGGCTTTACAGCGTGAGAATTCAACTAAACCTCCCATTTGTTGTGTAACACTGACATCTTTATTTATTCTTACATTTTTCTACTTTTATTTCTGTATGTCTTTAGTTTAGCTCTCACCAAACTAGACATCTTGGATGAGCTACATGAGATCAAAGTTGGTGTGGCATATAAAGTCAACGGTGAAGCCATCCCTCATTTCCCAGGTAAGCAGCTCAATTGTGACCCTGTCTATGAAATTCAGGGAGAAAGTCTCATGATGTCATTATAAGGGGCATTTTTACTGATTTTAATCTTTGACATGATATAAAGATATCATCAAGTTATATGTGCTTTACATTATGTAGGATGATTTTACGTAGATACAGTAAATGAGCTGGGTTTTCACAGACGTGTAGTGTGATGTAGTGTGGCTGAACAACATCATACGTGTTTCACAGCAAACCAAGAGGTTTTGCAAAAGGTTGATGTCCAGTATGAGACTCTGCCCGGCTGGAATACCGACACATCTGCTGCCAGGACCTTTGAAGAGCTTCCAGAAAATGCAAGGAAATATGTTCTTTACATTGAAGAACACCTCGGTGTGCCTGGTACGGCTTTTCTGAACTTAAAGTTAAAATTTTCTTTAATGTTGATGTACATACCATCAAATCTTTTTTTTATTTAGCAGTTTCAATGATCCTAATGATCTTTCCAATCTTTGCTTTAGTTAAATGGATTGGTGTCGGGAAGTCCAGAGAATCAATGATCCAGCTATTTTAAGATGCCACCGATCTGCATGTAGCACCGGCTGATCCCTCTGGGTGGTGCCATTGGGACCTTACAGGGTCAGTGTCAGGGACCTTTCCCACCTCGCTACAGTGTTATGAAAGTTGGACACTCCATCATTCTGTGTGCTTCAGTTATCATCTCCTGGCCTTATAGCATTCGCCACTTACATTGGCTTGGATACATTGAGCTGTTATTCATGTATTCCTGTGCTTTGTTAACTCAGTATAACCAACTTGAGTTCTTAAGCTGTATATGTACTATTTTAAACAGTCAGGCATCAGCAGTGATGTATATTATTGTTTGTTAGATATCAGTTTGGGTTCACACAGGTTGGTTAAAACAATTACTTATACATGTTATATATATATTTTTGTTCTTTCTTTCTTCATACCAGAATCAACAGTTATGCAATGTGTGCTACCGTGCGACACTTTATTCTTGTTTTAAATGGACTGCATGATTGATTTGTTCATGTATAAAAAAGTAGTTTTTAAAAGACAGTTTGAGTATTTTTTCGCCTGATGCATAAAAATTATTGAAGATTTTAGCATTTTAAATGAGAAATGTGAACAAAACAGCTTTAAAATGTAACAAAAGTGTTTTCTATTTCTCAAAAATATTATAACGTACTGAAAATAGTACACCTTTTCAGTACAGGTCAAGATGTTTCCATAGAGTTTAAACATAAAATGTAAATGAATGGAAGAAAACTGTCCCCTAATTTTGTATAGCTGTACACTATTTAATGCAGCACCCATTTTAAATTCACTTTGACTGCATGAAGATATAATGGGATGTTTGCTTTTCAGTATAGCTTGTTAAAGTATAAATGGATACAAACATGGAAGGTCATAAAGGAAATATGGCACACTGTTTAGCTAGTGGAAAGCTCTCATTGATGGGTACAGAGCAGTTGTACATTTACAAAACCTTTACATTTTAGAGATGCCTTAAGCACCTAAATGTAAGAATTACTATAGCTTGTCTACAAGAAAACTATAACTGTTGTGAAACCACATAAAGTAATTTTGTCTGGTGTTCCTAACAAGCTATATCCTCCGATTTGCTACTGTATTCTGATTTTAGGGTTGTTTTGTTCTTATTACCGCACTTTCCAATAAATAGGTTATATAGGAAAAATGTGCCTTGATAATACAGCTCAAAAATGAAACTTGAAATCTTAATCCTTTATCTTTTCTGATTGGTAAATCTCAATATTTGATTTTTAAAGGGCATTGGTGCAATTGCTACAGTATTTGCATGTGTATCTCTAGAGATAGCGCATTTAAAAATGCTGTACTATAAAGAGCTTTTGTAAATGACCCAGAATGATAACCATTTTTTATTATAATGCTCTGATACTTCACATTTTCTGTTTTATCCATCGTAGCTACTGAAGAGATGATGTAACTCGTTTGTGTATTTAGCAACATCTTTTTAAAACTCCATTATTTTAGTATTATCACCACAACACTTCCACTGAATGTAATAAATCTAGTCTGTTTTAGAGTTGTAGAATAGTCAAATTAAATTTTTTTGCCACATACACAGGGTGTGCTTGCACAAAAATATTTCTGTTCTGGTTTCTGTTCTTTAAAGTCTGCACTGTGTTGCTGCTGGTTGAGTTTTCATGTATGTATATACAGAATAAAAGCCATATTCCCTGATCTTATTGTTACTGTACAGTGGTGTTTACGGGATCTTGATGTATGGGAATTTATGAAAGGATGTCACTCACTTTGGAATTGTAAAGAGGAATGTTAAATGTACTGTATGTCCGACATTTGTCATTACTGTCCAATAAATAAAATAATATAATGAGAAGCATTCTCATCTCACTTTTTTGTAAAATAGGCTATTCCCACTTTGTCAGTATATGATAACACATAACAAGGCAGAAAATATAACAACGTTTTATCTATCCACATATAACATAATAATATATCATGCCTCGATAATATAACAGGGGTTTTCAAACTGGGGTCTGGGAAGAAAATAAGTAAAAAAATCGACCATATTGCTAATCATTTAGAAACATTATTGTCTCTTTATACTAGCATTCGTACAGAGATTAAATGTTCTCATATAAAAATCTATAAATAGATATATATTTTAGGTTGGAGATCCCTCACATAAGGTTAATCATATTTGGGGTTTCTTGCCATCATAAAGTTTGAAAACCTCTGGTTTATAACATTGTTAGGAATGTGATCTTGAATAACCTGCCAGCAGGGGGAGACATTTGCCTTGTAATAAGCGTTGAATGGTAACAATTGACTTCCAAATCAAATAGTGTGAGATTTGGCTTTTTTGCTTTTTTAGTCACAATAAAATCATAAAATGAATAAAAAAAAAAGATTTCATGACAATTACACATATTTAATTTTGCTAGATAACTCATAAACAGATCGATGTGTTTGTGAGATGTGACATAATTCCTGTCAGTGAACAAACACTAACATAGCCTATCTATTTTTTTTAAATTATTATTCTTTTTTGATGGGGTTAGGCATTCATTTGTGAAGGAAATCCTAATCATGGGCTATCTGACAAAAATAAAAAAATGATAAATTGGATGAACATGAATGTCATTTCACTGATTAGATGAAGATTAATAATGTAGTTTCGTGTTTTTTAATCATTACATTAAATCAGGAACAAGTGAATAAAACACAACAATAAAAACATTGAACAGGACAGATTACATTTTATAAAGAAAATAGAAATTAATTTAATTTTTCATCCATGTTGGTAGTCTTCAAATGTTGTACAAATGAAAACAAAATGCAGTTTGGATGTTTAAGTATCTCAATCTATAAGATCTACAATACAGAAGTCAAATAGAAATGTTTTGCTTTTACATCAAGGATCTATATGTTAAATGTGTTGTCTTGTTTGGCTGATAAAAGTGTCTGGATATAAATGTACACATATGTGCGATGAAGTAGGAGGTGATGACTATGGTGAGAATAATCAGATCTCTGCTTCTCTTCATCATACTGTAAACTCTAGAGACTACAGAAGTCATCGCCTCCTTCATTCGTCATAAAACACATTTCTATACCTTGATGTGAAAATGTTATTAATGTCCTAATTTATGTACCATGATAACATTTTAAAATTTTGTTGAACTGATTTTGTTATACTATGCTATTAATAATATTGCTTATATAGTGTGGTATTTACAGTAAAATGCACTATGCATTTATAAAAAAAATTAAATGTAACTTAATTTATGCATATGACCAAACAAATAATGTTTTAGAGCATTTATGGTTGTATACATTTTTAAAAATAAAGGTTCTCAGAAAGTTCTTTGTCACGCTTTACGGTTCCATAAAAAACATTTAACATCCACAATAATTCTCTGTTGCACAATAGGTTCCTTTGTTAGACTGTGAAATGATAAGAAAGAGATGGTAAAAGATAATGGAAAAAAAAAAGGTTTTTCTATGGCATTCTTTATTTTTTTAAGTATAATACAAAAAACACATATAAGCACAAAGATCACTCCAAAATATCCTTTCAGAATCTTTATTTTTAAGAGTGCATATGAGAAAAATAATTATTTTATATCTTTAATTTATGTATCATACCAGCAAGAAAACAGTTTTAGGTGTGATAGACGGGTATGGATGGAAAGACAGCCAGACAGACAGTCACTTTTAGTGTAACTGATGGGTTTTATGTCATTGCAGGTCTAACTCCTGTCACAGTTGACTCATTACACAGCAGAGCTCTAAAGTTTTCAATAAACACTCTGTCACACAAAGAGCTTCATTCTGGTTTAATGGTGTGTGTGTGTGCGTGTGTGTGTGTGCGTGCGTGTGTCTGTGTGTATCTGCCATACTCATTAGAGCAGATGTGCTGCTGTTGCAGTGGCGGCTGCTACTTCCTCCTGGCTTGTGAACATGGGCAGCTGTTGAGCAAAGGGCCAACGTCTGCCTGATCCCTGACCTCAGCTCCTCCTAAACCCTCAGACCCTCCGATGGGGGCAGGGCCAGGGGCCCGCCAGATGGGGTCAGGAGGGGATGTGTGTAGTAGGGGGGTGTTTATGAGTTTATGAGAATACTGGCTGTTGCTTTTTGGGGGGAAACTTGTGGAGTTTATGTGTGTTTACATGCGGGACATAAGGGACAGGGGGGGGGTGTATTGAGAGGGAGGTTATGGACACAACACAACACATGTCTCGGAAAAACATTAGAGTGAGAGGGTACAGGAAGTGTTTTTGGGGGATGCACTTGTGTTGTGTTTATATTGTTTCTTTTTTTTATTTTTAAAGATGCCAAAAGGGTTCACACAGTTGAAATGGTATCTGGCACAATTATGCTAAATGCTAAAACTTTTGCATTTACTGATGATAAATACTAAATCCTGTCTTTATTAAATAGTATCCAATCTTGAAGTCAGAATTTCTGTAACTCTATATTTGTTGGCACATGCTAAATGGTGAAGAGCTCAACACTTTGAAGCTCAATGGAAGTCCACACATGCACACACTTACTCATCCAAGTGTCGCCAACTCTTTAAGTTTGTCCGCCCCGTAGCCTGACAGCAGCGCGCGTCTGCGGACAGCTCTTACTGGACATTTGCTTCTCTGTGTCTCCAGAGCGGACAGGTGTTGGCGTCAGCAGCGTCCAGACTCGTTTCTGCAGCTGCTCTCATACACACACCTCCCCCAAATGACAGATGTAGCCACACCACCCATCTAGCTTTATGGAGCCAGAGCTGTTTTGACTTTAAATATTTGCCCAGGAGGGATTGCCCTGTTTGGGCAAGGCTTGTAGCGCTGTATGGCCGAGTGTTACGGGACGAAATAAACACGGACTGGCCGACGAATAGGCAAGGCCTGGACAAACACATAAACCCGCCAGCAGAACTGGAAGTCTTTACTGTCAGATGTTTGGTTGCAGGGGTACGGTGGTCCACAAAAATGATATCAAACCAAATTGCATCTGCAAATGTGATGATGTTAGACCTTTCCCAGAAATAACTTCTTACACTGTCAGAAGAAATAATAAAAATATTCACTGTGGCAGTATCCTTTAAAGGAGACATTTCACAAGACTTTTTTTAAGATGTCAAATACATTTTTGGTGTCCCCAGAGTACACATGTGAAGTTTTAGCTTAAAATACCTTATAGATCATTTATCATTGCATGTTAAAATTGCCACTTTGTAGGGAGTGAGCAAAAATGTGCCGTTTTGGGTGACCTTTTAAATGCATATGAGTTGATCTCTGCACCAAATGGCATGGTTGTGGTTGGATAGGGCAGATTAAGGGGTGGTATTATCCCCTTCTGACATCACAAGGGGAGCCAAATTTCAATCGACTATTTTTTCATATGCTTGCAGAGAATGGTTTACCAAAACTAAGTTACTGGGTTGATCTTTTTCACATTTTCTAGGTCGATAGAAGCACTGGAGACCCAATTATAGCACTTAAGCATGAAAAAAGTCAGATTTTCATGATATGTCCCCTTAAAAATGCCCTAATATGTATTATTTAGGTACAGATATGCATACATTTGGTATCCATATGTACCTTTGAGGTACTTATATGAGCTCTTTAGGTGTAAAGGTGTACTTTTTGGAAGGGTTTACCTCAGGGACAGCTAGGGACCATTTTTCCTGACAGTGTAGTTGAAGTTCATACAGGTGTCCTACCAGAGTAACTATTCTGCATTACTCCATAATAACTATTGGCAGGATTCACTGAGCTTGTCGACCAGAAAGTGACCAAAATAGTTTTTTCTAATTTTGAATAGATCAAAATGTTTTATTTTAAACCCATCAAACTTCTTTTTTTGTGATTATTTTTTATTGTTTTTTATGCCATGCCTTTTAGAGGTCACATTCTTTCTGGACTCATTTTTTGAACCCTAGTTAGTGTGTAATGTTGCTATAATAGCCTAAATAATACCTGTTAAATAATAAAGCTCAAAGTTCACTGCCAGGCGATATATTTTCTTTGACAGAATTCGCCTTTCAAAGCCTACAGCGAAACGGCCGGTGTCTGGACTACAGCTCTCTACTTCCTGCTTTAATGACGTCACTAGAACAGTTTTTTGAATAAACTCCGCCCACAGGAATACGTCAGTCACCAGCTAAGCTAATGGCAAGCTAAGCTGCTATCGAATCACAACACACTAAACAAACTACACAATCAGAACTCGATACGTATTTCTGAAGGAGAGACTTCATAGAACAAGAAAGACATCAACCTGTTTTGAGGACAGTGAAAACAGCGCTATACAGATGTGTCAAAAATACAGCGTTATTTTAAATGTGAAACATGAACACATGTTATAGTAAACACAATCAAAGCTTCAAAAACACAGAAAGAACAGGACCTTTAAACAAATGCCACTTGGTTTTATATTTTATTATTCAATGCAAAAACATCCATATTTTTGTTATTTGTTTGCCTTGGGATTACTGTATACTGTAAGTACAACGCCACTAACCCAAATAAAGTTGCAAATAAAACCAGTTTTGTGATGCTACCCAAAAACTAGATGTTTAGAATAATGTGATTTATTTGATTTATT
Organism: Paramisgurnus dabryanus; assembly: GCF_030506205.2. Taxonomy (NCBI): domain Eukaryota; kingdom Metazoa; phylum Chordata; class Actinopteri; order Cypriniformes; family Cobitidae; genus Paramisgurnus; species Paramisgurnus dabryanus. The sequence continues at coordinate 21,494,247 of NC_133356.1, read as the reverse complement.
TGTTCTCAAAGCTGTCCTAAAAGAGAAAGATCCCAGCTCGAATCACATCCTCAGAAGAAGCGTTGAAGAAGCATTTTGTCTCACCATCTGGGCTCGTATACACTCCCTTCCCATTAAGACACCACATTAAAGAGCAGGTAGTAATTGCGAGTGCCGGGTGACACGAGCCCAACCACATAACTTTTACTTGTCCAAAGAGAGAGAGAAAGAGAAAAACTTTCCTTGCGAAGCGAATTCATCTTCCAACAGCTTCTAAGGATTGCCAAACAGATGCCAGTACAATTGCTTGCCTTTTCCTTCTTTCCCCTGCAATCTAAGTATGGTGCCCATATGGCTGCAGCTGAAGGGAGTGATTGTTGGTATTGTTCACTTTGTCAGTGATCCTGGGTGATACACTAATGATAATGCTGTGTGCAGATGTGTTGGGAGCGCAGACACTCGGCCAATGGCTCATCGAAGAGAACCACTCTTCACTCTTTCACCGTCTGGTGGCTGCTTTATGTCGGGCCGGGACGGCGTGCTACGCCACATCACCGAGTGATGATGGTGGGACTTTGAATAACTGTGTTAAAATGTATTCTAGATATTTTTACTAAGATCGTGTGGGTGAAACGTAACTTAAAGCAGTGGTTCTCAAACTTTTTCCGAGTGCGGCCCCCCTTGTGTACGGTGCATTCCTCCGCGGCCCCCCCAAATACAATTTTTGACAAAAACCGTTCTAAAGTTTAACATTTTAATTAAACAAAACATATTAAGTTATACAAAGAAGTGCTGTTGGTTAGTAGCCTTATTTTTTTTAGGTTTAATAACACAGAATTCATGATAAATGAATGTATTTTATAAAATGTCATAAAGCTGGGGCCCCCCTGACACCATCTCGCGGCCCCCCTGGGGGCCCCGGACCCCAGTTTGAGAACCAATGACTTAAAGAGTCATCTGAAATGATAAACTGAAATAAAGCTTGATTTCCATTTAAATGAATGTGGGGAAAATGCATTTCTTGATGTGTTCCTGTAGCTTAGCTAGTAAAGGTTGTGGGTTCAATTCTAGGGAATAAACAAAGTATAGCTTGTAACTGGATTAAAATGTCTGCCAAATCTAAACATTTATCCATATTATGCATTGTTTGGGATTGAACTTTCCATCTTCTTATTGCAGATCTGGTTGACCGAAAGCTTGCAAACAGTCTGTGGTGTTTCTTGGTATTGGCTGCAGTTTGGTATTGTGGTCAGATCGCAGGTACTTTATTAACCCTGGCAACACAGTGCAAAAATACATGAGAACTGAAATAATCAAGAGGGTTTTCGGAGGACACATCAATGTTAAAAGTACCGGTATTACATCCGTCTTCCTTCTGGATTTCTTTTCAGCTCCCTGCCAAGGTTGCTGTGCGGTGGTGTATAATGCAGCATTGTGAAAGGGAATGTGGCGCGTTGGCCGTGCCAGGTCCCACAGGCTGAGCCCACGTTCTCTTTCCCTAACCCAGTTCAGGATGTGCGCATTAATCCTGCGAGTCGGCCTCGGGGCACTCTGATCTGATGCAGGTTGGTGAAACCGGTGCTGTCGGACCTCAGCAGTGAATGCAGAGATGACAAGGGTCCAACTTGTACCATGTGGTTTATAAAAACTAAGCTGAAATTAAGATGTACTCGATTTTATGGTGGGAGTTTGGTACTTATGTCACATGAAGTCTCAGTATTTTTATTAATCTTATTATGTGTTTTCATATTTAAATGTGTCACTGAAAAATGTTTACACAAAGAAATCAGTACTTTTATGAAAAGTGTTTCTTTTAAATCATGTACTCCCACTTAAAGTCTCCAGTCATAATTATAGCCTATTCATTATACAGTAGCAGTTTAAATAAACTTGAAAGGATGCCAATGTGAATGCAACCCACTATATCTTGTCATTTCAGTCAGTGCAGTATAAAAACAAAAACTTACTAAGTGTCTTTTAAAAATAGCTGATGTAGCAAAAGTTATCATATGCACAATATTTCTGCTATTTGTATTCATCATGTTGCTGTACGTACAGTACATGCATCTGTGAAATCTGTAAAGAGTTAATCTATGAGGAGGTAAAATGTGCTTTTTCTTTTCTAAAAGCATGTGTTACTTGGTGTGGTGAGCCCTGCTGAGTCACGTGTTTGTGATGGACAGGTGTGGGGTCTCCATAGAGATGACCATTGCAGAACACCAGGAAGACTTTACTATTATACACTCCTTACACACACACACACAGCACTGAAGGTGTATTGTGTTCATTGGAGCGATGTTGAAAATGTGTGAAGCATCATCTATTCTGTATTCTTCTAAAGAGAGCACCACATGCTCAATAAACAATATTGTTCACATTTAAATCAAATGATGGCATCAAAGTTATATTATACAGCTCTTTACTATATATTGTCACAGTATGTTTCTGATTTAAAAGTTTCACTTTTTAAAGCATCACTTAGCATATTTTTTTTAATTTCTTTGTTTGTTTTAAAGGGCACCTATTTTTACAAGATGTAATATAAGTCTCAGGTGTGCGCAGAATGTGTCTGTGAAGCTTCAGCTCAAAATACTGCATAGATCATTCATTAAAGCATTTCCAAAATGACCCTATTTGGGTGAGAGCAAAACCGCGCCTTTTTAATGTCTGTACCTTAGCGCTATTTTAGCGCTTTAAGCTAAAATAGATCTGATTAATACAGAGATAATAATATCTAGTGGACAGAGTACAACTGGCTGAGGGTGGAAACTATGCTAATGCAGGACTATAAGTGGGCGGGGCTTTATCGACGTGACCTCACATTGATAAGAAAATCAAAACGGCATGTCCAATGAGACTGCTTTGGTTTCATTTAAGAATTTTTTTCATTGTAGGGTGGTTGTGTTTATACACTGCCAATATGTCCAAACACCTTGTAAAACTGGATTTTGCATAATAGGTGTCCTTTAACTAAGACCCATGCATCATTAGCTAAACATTCAACAACACTGTCTGGCTTCATAACAAAATAAATACAGCAGAAATACTGCAAACAGTGTCTGCAAAAAGCACTAAAACACTACCGATTTTTGATATTATGGCGATAAATGAATACACATTTAGGAAATCACTATATAAGCATTTTTGTCATTTTTGTGCTATTTTGATCCTAAGGCGTAGATTATTTTCATACTTTGCTTCCTAGATTCTGTATATGATCTTCTCTGGTAATAAGTATAACCTACTTTTATATCTATTTTTATATACAGTATGCCTTATATGTACAGTACTGTGAAAAAGTCTTAGGCCACCATGCCAGAATTAGATTTGTTGTTTTTGCAATGTTATAGTGATCATATATAATTGTTTCTCAGTCTTTTTTATAGAATACATCCAGACAATACAGGCAATGTGTATATAGTAATATAAACTGTATAAAAATGTAAACTGATTTGTCAAGTTTTTAGGGTAAACGCCCGCTCAAGATGTGTTTAGTGCCGAGAGAGGTCACACTAAACACTGACGATGCTTAAAGGAGAACTTTATTTCTGAAAATGTAATTGTTCATTTTTTGTGTATTGAAAAATAAATATGGATGGACATTAAAACTTCTAAAACAAGAAGTCTGGCAGTGGTGGCCTAACTTTTGCACATAAACTAATCCATAGATGGTTTATTGAATGCACACGCATTGTCGCAGTTACGCGCCTAAACCGAAGTGAACTTCCGGTCTGTATTTATTTATCGCGCTGGCTAGTGGCTAAACTGATCTCTGAAACAAATACCTTTGTCTGCAATAAAAAGATTCAATTTTTAAAGGTGAGGGGAGACGACGAGCATGGATCACAACTGTGCGGAGAAGTTTGGCAGCCAGACAGGAATTCAAAGATCTAACATTGTATAAATTGTTTTACACAGTAACATTAGCTCAGTGTATTATAGACACCTTTGTTATTGTAGATACTGTACATAAACAGATGTACAGTGCCTGTTTGACCTCATAAGGTCACAGAGGGAAACTGCTGACTAGCTGCTGACTTAATCCTGCCAAGAGCCCCTATCAACATCCCACGCCCTGCTGCCCACTTATCTATAGTGTTCAGAAGTGATACCAACAGCTGGTTCAGAGAAAAAGAGACAGGCGACCAAACGTGCCACATCAAGGGTTCACTATGCCTTTTAACATAATGTGTTGCCTGAGTATTTATAGATGCGTTAAGAAGTTATAACTGGTGGTATAAATCTGTAGTGAAAGTCTTGGGTTGTAGTGTTAGAATAAGATAATAAACAGTCATTGTCATAATATAAACCTTGACTGATACATCATCTCACTTATTAAATGAATTAAAATTTAAATGAATTAAAAAAGAGAGAACATGAATGGAGATGAAACAAGCACAGCTATAAATCAGATGGAAAATATATATATATATTGTACAAACATAAAAATGTTTAGTACAAAATTTAAAAAAGTACTTTTTTATTATAAAATATTATAAAGATTTTCTTTGTCACTCTTCAAACTCTACAACTATTAAACATTATGACTTCTGCATCATTTATTTGCTATTTTGTGTCCTTAATGATCTAATACCAGTTGTAGTAACCTGTCACTACGCAATTTAGACCCCCCATCAACGTTTATCTTCAAAAAAATTACACAATAGAAATGTTGTGTTTCATGTCTATGTTGAGTCGACGAGAGCTTCACAGACCCTCTGAGTGTGTTTGTGTGCTGGGTGGAGTGGAAACCCTTGGTCTGCACCTCTTTAACAAACATCATCACAGCATAAACCCTCTCACACATACACAATCATGCTTACATTTAAGTCAGACTTGTGTCCACTTTTGTTGGGGGACGCAGGGTGTATGGTGTACCCCCCCAAATTCAGAAATATCCCCCACACCCCTCACAGGCTGCAGCACCACTGTATTGTCTGAAGGGCCGAGACGGGGCGCTTGTAGCCGCCTGTTTTCTGCGCGACTACACAATGGCTGCCTTTTAAATGAGAAAGACAACTAAAAGAAAGACGACGTCATTCCTCCTGCCTGCTGTTTTCACCTTTTATCCGCTCAACCCTTGTACTTTATTCTTCTTTCATGTAGGGCTTCACGCTTTTTCATTCTTTACATCTTAACTGTTGGCCCTTTAAATGCAAACTTTTTGTTTAACTTTATTTGTTTTATTATTTAGAATTTTCTTTTATAGATTTAATGTGCATAGGAGCCTAAAATATATTTGTCAGAAATTAACATTTTAAATAAGAAACAATACATGGACAAATTTGACTTTTAGTATATAAAGTATATGAATACATAAAATGTAAGATTTGTAAAAATGTGTTTAAAAAAAAAATGCAGCATAAAGATAAAACAACTTATGCAAGTCAATTCAGCCTACTTTATTGTGTTTTGACTTGTGATAAGTTGACATAACTTATAAAAACAATTAACTTAATTTGTTAAGGTAAAGTAACATAAAAATATATGTTGGTTTGATATCATTTTATGCAAGTCAAATCAACCTACTTTTTTGTGTTTTGACTTGTGATAAGTTGACATAACTTAAAAAAACAAGTAACTTAATTTGTTAAGGTAAAGTAACATAAAAATATATGTTGGTTTGATATCATTTTTACAGTGTCAGTGTAATTTTCGCAACTTTTTAAAATTTAATTTTTTCAGCAATTTCATGAACTATGCTCGTTCATTGTTAGTGTTAGAAATGAACCTATTAAAAAATTAAAAGCAATTTTTGCGCCATTTTTACCTTTATAATGCCTGCAGCATAAAGTTAAAAACAAACTTGGTTATGCAAGTCAATTCAAGCTACTATTTTAAGTTTTGTCTTGTGATAATAATAAAAACAAGTTGAAATTGTTAAACTTAATTTGTTAAGTTAAAATAACATAAAAATATATGTTGATTTGATATTAGTATCTAAACCCATAATTGTATCACTATGATATATGAAATGTAAGATAACAGATAAACACAAGACAATCACTACATTCTAAAATATCTAAGTCCTTTTTGCACTTAACCCTGGTAGATTTAACTTTATGAAACACGTCTGCTGTAATTCCTCTTCGAAAGCCACTACGTGGTGCAGGCACAGAGAAAGGCCACCCAAGATTAAATGGTCCTCTTCCGGCCCGAGCCACTTTAATCTATATATTTCGAACAGATCATAGAGCATGGTGAGACACCCAACAGTTGTTTCTGTGGGCAGAATAAGTCATACCTCAATATAACATCGACTGCCCTACCCATGCCACGATCTGCTCCCACTAACTTCTGCACTGGAGCCACATATAGAAGCTCAAGCTGGTAATACACTCATCATGTCGAGCCCACTACCCTTCGGCACAGCCAAATGTTTCCACAGCTGCCCCTTTTGTCTCTGCTCCTTGAGTAAACAAAGGACAGATACAAATTAATGACCTAAATTCATAGCAAAAAAATGGCAAAGAGAAAAATGTATGTTCCAAGGCATAAACTGCCTTTCCAAGCCAGATGTTTTGTTCAGATTGGTATGTGGGTGCAAATATAGCCACAAATCGAAAAATAAAAAAAACATTAACAATCATGCACTACAAGTGCACATTCTGAACAATATTATCTAAAAATAACTTTCATAAAGACTCAAGAAAACAATAAAGCCTGCGACTATTCATACTTCCACAATATTACAAAAAAAAGATGAAAGGATTTTAAATCCATAAAGCAATTGAAGACTAAACTGAATCTTGCTCCTATTATAAGGAGGTGGTGTGTATGTGTGTGTATGTTTGGGGTGGGGTGCAGGCTTACGCACAGGACCATCTGTGGCGGTGGCCTGTTGAGCAACGCTCGCCGACTTAAAAGTGGTCAGCCCTTAGTGCATCTCTAGGCCAGGTTTGCCGAACAGCGAGACATTAGATAAAGCTGATTTGTTTGCTGGAGAACTGTACTTGAGGAGATTTGGAAGCAGGCGGTGTGTATGTGTGTGAGGAGGAAGGCAGGGGGAGGAGCTGGTCTTCATACAAGCTGCTGCACATTTTCCCAGGTCCAACCCACGCCTTTACTGGAGCACCAGCCAGACATTTAAGCAACATATACACACGACCACGTACACTTACGCTCACGCACACACACACGCGTTCATCCGCACAATATAGTCAATCCACAGACCTCACGCGCTGGAAAACATGTTTCCACCCACACAAACATCTACTGTAAATACAATTATTGAAAAACACAGACTCACCGATATGTACACTCTAAAAATGCTGGTCGAAAGGGACAAACCCATGGTATTGGGTTAAATTAACCCCCCAAAAATTTGTGTTGAAAAGATTACATATTACATCATATATTAAATTACAACCCAAAAGATTTTATCTATTAAAAAAAATTAACCAGCATTTTTTAGTGTGTAAATCTTCATTTTTTCATAAAAGATGGCACAGATCAAAGACAAAGGTTCTTATAATTTATTGCAGTTTGCACACAATTTAAAAATTTCACCAACAGCACACCAAAAAGTACAAAACTAAACAGCCTCATAATTTACTTCCCTTGAGAAAATGAAACATACTATGATTGTCAAAGCTAAATGTCTAAATCCATAAAAAGAACAATGTCAACATAGCAAAAAATCTCAGAAGGGAAGCAATTACATGTGAAGTAAAATCTTCGTTTTCAGACAGCGATTGTCCTTGAATTCAACAGATATCTTTCTTCAAATCTATTCCTCCCCAATTCCCTATTCATATCCACTAAGTCTGAATTTGACAGAGTTGTTCTTCACACTTGGGTTCCTGGGTTTCAAGTAAACTAAAGGGGTGTCTAATGTAAGGATATGCTTCATTATTAGGCCATTTCACAGCTTCATTTCCATTGAACAAAAGAAAAAAACATCCAGTATTCCAGCGTTTCCAGTTTTCACCCTCTGAGTTTAAGCTGATAACAGTAGTTTAAGGCGGTCAAGTACAATAGTAGAAGCCAACATAAAACAAAGAAAAGGAAAGCATAGAAAAACAAGTTGACTTTTTCTCCGTCACATTTTAGAGTGCAAAAGGTAAAAGTACCGCCGTGCAAAAAGCCACGAGGAGCGTGGGCTGTTGGCAAAGCTCAACCTTTTCACTAGCCGTTGCACCGGTCAAATATATGGCTGGCAGGACAGTTCCTGAGGCCTGTGCGCACACTTCTGTCCAGCCCGAAACGTGTGGAGCCGCCAGTCCTCTTTAACTAAACCAGTTTAAAGTGACTGATCTACGACTACAGCACTAACCCATATACATTTTTCTTTTTTTTTGCTTTTTATTTCTCTAATTTTGTAAATGAAAGTGTGTTTGTGAAACAAAACAAACCAAAAAAATAGTTTCACTGAATTTTACATTTTGAAAAAAAAAACTTTAATATAATTTTTGCAAATTAAATGATTTTTAAAAAGAATAACAAATAAAACATTTTCAGGATAAACATTTTTCAAAATGTTGCAAAAAGTTTATTTTACATAAGCGATAACCACTCTTTATGACAATCAGAAATGTATAAATCTTTTTTTTTTATGTAACAAGTCAATGTTGCAGTATTTAATTTAGGTTTATAAATTTCATAAAGGCCTCTTTTGCACATTATTCTAATTTCATTAAGCTTCAAAGGTGCAACCAACCTTTCCAAACACAATCCACTCAGAAATAAAAGATTTGTGCATTGAACACACAGCAGTTTGTGGATGCCGTTTTAAGATCCTTCAGCTTTCCCTACAGATGTGCGCTGATGAGGACACCCTTAACAGAAGAGCTTTACCAAATATGTCTTCATGGCATTCGAATCTAAAGCAAGTGCCAATGGAAAAGATAAATAAATAAATTAGAAACACAGCCGACATGATTCAAATGACGACAGCCAGTAAACAGGACTGAGACAGACAGCAGTTGAAGACCCAGCTCTAGAAGGAGCAGCGCGTGAGGAGACACCAACAGGAGCCACGTTAGCTTTCGAAACCAAAATTTGCGTGTGCCCCTTATTGACCCCTGAATCGCTTTGTGTGTGTAGATACTGCAGCCCAAAGTCAGTGCATTTCCACAATCTTCACATCCTACCAGAACCCCCAAATTCATTCTCTAATGAAAACTTAAATCTACCAACGAATCAAATGAGATCATTAAAAAATACACTCTCTGATGCAAAACAACAACGAAAAAGAGTAAGTTAAATAAAATTCATGCAATTTCTACAGCGGTAATATTAAAGGTTTTTTTAACAGACAGTTGCCCTGACTGTACTGAATCAGTCAATTACAGTGTACAGCAATACAGCAAGTCACATCTTTTTCAATATACAGGTCAGACATCATGCAACAACAGATTCCGTTTTAAAAACGAAAAATCTTCAAACACTACAGAAATCACTAGAAATGCAGCCCATGTAAAAACCAACCTCAGTAGTAAACGTGTGAGCGACTGCAACTAAAATTCAAATCAATGACAAATCTAAGAAAGGATACAAAAATGCGATAACTGATATGAAAAAGGAGGCTGTACATTGCATGAGTGCCTTTTTTGTCTTCCATCAGTCAAGTTTCCTACGAGTTCAAAATGTACAAGAGCTTAAGTAATGCGAGCTTAGAGCTTCTCTGTGCAGAGACTTCCTTGTGGGATTTAAAGGACCGACCCGCTCACACCTCTGTGTGTGTGCCTGTGCATGAATACACACGCACGCACAACCACGGCCACGCATCAGGTATGACATTTACATATTATAGTAGTGCACTATATATACTCCAACATGAGCTTGATGTGTACAGGTAAATATATGAGCGTAGTACCCGTTTAGTGTGCCCTTATGTTTATACTCCTCTTGTCTATAACCTGAAATCTTATGGTTTTCATGGCAGATGTTCCTTTTGAAATTTTAGGAGTGTATACAAATAAATTATATACAGTTTCAAATCCCAATCATTTTCTATCAAATGTGGTTACTGAGACCAGCACCTATATTTCATAAAAACCTAAAGAAAGAAAAAAAACAGACCCTAAAGAGACCAGAAAAAATATATATATATATTAAAAGAAAATCAGTAGTAACATTTTCATGTGCTAGTAAAGTGCAATTCGACAAGATTTGCAATGTACATACAAGAAAAATGACTGATTCAGACCCTCTGCCTCACACTCTTACCTTTACCTCTCTGCCCCAAAAATGCCACTCAGATCTCTCTGATTAATTTAACACGCAAACAGTCTGCTAGAATTTAAGCTTTCATTTCCACAGTTCTTGAGAACTATCCTCCAGCGCCCAGTCTCTGACAGTGGGTAGACTGAGTGCCTCGCTTTTGACCGAAAGCGAGTTGACCAGTTCGCAGTGGAACTTGCGGATGTGTCGGTACAAGTCCCCTGACTGCGTGAAGCGCCTCTCGCACCACTTGCAGGCGTGCGGCTTCTCGCGCGTGTGTACGACGGCGTGCCGGCTCAAGTTGTGCGAGTACTGGAAGCTCTTGCCGCAAGTGGTGCACGTGTAGGGCTTTTCGCCCGAGTGTGTCCGCTCGTGGCGCTTCAACGTGTACATGCAGGAGAAGGTTTTGCCACAGATAGAACAGGTGGGAACGTTGACATCACTGGCTGGCTTAGCCCGCACGCCTTCCTGCTCGCGAAAATGTGTGCTGAGGTGGATCTGCAAGATGTGGGGGCTGGGGAAGACCTTGTTGCATAAGGGGCACATAAAGATCTGAGTGTGTGGAGCCCCCAGCATGCTGGAGACGTAAGGCAACAGAGCGCTCTCGACTCCCGCAGCCTCGTGCGCTCGCTCGTTCTCCCCTCCTAGGACGTCGGGATCGCTGTCGCCTCCTTTATCCTCACGGTCCAGCTCGCTGGCCAGCGAGGCCTCGCGGAGGGCCGAAAGGTGAGCCTCCAAACCCAGTCTCCGCTGTGCGACGAGGCTGACGTGGGTTCCGTTGGTGCTAGGCGGTTCCTTCACTCCGCTGTGCTCCATCTCGTAATCTCCGCTCACCAGCTCCTCATCATCCGAACCCGTGTCCTTCTCCACCTTCACCTGAACCAGCGCGCTCTGCAAGCTGTCTGGAGTCACTGAGCTGCAAAAGTACGGGTTGCCGGCCACGGTCTCTCCGGGACCTCCACCCAGGCCTGACTTCACAGAGAGGTCAAGCACACAGTCCGCATCAGCGGAGATCCTCCGAGAGGCCACGGAGCGACGGGACAAGGAGCCGGTTGAGCTACTGGGGCTGCCGGTAGGGGATTTGCCAGTGTCGGGACCGTGCGTCTCCGCCTCCCTGGGGCTAGTGGTGGGAGATGCTGTCCGATCTGAAGGCAGACGCATCCACATGCTACCTGGCGCCTGAGGACTGCCCCTCTTGTTTTCCATATCTTCGTCATCGCTGTGCATCAGGTCGGCGGTGGCCGGCCTGCCTGTGCTTCCACCCTCGGAGAAGCTTTCTACCTTGTCGGAGCAACTGGAAGCATCTTCCTCCCGCTTGGTGCTGTCCGCCTCAGCCGTGGCCTTCTGCTTGAGCTTCTTTTTGCAAACCTTGACGATGTCGTACATGTGGAGGAAGCTTGCGGCGGCCAACACATCCTCTACTGGAAGCGATTTGAACTGAAGCTTTCCTTCGTACATGAACTCGAGCAGAAGAGCGAAAGCCGGGGCCGTGACAATGTCGCTGTTCAGATGAACAATGTCCCTTTTGTCTAGCTGGTCCTTGTAAAAGAGATGGAAGTACATGCTGCATGAGGCCAGCACTGCGCGATGGGCTCGAAACTGGGCATCGCCGACCAACACGGTGGAGTCACAAAGGAAACCCTGATGCCTCTGCTCGCTCAGACACTGTAGCAAATGTCTGCTGTGGTCTGGAAACTCCATGCTGTCTTCATAACCTGCAAAAGACCGCAGATGTTAGTGAGGCTCGATAGAACAACAATTGTTTTGTCTGCAGCTCTATGTGGAACTTCTCTCTTTCCCACCCGCTCTTTCTCTCTCGCGCTCCATGCACACAGACATACTCTCACACTCTAATTCTCTCTCTCTCTCTCTTTTTCCCCAATCACCCTCCCTCCACCCCTGTGGGAACACTGGGAAAATGTTTAGCACTGCCCTAACATAAAAAGATTACAAAAAAACACATTCATAAAAAATATTACATCACTATTCATATTACACAGATTTTCTTGACCTCACTTGGCCATTTTAAAGCGTCCGACAGCGAACTGTCAAATTAAACCTTTTAATTCAGCACTTAAAATGTTTAAACCCATAAAAACCTGGGTAATTAATTAAAAATTTTAAAGGATTTCAGTATCCCTTTTGGAAATGAAATCCAAATGTAATTTATCATCCGTGCACATCCCCTCGGAATGATTTGAAGTATAATCAGATGTGTGATGTAATGAGCTGAAGTCCTGATTCCACAGATGCCAGTAAGAGAATCTTTCCTGTTTTTCCTCTCTGTGTTCTCCTGGAGCAGTTATTTATAATAACCCACTTTGGCCAGGACGCCAAGTATAGGTAACAGGCTTACAGGTACACAAACAGCATCATGAATGCCCTGCGTAAGTATACTAAGCACCATGATCTCTTAGGTTACGACAACTCGGACAGCAAAACATAGATGTGATGTGCGTAATCAAATACGGCTGCTTTATGAAAAAAAAAATGCTACAGGATTACAAAGACAAAATAAAGCAAAATAAAATCACACCTGTTACCCTCGGAGATAGTGCCTGTCTAGAAAAAACGGGCGTCATGTTCAACCAGCGGACTTAAACGAACTCATTTGAATCTTAGTTTAAATCTGATTGGAATACCAAGCCAAGTCCCCCCACGCTACCCCGAAACAGCGTTCAGACCTTCATTAATGAGGGGCTTATAGGCGAATAGGGGGGGATAACAAACCTCTCGCCAACCCTCTTCTCCCCTTTCCCCCTCCCCAAATCTTTGGAGAAACGGAACATCCTCCCCAAAGAGGCGGTCTACAGCAGATTTACAATACAATCACTTTAAGTGCCTCGTAGTCCACATCAATCCTAATCCTTAAGATGGCTAAAAATAAAGATTGCAGGACAGCTCACAAGGTAGCTGCGATCAAATTAGGAGACTGGGAGGACAGAAAGGGACGGAGAAGGAGGCTTATGAACATCTGATCCAGCTGACTGAGACCATATGGCAGCTGCTGCCCAGATAAAGAGATTAAGACTAGGAGGAGTGCGATTACAGCTGTCTAGCCAATTCAAATCTGCAAGTTCTAAATTAGTCCTTACAAACTGAAAAAAAAGGAAAGAGTTGAGCAAAAGCTTACCGAAGGGACGCTCCGGACGTTTAAATAAACTTTACAAAATTGCTAATTTATTGCATTATTTTTACTCACCATACTGTATGAGATTAAGAATTTCGTTGGTATGGACGGACAAAATCTTCCCCTTTCGTTATTTAAAACAAATTATATCAGCAAAGGCAAATAACTCTTTAAAATAAATTTGCCTATTTAAAGATGAAAGTAAATTCAACTTCACACATGTAACTAAACTACCAACGCTAAACAGCAACAATTTTCTGAAGCAAGTAACTGCTAACCAAGTAAACAAACAGAATAATGAAAAGCTTGCCTGGAAACCTCTTCATCATGGCAACAAAAAGTGTCACTTGTCCCCAGCCAGGTTACGCTACACCGGCACAAAATCCTTCACTTCCCATTTCACCCAGCACTCGCTTAGCTGATGGCAGACGTGCAAAAAGACTTAACGAAAGACCGGAGAGACTATGACTATCCCTATAACAAAACACATCCCGTTGCCCGGACCCCCCGGTACAGTACCTGCAGTACGCATCAACTTGATTAAGTCCACTGTTGTGGTAGCGCCGGCTGTTACTCCCTTTACAGAATCAATGAAAGGGTAGAGGGAGGTGGAGAAGAAGAGAGAGAGAAAATCAAACTGTGAGGGACAGATGCAAAGTGGAGGAGATGTTGGAGGGGAATGCGATGCCTCCTCCTGCACACAGATCCGCACACACACTAACTCGCAGTCTGTGCGTTAGAAGAAAAGACTGGGGGATGGCAGGCTGTCAGCTGCTCTGACATCATGTTCAGATGGAAATGCTACCTCCAGCTGTGCTCCTTTTACTGCCATATGCTGCTCCTCTACACTCTTGCCACCAGCCTCTCCTTTATACAACTTTGTTTCTCTTTCGATCCCTTTAAAGAAAGGGAGGAACGGAGGTGATTTTCACGAAAACCAGCCAATTCCCCCTTTGCTTGTGATCTCCCAGCGAAGAAGAACTTGAAAATGGGTCTCAAAGACGACACATTTCTTTCTAACCTAGTTTCCTGCACTGAGAATTTAAATACCCTCAAGTTTTTCCTCTCCCCCCTCTCCTTCCAGTAACCATAAACAAAGGCCAGCACAGCACATTTGCAACTGACAGATCCACGCAGCTGATATTGTTTTCGACTTCTTTATGGTTCACTGGCCGCGCCATTACCGTCATTCATTTTCCTAACCCTTTGGACAACTGACAGAGGGGGGAAGAAATAAGAAACAATGGGAACAATCATACAGGCCTTAGAAATATGCTTCAGACAAAAGACACAGTATATTCTGTATGGGGCCAAGTTTGACTTACAAGGCTCTTTTATTGGTGAAAGTGTTCCGGTCAGGTTTGTTTTTATTTGCAAAAACTTTTTTTGTGGGAGCAAAACAGTTAGTTTCCTGTTTAACGTAAGTATCACCAAAACAAAGATACGCAGTATAATAAACTATGATAAACACGCATCTGTTATCAATATTATTATTTAACAGAATTTATTGTTTTAAACGCAACAATAAAGAAATAAACCTAATTTCTTTAAGAGTAGCAGAAGAATGAATCTGTCAGGTAGCCTATAGAGGAAGCGCAAACGAACATGTAGTAGAATACACTTGTGCTTATGCACGGGCGCAGGACTTTTAAACAACTTTTTAGAAACGGTAAAATATGTATTTTTATGATTTGGATAAATATTACTACTTGTATCTATATATCAATTTTATATTTTAATTTACACTCATAGTTCAAAATGAAACTATAAAAATAACCCCACGCGTGCTGTTTTATACTGTAGCACGTCAAAGTGCTTACTTGTTTTTACGTCGTAGCAACTTCTCTTGAAAGACTTATCTGATTCGTGCTAAGTTTAGCCATTTACTTATTTACTTTGTAACCAGACTGCGATAAGTAATTAATAAACACAAACTATAGTTGCGCGAGTCCACCTCGTCCTCGAGACTGAAATGACATTCAAGCTACAATCAAGCTACCGGATCACAAACACGCATTCAACACAGCCGACGACTGCATCCCGACCCCGTACGTTCAGGAAAAGCTAGCTTGTGTGGCTAACAATAAAAAGTAACCATTCAACCTGCGGTGTCACATTTATGCAGCAGGCCCGCGATGCCATGGCCGGGTAACGCGACGCGCTCGTGAGCAACTCGTTCTGTGCGTGACGGCAAACGGTGGCTTGAAAAAGATCGTTACTTTTCCCCATAACAATCCGCCCCGTGCCTCAAGCCCCTTTCATCTCGTTAAACAGAAGCTCGTATCACGGCTACTTACAGACAACAAGGTCCAACGTCTTCCTACTTCCTCTGTCAAATCCTCTCCGCAAGAAAAATAACTCGATCGACTTTCAACAGCTTTCCATAACAACCTGCAGTGGCAGGAAAGACGGAGCAGGCGCGCGGAGAGACGCGAGCTGCGGCAGCCAGATGTTTCCGAGCTGTTGCTACTCAACTCTCCTGTAAAGAGGAAGCGCTTGACTGGCAGCGCGCAAGCCAATGGAAGAGACGAGAAGAAAGCGAAGGCAAATTGGAAGCTGCCGCTGAGGGGGGGCAGAGGGAGGGATGTCTCTTGCTCGGCGTAGGTTGACACCAGGCAACAGTGAGAAAGCAGAATAAAGGCCGAGCGAGAACTGGTTCCTCCAGCAGACTGGCGCAGCGCGAGGGACATTGCGCAATGTTACGTGGGTACTGTAGTCACGGGTCAGGCAGCGGTGAAGAACAGGTGCAGCGTAACTTCCTCCAGTCACACTGGAAGCGAGAGAGATATGTGGCACACGGATGAAAGGACTTAGAAGTGTTGTCTTTTCTTGAAGAATAGAGGCATGTGCATAACAAAGGATTTAAATGTTTTAAATGTTTAAATGTTTTTACAGTAAAATAAAAAGAAATAGCGGAAAGTAAACCACTGCAAATTAAGTTTTTAACAGCCATTCAAGGGGCGAAGATCAAGGTACTTGGAATATTGCTTATTTTACTTAGGGAAAATATTGCTTATATTATATTATTTAAAACGTTTAATAACAACAACAATACTACTACTAATAATAGTACATATTATAGTTAATAATAATAATTATTATTATTATTATAGGCTAATTATTATTATTATTATGTCCTAATTTTGCACTTCCAGATGTAATAAATTCAAATAGCTCAGCTGCATTACCTGCATTGGTGTTAAGGCAAAAAAACTCTTATGCACTTCTCACAAAACTAATTTCTATAATTTTATTTATTTTAATTGACATATATTATAATGTAATGTGCCGTGTCTGCTTACAAAAAGCCTGTGCTGTCGTTACCGTCATTTTGGCTACTAATGAGACAACAACCTACGGCTATTTCGCCATTTAAAATAAAAATTAAGCAACCTCAGTTACCAAAAATCGTGACGTCATGGTTGTATTAAAATAAATAAGTAAAAAAATATAAGGATTAAAATATCCCAGCGGCTCGTATACAGGTGTTGTATAAGAGTGGAAAGCGCGCGTCACAGGCGTCAACAGGTGAGCAGGTTTGCAATGCTAAGTATGTGCAATGGTCCACAGATGCGCCACGTTCACTCAATACCTTGTGAATACAGTCACGTGTTTGCCATATCTGGCTGCTAAACTGCAGTCCGCCCATCAGCATCCACGGTCCCACACTCACGCCGTGCATTCGTCCCAGTAAACTAATTGGCGTTACTAATACATTTCAAAACAAACCAATGTCCTACTGGTACTGGAATCTTGACATAATAACATTATAATTTAATGCAAATAACGGCCTCATTAAGCTGATGTGTCAAATGAGTCCAGGAATAGAGCAAGTTTGTGATGTTTTTCTTTTTTTTGCCACCCAACAATCTACTCCTTGTTTATATTGAAAATTAATGATATCAAACGTTATCCTAAAAAAGTACGTTTTACTTTAATCCAGTACTTTTTATGAGACTGAATATTTACTTTAAATGTTTTTAATAAATCTATGATCCTGTTTATATTCAAAACAAAAGATTATTGACCACTACTATACAACTATACACATGTAGTGCATTAATAACGAACACTTTTCATGCGTAAAATATGTGTTTCAAAACCAATAGCACACCTGTTGTGTCTCTGCTCCAGTATGATAATCAACAGGACTTTTTAATCACATTTATTTTTGGAGATGACAGTCCCATTGAATATGGCTGTGCCATTGGAAAAGCAAAGCTGGTGTTTGAAAGTGGAGCTCTCCCCTTCTGTTCAGATTAAAGTTAAAAATGTTAAGCCCCCTCTACTTTACAACTATATCAGCATGGTTCTGAAGAGGCATAGAAAAGTCAGTTCACTATAGGAATGATAATACAAATGATCACTGTTTGATTTCCTCAACAAATGTAATCAGTACTTTCACATTCCCACCTCTTGAGGTCAGTGTGGAATCCATGTTTGTGATTAAATACTGTATGTTAGCTCAAACGTTTTATGCATTTCTTCTTTCACAAACCTATACATCAAACATAAGGAGTAAAAAGCAAGCATATAATATAGTAAGGACTGAAACAATGAAGAGTGGCTCTATAAAAGTGGTTGTACACACTCCTCATAATTATGCTAATAATTGAATTGTTGCTTTGAGGCAGGAATGCCATGTGGACGTGTGCTAATAGACAGGCATAAACAGATGTTTATACACTGACCTTTATGATGAAACCATGTCCAGCCACACAGCTGCACTGAACCTTTAGCTGACTGAAAAAAGTGTACACTAAAGCAGGGGTTAATCCACTTTTTACAGATGTTATGCTGTGGGACACATTGTCATCCTAGCATGTAGCGACTGACTTGAAATCACCTGAAAATCACCTTGGCAAAATTACCTATATGCTCCCCAGCTGATTTGTATCTACTGTCCCTTACCAATTTGACATTATGCTATATATGCTATATTGTCTGACCTACTGGACATTATAGTATGGAAGACACTCAGAAACTGAAAAAAACTTGCAAATTACAATGGAAAAAGTCAATTTATGTCAAATTTGCCATAGTAGCAGAATGAAATATCAGTCTCAGACTCAGAGTGTCACCCTTATTTCACACCCTACACAGACAGGCAACAACAGAAAAACATGCTCCCTTGAGACAGTACGAGCTGGAGAGATGAAGCCCTATCATCAGATGGCCAAACACACGGTCTCAGGTTGTCTCAGGAGAACGGTAGGATTGTTTATCTGGAGCCGAGTCTATTTTCTCTTCTCCTGGGACTCAGCAGCAGCACGTCACCCAGTGAACACAGCACACAATTATTATACCTCATAATAATTAGCATTTAATGAAGCACCCAGCCATATGGAGGAATCTGTCTTAAACTGGTGAAAACATGCTGATAAATGAAGGTTAATGCTGTGTGATAAATAACACAGCTGGGGAAGGACTATTGCTCTGTGCTGAAATAATAACATGCAGTGTGTAACAAAATAAATCATAAGTTTATGAGGCATTTGCGCTGCACAACAGTCGGTACGCATCCCCAGTCAAAATAATACGCAACATGATTGAACTTGGCAAGAATAAGAAGACAAAACACTAGGAAAGATAAAGTTGAGATAATATTCGCAAATATTTCTGTTTTGTTTTTCAGGGATCGCAAGAGATTTTGGAGCAGGGAGACACAAGAGTTTATCAGTGAGAAAATGTGCTACATTATGGCTTTTTGGGGGTATTTGGAGTGACAAAAGAAAAGCTCATATTTCATCTCTATCAATCTGATATCGCATTGAATTAGAATTGCTTTAAGAAAATGCCAGTGCATGCAAGACAGCATAAAGATTAATGGTAAAAGCAAGGTTGGAGTAGATTGTAGGCTTTGGTTGCGTGTAAATAAAATGCTGAATCAGAGTCACATTGTTGTTGTTCTAACATTTTCCTTGCAGTTTGATCAGTGACTGCTCAAATAAATCAACAGTCTGTGTGCTATAATGGCATACTATACAAATGGTGAAAGTGTGTCAAAACTAATCAGCATTTAAAACAAATCCTGAAGAAAGAAGAACAATTATATTCAATATGAAAAGTGTAATATTCCATGCAGTTCAAAAAAACGATGATGATGACATCATCATCATCCATGTGCATTATAATTTTAATTATTAATTTTATAATGTATACATTATGGGAAGGCATCATGAGAGATTTGTATCTTAACCTTAAATTTACAAAAGAAATAAACCATAGATTTTAAATTATCAAGGAAAAAAAGGAAATTGAATGGATTCTATAAATTGAATGGACTGGGATTAAATGCACTTTAAAACATACACAACAATTTTAACTTGATTTAATAAGTTATGTCAACTTATCACGAGCCGAAACTTAAAATAGTAGGTTAAATTGACAAGCAAAACCAAGTTGTTTTAACTTTGCAATATTTTTTACAGTGTTGGACTTTCTGCAAATCTATTGACATTTTCAAGAACAATAACTTTTTAAGTAAATAATTCATGACCTACCTGTCTGACGTGCAACCCTCTTATTAGTCAGAAGAACAGCTGTTGTTTCCCACAGCTCACCCAAAGCCTCTGGAGGGGTGCATCTGTTAGGGGTGGGGGGCACATCCTCTAGGGTTCAGACATCAGGGGAAACTGCTGCATGTTTAACTTGTTTATCCACAGATGGTGGAGAAAAGGCAATGTAAAGAAAGCTTTAGTTTGAATTCTCAATTTGGTTTTCAAGCAAATTCAATCGACATGCATGCACAAGATCTAATGGCAGCAAACAAGATGTGATTTTGCATTTTGGTTGAATCATTTGTGGAAACACTCCCAAATATTGTTGTTGGTGTAGGATAGTATATGGGTTGTGATTTCAAGGTCTGATACACACTCACATCTGCTGCTTAATCACATCTGTCTATAATTGAATCTGGAGCAGTGCTAGGTGCACTATACAGCAAGCCTGAAAATGCATTGCTTGAAAACCCAGATGCTCAGCAAGACTCCTGATTATATGGATTAAGACAGATGTGCAAGCATTATCCCTGTACATAATGTGTCCAAATTGTATAGCTGGCAAATATTCATTTGGCATCCTTTGTCATCACTTAAATCTCTTTATCTTAATAGTCAGTTGTATTTACATCATACTGCTTGACAGAGGTAGCTGACAGTAGATTTCTTGTAAGCATTTTATTTGGCAAAATGAGTGAGTGCAGAGTCATAAATATTTTACAGTAGGTCTTTATTCTGGTAGAGATGGACTTTAAATTTTAAATGTGTATGTCTGCTAAAAGTTATTTTTGTCCCTTTAAGTTAACTCCATTAAACACATTCTTTATTATCTTTACAGCATTTTCAAAGGTATTAAAACGCGTATCCTAAAATGCTTTGCTCCTGAGACCTGGTTTGGACTAAGCACTACTCCTCTCTGATTCTCAAGCCTATAGGGGGATGTGTTTTTCTGGGGAAGGTGGAACACAGATGCGCAGTAGCTCTTGCATTGCTGGAAGACGAGATGGCTGACTACCTTTTGGCTTGGAGGCACCATTAACCAATTTGCTATCCAGATGTCCATCAGAGAGCAGCGGCCAGCTTTGTGCCAGTCTGAGCAGTCCAGGCACATACATCTGGGCAAGACCATTATATTCACAGTCTCAAATTCAACCCCCACACACAATCTGTTATTTTTCCATCTTAGTATCCAACAGCATGAGCAGGAGAAATTTTTATGGGCGTATTGGTTTAAAGGCCTAATTTTTGTGGTGAATGTTTGCAAATTCAAAATATTAACTGAATACATTTTTTTAATGGTAGTGGTTAATTTCCTTCATATGTGGAAGACAACTGACCAACAAATGATCATTTGACCACATTTCCAAATGTTCCTTAATAGAAAACCATTGTAATATATTGAATAAAATGTATAGAAGTGAAATAACACGTTTTTATTCGAAACAGGGCAAAAAGAACCATTGTCTTTGCATTTGTATGGTTTGTTTCATCTTTCAACAAGTGAAAAACACAAAGACTTACTTGTTATGTTTTACATAAATAGATTTGCAGCTGAAATTCTAGGAAACCAAACAGAAGCAAAGATGAACAATTTTCCCATTACCATTCAATGCCGCGGTTCGCCTGATTGATGATACCTGCACCAACACTGTGTGTACCTACCACAATCGCAACCTCTGCCAGTGCGAACATTTGCCTTGTGGCACCAATTCCCAGGAATGCCTAACCTGTGCCAGCTGTTGGAGACATGCTACCTGTGCCAACAGTGGCAGGAGCTGCCCACCACATCATCTGTTCCAGCGTTTCCATCTGTAGCATTTGTAGCGATCCTCCTCTATCTGCATCTGGACCCTCTAAAGAAAGTCTCTCCAATAGTGCTGGCCTTGACTACAGCTGCCAACCAGGCCAGATGTTCGAGCTGTAAGCCCCGGGCTAAATCAATGTAGCGCTCCGCTCATTATTCCAGGCCTGATGAATTGCAAGTGGCTGTTTTTTTCAGATCATTCTACAACAAACCATCCATCACTGAGAGACGCTTTGAAGAGATGTAGTGGTGGGGCTGTCTTAGGAGGGGCTTGCAGATGTGTCTTTCAGGACGTTTGGCATATTAGGGGGAAAGCTATTTGAAAAATTATTAGACAAAATGGAAGATATTTGCATGTCCTGAAACACAAAACAAGGGGGTCTATTTTTACTTTCAATTTTTTTAAAGTTTTATCATGTCTAGCAAGTTCAACTTATGCTCAATTTGGCTATAAGTAAACACTACATTTGGGGCAAGTATTTATTTACTGTATTCTTATATTTAATTTTTAATTCTTAAATGGTTTATTCTATTAGTTGGATATTTTTGATGTTTTTGTGATTTTTGACTTCTGACTTTTGTTTTATTTTGTTTTTTGTTGTGTTCACCCCAAAAGCAAAGTGAAATGGATCACATTATGGTGTGAACAGATTGCTTATTTTGCTGTAAATAAAAAGCCTAATAACCGCTAACTACAATGTATCTTTTTTGGTTCTCAATGTTTCTCAAGAACAGCCCTCAACTGGTTAACATCTCAATTTTCCTAGTGGTATTTACGACTTGGTGGTGGTATTAATACACTTTCATTCCCTTATATATGATATTCGACATTAAAAACATCATAATTTCAAGCCAATAAAGGCAATCAGCAAAGAGCTCATACTGACACGTCCGGTTGTGGAAAATGTAGGAGAAAATTGTTTTCATCTTGTGATCTAGTTTTTTTTTTTTTTGATAAACAAAAAAATAAAGACATTTTAATAAATGATGATAAACACACAGCTGGTGGAAACCACTGACTTTGATAGTAGGATAAATAAATAAATACTATGGAATTATTGCGATGAATGAT
Source organism: Paramisgurnus dabryanus (assembly GCF_030506205.2). NCBI lineage: Eukaryota > Metazoa > Chordata > Actinopteri > Cypriniformes > Cobitidae > Paramisgurnus > Paramisgurnus dabryanus. Next base: position 21,471,598 of record NC_133356.1, on the reverse strand, counting down.
GATGAAAATATATTTAAATAAAATATGGTTAGCACAAAGTTGACGGTTCCAATTAAATTTAAAATTAAAGGATTTGTTTTTCCTACTATGGAAGTCAATGGTTTCAAACAGCTGTGTGCTTATCATCATTTATCAACATTTCTTCTTTTGTGTTCATCAGAAAAAAGAATTCATACAGGCCTAAAACATCATGAAGGTGAGTAAATTAAGATTTTCATTTTTGGGTGAACAACCCTTTAAATTCACTTTTGGTGTGAACGCACCATTACAAGTGCATCCTAATTTAATTTTGATACTACTCTTTTGGCCATATTCCAGAATCATTTACCAATTTTATACAAATTAAATATATTTAATTTAATATAAACATTATACCATACTCTTAAAACAATTTTTTTTTTACTTATTTACTGTTTCTGTTCTGTTTTAGTTCCAGTATGTTGCTGTTGCATGATCATGGCAGAGCCATATGGAGACATTCACAAATACATGTATACACACGCAAATACACATAACCAACCCAATATTATTATTTAATCCAAGCTGGTATTCCGTCTGTATACTATAGATGCACATAAAACTGAATGTGTTTCATTAAATTTTGAAAGGCCATTCTCTGTGGTGCCTCAAAGAGTTAAATATCATGCAGAAATACTAATTTCACTGTAATAAACACTTTAGAGAACATTTTTCACATTGTAAATAAAAAATTAAATAACAAAGCTGTGATCAGCTTCCTGTGTGAAGATACACTTGGTTACTCCTCAAGATGTAGCGGGGAAGATTTTCTGCATCCCAGAATGTTCATTGAAGATGAACCAAAACAAACATTCCTCCAAACTTAATAAAAGAGAAGAGGGGGTCTATGTCATCCAGTTGTGTAATTCAAATACAGTCTGTGCTTCCAGATGTTTAATTTCCATTTCTTTGTCCCCTGTGAAGGCACGTTGAGCCCTTAGGGAACATGAAAACCAACAACATGGCTAAACTTAGTTGAGTCCAGCTGTTCCCAGTTGTGCTCATCCTAGGAAGAGCATACCACAGTGACTAAAGACTCATTTAGTATGACAAACTGTCTGTGCGGGAGAGATAAATATGTCATCATTTTCATTTTTGGGTGAGCTATTTCTTTAATTTTATAGCTCTGCACATTTACTATGTGTCTGCAATTGCACATGTGTGTCTACTTCTATTGCTCCTAAGCAAATTAAGGAAATCTAATGTTTGAAGAAAACACATTTGAAAACTGTATTAAACCTTCAGAGCTATAAGAGAGCAGACTTTAGGCGATACAAATTTAGGTCGGTGGCCCTTTAATCAGAGAGTAATAAAAGCTCTCTTTTTTTCAGAGGAAGTGTAATATAGTTCTCTATTATGCATATATGACTTTGACATATGGCTTGGCTCCCACTCTGAAAGCCTTGGCTGTGAGATTGGATGGCACCTTATGGTATCCCAGCATGCATCTGGATGAGGAGGGTGTGCAGGGGGTGTGGCATGAATGCAGTGTGTGGCACCTAGGGGTGTTTGATGCACCGCTGGCCTCATGATGATATATCAAGCCCAGATGTCAAAGCCCAAGGAACAGCTGCACTGGCTGGGGGCAGTGAGAAACTGACTTCTCTATCCAGAAGACCTGACAGCGGTTGCCATATCAAACACAGAGCCCAATATAGAGCACACATAGAGTTTTAAAGGTGCCATTATGGGTTGACATATACTGCTGTTAAAAATTATTATTTGAAATGTTGAGTTCTCGATGGATGAGCAGACATGGCTCTGTTACAGGATTTTGGCACAAGCGCCGCAGCAAACTTGCCAAATGGTATTGTAGTAGAGCATAACCAAAGTTTTTAATGAATTTTAATGCCAACCCTTACACTACATCTGGATTCTGCCTCCTGTCAAAAACACAGGCATTTTTACTTTGTGTGTACACTGTAAAAAAAATCTGTAGAATTTACAATGTTATTGCAGCTGGGTTACCTGTAATTTACCGTAGATTTAAATTTATGTTATTTATTGGCAAGAGTTTGTTCAAAGTTAAATAAATTTGAAATATTTATTATTAATATAAGTCTTTATCTTTACAGAATAAAACTATACAATAACAGCCTCATGCAAAGCATTCTGGGAACCAGAAATCATCATCAACCTTTTTCTGTTTTTTGCTCCAGATTTTGTTTCCCAGAATGTTTTGCTTGATGCTGTTTTTTTAGTTTTACTCTGTAAAGATGAATACTTGTAAATGTTTAATGTTAATTTAACTTTGAACAAAATGTTGCGATTAAAAAACATAAATGTAAATCTACGGTAAGTTACCGGCAACCCAGCTGCAATTTCTACGGAATTTTTTTTACAGTAAGGTAATCTCAAGTAAACTGAGCTATCAAGTTTCTTTTAAGATTTAAATAGTTGACCATTAAAAGTATTTCCAAACAAATGAGCATTGAAAAGTGAATAATTTTTTTCTTTCCTATAAGAAAGTATGTCTATAATGCAACCAGACAATTAAACATTTGTGACATATTTAGTATGATCGATTTGCATTATACAATATCTACCCCAGCTGTTACTGGGGTTGTACCCTTTAAAAAAAATAGGTTTGCATTCATGTTAGTACCTCAGAGATACAAATTAATATCTCAGAGGGTACATATTGGTAACAAATGTATACATATCTCAGATATCTGTACCTAATGGTACACATTCTGACCTTTTTGAAGGGAACTGCCTCAGTGACAGCTGGGTTAAATATTTTGACAATTTTGTACAAAAAAATATATATAACTAAACAGTAATCAAATAAAAAAGTTTAGGAAAATTCTGTGATTCCTGGGTGGTAAAAGTAACATTGATGCTGATCCATATAATACAATTGTGTAACATCTAAACTTAAGTTTTTATTTTATTTTAACATTTAAATAATAATGGAAGAATTGAAGGAATCGCCAAGAATCTTTTTTGGCCTGGATTAGTGCCTTTAGTTTTTGGCAACGGATGTGTTCAGTTAAAGGAGATGAGCTTACACAAAAGGTAACTTAACAAAACATTATCTAATGCTAAAGGTTAATCGATTTAAGTCTTTATGTTATTTTATTTTAAAAAGCAAGAGCTGAGGCAATAGAAATAGAAAGTTCATATTGCATTCATCTGCAAATATAAATGTCCATTTGGATCCACCTGGCCAGGAAAAGCTAATTTGCAGATCAGTCTCTTCTTTTACACAAATTCCCCATTCCAGACGGAAAGAACACATGCACAGCCCTTCCCCGGTCAGTGTAACGCTCTTGAGGGATAAGATAGGGGTGAAAGAACACTTTTACATTGGCCCTTACACCCCCTGCTTCCACTCAGGTCCAGACCCACTCAGTACCCACCTCATACTGACCACTCCCAATGGACAAGAGGGCACTTTGCCAGCTGAACCCTGAAAACACACTCAAACAACAGAGAAGCACAGGGGATTTATCCAATTGCTTTTATGTGCGTCCATGTTAGTGGTCGCTGGAGCCCCTCGTATGAAGCCCTGGATGGAGAGAGGGACAGCTGTAGGCAGAGATCACACATGAGATCATTCAGAGCAGCTGTAGCCCCAGTCAAAGGTGTGCAGGACAGCTTTATCTATTTCAGATGGGAAAACATACGGTCAAAAATGTCCATTCTGGTTCACCTATTAGCATCCAAGTGGCTAATGTGGTCCCAGATTGATGGAAGACAAGAAAATTAGATAAGCTGACCTAGAAATGGCCACGTAATCTAACATAATTCTTGCTTATGTTTAACTCACCGACATTGTTCATCACATCCCTCATGAATAGCCTATAAAATGATGGGTTTTTCTTTTACATTTTTCATTATTGTTAAAATAAATGCTTACCTCTGACATGTCACCTCACAAGTTTTTAACCTGGTGTAGTGTAACAGACTTTTCATGTCTTTCAAGGCAAGCCCTTGTGTGGCTGTGTCCCAAGTGTCCCAAGTGCAGCGGGGAAACTGTAGTCCCTCTGTAGGCACGGACAGCTGATGGAGGGACAGAGGGATGTCTGCCAGGCCTGCTTTCCTGTGTGTAAACGGGCCATTCCCCACCTGTGACACAGCATAGGACTCTTGCCTTACCTCTGCTGCACCTCCATCAGCCATCTGGAACAGTCAGAGTGGGCACAGGGCCGAGCTGAGGCCAGAGTTTAAGACCAATGACTGATAAAACAGCTTTATACAGAGATGCGGTGCATTTTGTCCAGTGGGATCAAAAGCCGTAAATCTTCCATTTCAGTGATGCTCAGGTGATACCTGGCCAAACACTGAGGTCTGCAGCAGCTGTGGTCAACATGCGGTGCTATAAAAAGTAGAGCTCTGGTTTGAGAATTATCCTGTCCTCCTATACATTTGATGATGAACAGTCAAAAATGAGGAAAAAATGACATACTTTAGAAATATACAGAATGCATGCAGTATATACACTCAAAATATGCATAGAAACACATACACAATGCATTGACAAATCAAATAGAAGTAATGCTATTCTTTACTAAAAATTATATTTGTTTAGATTTTGTTATACACATGTACAGCATAACAAAAACCAGCACAATGGCAATGTTATCAGCATGCTTTTGATATATATATATATATATATATATATATATATATATATATATATATATATATATATATATATATATATAAAGAAAGAAAGCAAAGGCCTAGAAATAGAACATGCAATGCAAATGATCTACTGTACAACAACAATTACATGTAAATTTGCACCACGTGAAGCACACAATTGTCATCTTTGTTATAAATTCCTCTATTTGTTTTCTTGTTTTAGGCGTAATATATAATGTCATATACTAAATTATATTATTAACAAACATACTAGTTAAACTGTTCTTGTTTTAAATTTAATTGAAATGTATTTATTATTATTTGTTTATTATTATTTAATTATTTATATCTTTTTAATTGATTCTGTAAGTGATATAATTTAGTTTTGGCTTGATTTTTTCATACTCAAAATATAAAATAGATTTTAAAACAGAAGTGTTCTCACAGCAATATAATTATTTGAAGCTGCTGTATATCTGTTGCAGTTCCATTTTTGACCGCTCAAATGTTTGGCGCAGTTTTGCCAGTTGTAGCTGAGAAAAGGAGAATTGCTGTAAAGAGGTCCAGACACATGCACCTGCTTAGCTAAGCTATCCGAATGTATTACTACATGTACTGGCAATAATATTAGACGGTTGTTTGGCTGGACAAATGTAAAAGTATATCAGAGTGTCAAACACAAAAACATATATTACACAAATGTTACAATACATGAACAGTACATTTTCGTATTATGATAGTTCCTAACATTGATTTATCATAGGCTTATCTTAATGTTTATGTATCTTCATTTAAATTAAAGCATAACATTATTCACTCTTGTATTACTAAATAGTAGATTCATAAAATATTTCATATTTTTCCATATAAATTCCTAGCGGGGAACATCATTTGAAATAACAAACAATTTGTCCCCACATGACATCCACTTGGTACAATGGTAACAATGCTTGAAAATATTCTATAAAGTTGAAAAAACAGTAGCCTAGCTTTTCCTATTTTTGTCATGTATACGTGCTTCAAAGTCATTAGCATACGAAATTAATTAAAATGTATCTATGAACCGGTCTAAACTCTTTAACTGAAAGAGAATTATTTCTCATCTAGAGGAATTGCTGAATATTCCTGGGGCGCTGCGCAAACCAATCTGACTGTGACATCAGGGTACCGCGAGAGCTATTCGACCTGTGTACTTTTAAATCGCTCTCGCGGTATTTTGATGTCTGCGCAGTAACGTATTTAGTCGAACACACCTGACAGCGCATCTCTCGCGAGATTTCATTTCACGGCACGAACAGGGCTGTCTTTGGACCAGTGCGAGCCGGAGACGCGGCAAACGAACCCGGCGCTCCTCCTGGTACAAGACGCGAAGTGAGAGACAGGTAACCGCGAGAGTGGAGGCTGCCTATGACGTCAGGAGCTTTTCTAAAACTCATCCCTAGCCCGAATCAGAAGCTAAACGGGGAACTACCACAGCCGTTCTGTGCTTAGTACAATCCCCTCGTTTGAGACAACACACTTGAGTGAACACTTGAGTCCGCTCTATGTAGGCGTGGTTCTCCGAATATCCCGTCCATCCGTGCTCCATTCGAGCGAGCCTTTAACGAGGACGCGCGCACATTCTCAGGGAAGGCGAGGGAAGCCCATTGGTCTCCCTAACAACGCCAGTGCCAGGTAATAAACTCCACTATGAATGTAATAAGAATGTTAAATGTATCAGTTGACGCTTGGCGCGCTGTGACGCAGCTGTGTGATACATTATAGCGAGATGACTCTTAGCGCGAGCTGCTGCTGATGCTGCGCCGTGGAGACTGCGAGTCAGCGGGAGATAAAAAGCAGCAGCCCCGCTTATGGCCTAGCGTGTTTTCCTCAGTCTAGACAGCCCAGTCATTCATTGACAATTTAATTTGAAGACTTACAAGTGGCAACGCTAATGCTTAATTTAAATTAGCGCGACGAAAGCAACAGTCGAGTCTCTGTAACAAACTGTTTAAATGCAATACAATGGATAGATTCGTAATCAACAGATTAAGACACTTATTAAACTGGTTGTCAGGTTGCGGCTGTGGTTAAATACAATTTCCCGCATGGGCTTTAGTTGATGTTTGTAGGTGTCACGCCCTCTTGTTTACATCAAGTTCAGACAGTGTCTCAGGCTGAATTATGATGTATGTGATTGACATAGTTGTAACACTCATGTTAGTTGTAATAACACAGTAACACAATAGTTGTAAATTTCATGTTAACAATAAAAAGCATGTTGTATAATGCAGCCAAAGTGTGACATGTACTGATGTGCTAGTTTTGTTTTTGTGGAAGTGATGTGGTGCAAAATATCTTAACACGTCAGCTCGGCATAACCTATGTTCGTATGAACTGATGAATCAAAGTTCGCTTGAAATTACAAATTAAATAGTTCATTGGGCTATCAAAATGTATTACTTTTATTTAGCAGACACTTAAAGGGATAGTTCGGCCAAAAATTATATTAAACCCATGATTTACTCATCCTCAAGCCGGCCGAGATGCATATGTCCAAAATTTTTCAGACAAACACATTTTCAGTTATTTTAGAAAATGTCTTAGGTCTTTCAGTTCATAAAATATAATGATATTGGGTTCACCTCCTTCAAGTCCAAAAAATGTGCACCCATCCATCCTTCACAAAAGTAATCCAACCGACTACAGGGGGATAAACAAAGGCCTTCTGAAGGTAATCCGTGTGGTTTTGTCATAGAAATATCCATATTTAAAACTTTAAACAGCTTTATAGCTAGCTTCCGGTAATGCTGCCATCTTATTCGCGTCCGCATTCAGATGAGAGTGTACGCAGTTTACAGAGGGTTCTTTGCTGCTCTGTGGCTCCGCCCCCCGCATTTATCCTACATCACTAAAAAGTGCGTACATTTTGTTGATACTCTATTCTGAATTGCGGAAGTGACTAAGATGGCGGCATTACCGGAAACTAGTTATTTTCGTTTATAAAGTTTGAAATAGGGATTTTTTATGACAAAACCGCATGAATTACGATTATCGAGTAAATCATGGGTTTAATGTCATTTTTGGCCGAACTATCCCTTTAATTTGAAGTGAGCTACAAATAAGGAACAAAGTGATTCATCCTGAGGAGGGTGTAATACAAAGATTGGTCAAGCGGGTTCACTTCGGATTTAAGGTATAATAAATATTATGACTGTTTTTTGCAGAAACAAACAAAAAAAAACATTTTTAAAAACTTTGTGAACATTGTAAGTTCACCTCAGGAATAAACTATAAAATAATGATAGTATGACCCCTTTAATGAAATGTTGGACTGCACAGACTTATGACCAATTTACAGCGATTTACAGTATCAATTGTTTCATGTTTATAACGTCAACTTTTTTGCAGATAATTATATAAATTACAGAAAATGTTTAAAATAAAATGTGGGAACAAATGAAGTCACTCTTTGTACCAGGCACACTTCACTGACTATTTGAATGTCTTGTGTAGGCTACCTTATTAATGGAAGAATAATTTTTAAGTGCTTACATAAAACAAGAGCAAAATACATTATTAGTTTGACCTCACATTAAGTGCTCTTCAGCTCTATGGAGAGAACGCTCTTTATAATAATGACTGCAGTAGATAAGCAAAGGTCCTCTGAACCCTCAGACATCCACATCCGCTTGAATTCATTCACAGATTTCTCATTTCCTCTTTTCAGGTTTTAGTTAGACCATCATCTGTTTTTGGTTTCAGTTGTAGTGTTTTGGTTTCAGTGAAACCTCATAATGCGTGCATTTCTTTATAGTATGAAACTCTGTTTTTTTATGACTGAGGCGCTATAAAGAAATTAGTTTAGTAAATCCCTACTTGACTATTTACAATTGCTGTGATGTAAAAAACAAGGCTAGTCTTTATTTATATTATGATCTCACATACTCCCATAGGTGGGGTTGGCATTCCTGGTCCTGGAGGAATCCTGGTCCTGGTTTGGCTCCAACCTTAATCAAACACACCTGAATGTCATTTCTAAGTAATCATGCACATAGATATGTATATAAAGGCTAGATGGCTCAAGGCGGAGTCAGCTGTGTCGTCACTTGGCGGCCATCTTAGGTCAGTGCTGCCATAGTGCTGCTCCCTGCTGCTGTGGACGGAAGGTGAGTGACATACGCCAACTAAAATGCTCGTAACTTGCTGAATTCTTGACGGATTTACAAACGGTTTGGTTTTTTACAAACGTTATTAACGTGGCTATAATTCTGGATGCTTTAACATGTTTCATGAATTTTTATTTTATTTTTAGTATACGTATTCAGTGCCATAGGTACATCTTTGACGTTTATAACAAACCAATCCGTTTGAAAATCGGTAAAAAATTAAGCAAGTTATTTTCATTTAAAAGTACCTGCATCATTAAAACTCAATGCTACGAGTGAGCGAGCGCCCTGTCCTAAGATGGCCGCCAAAATGCGGACGTTCCACTCAATTGGCCATCAGCGCGGACGAGCCATCTAGCCTTTATATACATATCTATGATCATGCAGTCTTTGTACAGATTTGGAGCGAGGGTTGGAGCTAAACTTTGCAGGACAGTGGCCTTTCGAGACCAGGAATGCCGACCCCTGGGTTAGTGCATATATCCCTTATGTTCTTATGTGGATTTTACAAAACATTTGAGAATTTCATCTGTATTTGTGTGCTGCAGTTTTTGCTACTAGTTAGTTTTGTGCTGTGAGTGCAAGCCTTGCTTGAAATTGATCCTTATTACTTGCAGAAAAACGTTTTATAGAAAAAGATATTAAAAGGTCTTTTAACTTATTTTGAATTAGACTTTATTGTGAGTGTAATTGTGCATGTAAATGTGGCAACCTGTCTCATGTGGTGTGTTTGTTATCATCTTCCAGAGGAAAACTAGATTGGAGGACGTGGATTTTCTTTGCTTTGGGGTAACATTTAACACTGATTACTGAAATTCATTTTAGTTCAAGTATTGCTTGGAAAGCAGGTTTCACTTTTAGCAGTTACTTGAAAAGAACATATCTATCCATCATGAAAGTCTTTCAGGTGAAATAAAATACGTTCAATGATTTCCAGTTGATATTTTGTTGACCCACATTGTTGGTTAAGCCATTGCTGCTAGTTGTCTCAACAAACAGTGATGTTTTGATAGTGTTTACGGTTTTTGATAAATTGGCACACAAATCACTTTAAGACCTACATGTAATGCACGGATCGATATACTGTTACACATGCAGATGTTAAACTTTTGTGACGATATATCAATGGCCTGAGCGGGCAAGTGACATTTCTGTCAACTTGCCCTGAGCCATCGGGCACTCCTTATTGTTGACCCCTGCCTCTGAAGTAAACCACGCACATTAAAGGGGACATATCATGAAAATCTATTTAAGTGCAATAATTGTATGTCCCCAATGTTTCTATTAACCTAGAAAATGTGAAAAATAGTAACCGAGTAACTTAGTTTTGGTAAACCATTCTCTGCAAGGAAGTAAAAAAATAGGTCATTAAAATTATTTTGCTCCCCTTGTGATGTCAGAAGGGGATGATACCACTCCTTAATCTGCACTATTCAACCACGCCACTGCCGTTTAGTGCAGAGATCAGCTCATATGCATTTTGAAGGAAATTGCATATTTTTGCTCACACCTAAAAGTGGCAATTTTAATATGTTATAATTCACAAGTTTGCCTTAGCATATAATCGAAAGGGAATGAGATAAAGCATATATTGCGTGCTGTCCGAGGAGAGGGCTCCGAGCTCGGAATTTTAGCCCAAACCCAGAGTACTTCCCCATCTTTAACTAGGATAAATTAAATTAGATGAGAGTGAGGTAATGGGGTAGAGGAGGGATGCTGCAAAAACTGTCACGGGATAGAGGTGAAGTACTGCTATAGCACCTCTCTTCATGCTGATTGGTTGGATCACATGACCATGCTCCTCACGAACTTAGTTAAATAAACTTTATTAAATTATCTATATGGTATTTTGAGCTAGAACTGCACATACATAATCTGGCAACACCAAAGATTTATTTATTTTTATCTTAAAAAGTCATGTGAAATATCCCCTTTAAGAATCAATAAGTATTCTTAATGAATTGCAATGATCTTGAATCTACAGTACTGTAAGTTGCTTTGCAACAAAGCCTCAGCCGAATGCATAAATGTATTGTTAGACATAAATACCTGGAGGTTGCTCTCTTTCTCCTTTTTATAATGTCCTTTGATGCACTCCTGCTTAACACTTACACCCTGCAGTTACTGTATGTGATGTGAGCTGTTTTATAGAAACATTAAATTTTTTCTGAGCTGGATTAAGATAACTGTTACCATTAGAAAGCTTAATGTAATAATTCAACATGCTATAATAATTAATTGAGAAAAATAAAGAACAGTTCAAATAATGTATATTCTGCATTGAAGGCTTGCGATGGATGTTTAGCACAGAGGAAGGCTGCCTGTACTGGGGGTTTCCATCCAAACGTGAAGTGAATCTTTTCAAATTTTGCAAAAAAGGAAAAAACAAACAAATGCGAATTAGGTGCTTTTCTATCAAGTTATAGAGCGAATGACGGTGGTATTGGTAACCTAGTTACCAACAGTAAATAAAACAAGGCACGCTTAGAAAATGGAGACAGGACTGTATTAAGTTACGATTGGGAAAGTTATACATTTACTAGCAGACAGTGCAGCTTGTAATTGCCAAACTGAATGCTGTGCACATAAGAAGAAATGCAGAATGTTTGATGCAGGCACTAGCATTTGTCTTTACCATATATGGTAAAGACAAAGTCTGCTGATACAGATTGCCATGTCAGAATTTATTCTGCAAATTGACTTCCATTTCCCATTATTGGCATTTATACTCTTTTTCGCATAAATCAAAAAACACCTCAAGTGAGCGTAAAAACCTTTTTGCAAATTAGGGGATTTTTATTTGAAATTTTGCATTTCCATCACTCGTTTCTTATCCGATTCTTCAAAATGCGCATAAAATCAGGGTGATGGAAACCCAGCTTGTGTTTGTCTGGGCTCACCGGCAGAGCCCCTCCCTCCCAGGCGGGCTCAGGAATTAAATGATAATCTCAAGGGTACTACCCTCGTTTGTATGGAAAATTTGTATTTTGATGGTGGGAGCTTTGGGAGATCCCCAGACAGAGATGGGCATACAGCTGCTTGGCTGAAATAGTGATGCAGTAGAAAAGAGTCACCTGTTACTTTAAAGAGAGCAATAAGAATGGAAAATTTGTGATAACAATGATCTCCTATTGGGGATGAGTGCATTGCCTCAAATCTGCTTTATAATGACTGGGCAATTTTGCAGTCTTTGAGAGGTGATTTGATATCTGTGGATGGTTCTTGAGTTTGTAATACTTTTAGTGTGAAGCACACTTAAAAACAGATTTCCGAGACTTTTCTCTCTTTGTGAAGTTTCAGGATAGATGGACTCTAGGCATACTTTGGCCAAGCACTTCTTCAGAATACACGCAGTTGAGAATTGGCATCCCAGGGATTATGGGTAGAGTAGTTCTTTACTTGGAATTATTGTTAAACATGTTGATACAGTCACTTAATTTCTGTACTTATGGTAGGTCTGTTCTGAAAATGTTAACATTCAACCAATGGGATTTTTATTTAAGATTCATGTGGCGAGTGGTGTCTTCCCATGTTGTGACTCTTATGGTTTCCTGTTTATGATAAACTGTTAGGAACATCACTGAAATACCTTTGATCCTGAAGCACTCATGCAGTCTGCTAACTATATTAACAGCAGATTAAGGCCCTGTTTACATTAGAACATCTGAGTTTTAAACCGTTTTAAAAAGGTATTTTAAAATGAAAACGATTCTCGTCTATACTGGCATTTCAAAAAATATCTTCGTCCACACTATATATGACCATAAACTAATAAAACATGACTTCCCTTTACCTGTCGCTGTTCTCTTTGCATGTGTGTGTTTCCTTCACTAATGACAAAAAGCGTGACTGGCTGTTAAAAACTATTATGACTTTAATTTTTAAAAGTGTGCGTCCGGCCCAGAACAGTAAGACATAAATTGCAAAACGCGCAATCGGCTACAGTATTAATAACTTAATATGACGTTGATTTTTAATAATCATGCCGCAATTAAATGTGCTGCTATATCATGCTCTGAATGCGCATGCAAATTTAATTTATCACTGGCTTTTGAAAAGCAAGTGATATACTCAATAATATGATTTTTTTAACCAACGATATTATTGCAAACATTAATACTGCATTTGACATTCAGTAGCAGTGGTTTGTATAAGTATCAGTGAGATGCACAGTGTTTCTTTTAAGGTTCTTATTAATTTATATTCACAAAACTTTTCAAAAAAACATTGATTATAATTAAGAGTTAAATTATATAAATGAAATTCGTTTTAAAGTAGCAAACAAAACTTAAATTAAACTCGAAAATTATTTCTGACCAACTCCATTTCTCTGGTCAAATCTTTTGTAATAAATTAAATAGAATCAAAATATAAGCACAACAATACAACAATATTCAAACCCAACAATACTCAAGCATAAATATAAAACAGACATTCTCTGTTAGGATACATGTTAAAACAATTTAATATAGCGTTTATAATACTTGCAGGGTTTCCCGCTGAAAATTTGTTAGTCAAGGTGGTAGGGTTGGGCGGGTGTCGGGGCCAAGGGCGTGGCAATCAAAGGGGCAAGGGCGTATGCGTCATGATGAAAATTTTAATAAAATAAATAAATAAAATATTATTTTTAAAACACCCAAATAAAACTTAATTTTGAAGAAACTATGACAAAAAATGAACACATACTAGATTATTAATGGATTTTAATGTTTTTAACAGATACCTCTAATGGGAATAGCTGCATTATGAGGTGAAACTAAAGGGTTAATAAACACAAACTAAAGCAGATGTTGTAGAACGTCTGGCGAACGATGATAGATAGCGCAAAAATGGTAAAAACTGATTATTTCCCACTATTAATTACATTATCTTAAAGGAGTGTAACTGTAGCATGTAAATAATGCACATGAATACAGTGAGCAAAAGCGCTCAACAATTATATCTAATCAACAGGCACGTGAAACCTTAGCAGGTTGCTCAAACAACAAAATCACCAGCTAACTTACTTTAAAATTAGAAGAACTATAGACTAATACAATAACAGGCTTGAATAACCCCAAAACATTAGTCCACTTACAGTTCTCACGGACACATGTTTTATCAACTGGCTGTCCTCCAGACATGACGGAGCAAGTCTTATCTCATTTCGGCCGTGTGGTGCGCGTGCACGCACGCAGTGTGAAGCACGTCCGCGCTATTCTCCGAGATGTTTTATCAACTGGCTAGTTATCCTCCAGACAGTGACGGTCCGGACCACGTCTTTCTCATTTCGGCCATGTGGCGCACGTCCCCGCATGCGGTGCGCGTACGCGCTATTCTCCGATATTAACTTGACGGCCTTTTGTGCAGCGAATTTTTTTTTTTTGGACAAGTTAGTTAAGGCGGAAGGTTTTCCAAGCTAAGGCGGGCCGCCTTAACTGAAATATGCTGCGGGAAACCCTGACTTGACTGGTAGATGTTTACTATTTTGGGCAAAACCTCTATTGCAAACTAGGGATGGGCATTCGATTAAATTTTTTTAGTCGATCGTTGGTAGGGATGCGCCGATACCACTTTTTTGGAATACGAGTACGAGTACGAGTACTTGCATTTCAGTACTTGCCGATACCGATACTGAGTACTTAATAAAAAACATGATTCAAATTTACAGGTAACAGCTTTAGTCATATAATTTAACAAAAAAACAAGTGACTAGTTTTCCAGTTTGTTGTAAACTCTGCCTCTTTGGACAACACAAGAGGCATTAACCCCTTACACGCCACTCAAACATAGACATTTCTCAGACCGTGGTATCGATCCCGGGTATCGGGGGCCTTTTAACGAGTACGAGTACTTTAGAAAATGTGGTATCGAGGCCGATACCAGATACCAGTATCGGTATCGATGCATCCCTAATCGTTGGGAGAATTAACGATCGACTATCGATTAATCATTAATATTTTTATCATAAAAATAATTATTTAACTTTTATAATTAAAAAATGTTGAATACAAAAATACAGCGCGTTTTCCTCCATGAGACCTTTATTACAAGATCAACTTGTGGCAAACAGTAAAACTACATTTAGTTAGACAAATGGAACATATATGCGCTTGAATATGCGGTGCTCTAAAGCAGAAGAACCTGCAGCTGCGAGCCGCATTCTTAAACAGAGACTTCATTTGTTCCAAAAAATCATGACCTCTTTATGATAATTTTTTTAAAATCAAAACAGAAGGTCACAGATAACGGAGTATGGTGTCAAATATTGCACCCTGGTGGTAAATTGTTGAATTGCTGCCACACAGTGAAATTCATTTAATTGCTTCAAGACACACGCTACGCTAGGCAACGCAACCTGCATTAGATAAAAAAAGTATTCGATTAATCAATAACAAATTAAAGTCATCGACTAAATTCTTAACGATCAATTATCGATCGTCGATTAATCATGCCCATCCCTATTGCAAACCTCCATTTACCTTAATAAAAATATTTTTTACTTTGAAATTGATGCCCTGTCACATTAAAACCAGCTGTTCGTTTACATAAGACTCAACTAAAACAGGGTCTGCAGCGTTTATTAACTCTTTTTATGAGGATTCGAAAATGGTGAAGTAGTTTAAATGAAAGGCAAAAATGTGGCAAAAGTAATGCGTTTTAAATGTAAACGCATTAATGTAAACATGGCCTAAGGTTGCAGCTTAAGGCACTCACAGGAATTATCAGTTGGCACTGTGAGTACTGTGAGATTTGTGAAGAGGCAGCATGTTCCTCCTTTTAATTGGTAGAGCATTGTTTTTGCAATGCAATTCATGGGTACAATCTTAGAGAACACACTGATAAAAATGTATATACTGAATTAGTGTTTGGCGGTTTGACCAAAAAACTATATCACAATTTTTTAGGATTCTAAAAAAAGTATACATTTCAGAAAATTAAAATGGCTGTGCAAGTATTGGCATGTTCTGCATATCTTAGGGGCAGCAATGTTTCCAGCTGCTCCTTTGTAACATCCTTAGTCATTACTTCCAGAGATCTAGGACACACATCATTCGCTAATTGTATCTGATGGGAAAACAGGACCCTTTCAGGCATTTGTTTTTGTCTTATAGAGGACACAACACCACAACAGCAGCAGCAGCAGCAGGATTGTGCTTCAATATTTAACAAGTAATTCCTGCTTCAGGGAAAGCTTGTCAAATGTTTGATAGTTGATTTAGCTCACATTGGCTTCCCTTTTCACTATTTTCAAATTTTAACACAAACAACTGCTATTCCTGAAAATTGAATATTTATATCGCTTTCTCATCTTCGGGGCAAACCATTCTAAGAACGGTAAGGAACAGTTACTCTTATGTTTCCACTTGAGCCTGGTTCTGCGCGGCACGATTACAAACCATTCCGATCCCGGAATTCTTATGGTTGTCTCGCACTGATAGAATGTGCAGTGATGCCACCGTTCAGGATTGGTCACTCGCCTGTTGTCTCGCAAGTATCTCTTTGTAGCTGGTAAAGCATGTTATTTGAGCAAAGTAAACAAAGATAAAAGTAGTCCTAAAAACAAAAAGGCTCTTTGTAATGCTCTTGCTACTTATTTTGCATACTGCCTGTAAACTCTTGCGTTACCAAGTTTATATTACAAAAAAAGGACGCTATTATTAGCTCCACACTGGAAAAAGAAACCATATCCGTGCCATCTCAGTCAGATCGACACGGAATGGAACGTTACACGAGCCGTGATAAAGCGGCTTTAGATCAAGATAATGGTTCTGTGTACTGAACTTTAGCAATCTAAGATTGTGAATGCAATTTCTCAGCAGTTTTTTACATTTTCAATGTTACTGCAATGTTATTATTTCATGCAATATGAAGTTTTAGGAGTCTATTGATTTTATTATAAATCAAAAATTCCTTGTACTGAGAGATTGCAGCAACTAAGCTGCTTTCTGCTGTACTTTTATTTCATGTTTTAGAGTCCTTTTCCTCATTCTCAGAATGATTCAGCTATGTGTGGTCGTCTAAACTATTATCTATTCTTGACATTTAAATTATAACTGATTAGAAAATTGTAATAATTCATCCTAAAATAAAAGTTTTGCAATCACACAGATGGTAGGGTATACTCACCCTCATG
Source organism: Paramisgurnus dabryanus (assembly GCF_030506205.2). Taxonomy (NCBI): domain Eukaryota; kingdom Metazoa; phylum Chordata; class Actinopteri; order Cypriniformes; family Cobitidae; genus Paramisgurnus; species Paramisgurnus dabryanus. The sequence goes on along the minus strand of NC_133356.1, from coordinate 21,454,726 downwards.
TCGTTTCAACCCTAAAGATGTGCCAATGTTTAAATTTAAAAATGACATTTTTATGTGTGCCATGCTACGTTTGGCATTATTTAAGCCAAATGCCATTGGTTTTTGGATGTCGTGAGCAAGAGCAAGTTTAAGAAGTGATCCCAGAAAGAACTTCACAGTTTCAAAGTTTGTAATGACAACATTTTCAGTTTTGGTTAAGCTATACCTTTAAGTATGTTTAATTTATTGGGTGACTAAACTGACCCCTTATTTTAAACTGCTATGTCAGTGCTCAACAATTGAGACAAGTGGTTTGTCTCTCGGTCATTTAAAAAAAAGCTCCACAACAGCATCATTCAGTACATCAAAAAAATAAAAAAATGAGGAAGTGTGCAAGACATAAAAACACTTGTACATTTTCAACTAATGACCTGATTTGCATTATCAGCACTGTCCTGTAACCACTGTATTTCTTGGATGAATAAACCCTGAGAAACTTCCATGATAAAAGACGTGATGAAAGATCTACCACTGGGACTTCATGTTTGCCTTTTTATTTTCACAATGCAAATCATACTTTATTTAAGCCTGTAAGTGTTAAACAGTTGTGCATGTTCAGAGCGAGAATGGGAAACAGACCCAGACAGTCGATGGGGGCTTGCACGTCTGCTTTTACAATGACTGTCTGTCAGATTGTGTAAGAGTAAAGGGGGAAGAAAACTGAAAAATCCACACCTTCCTTTTTTTAATGTCTTCCAGGCTGAGTCACTGTTGAGGAGTGGGAAGATCTAGAGAGAGAGAGGGAGAGAGAGACAGCATCACTGCGAGAGAGCGGGCGAGAGAGAAAAGCAACGGAAGGAGGGGAAAAACCTCTACACAACGCCTTTGAGAGCAGAGCGAGCGAGAGAGAGGCAGCCAGTGAGCAGAAACGCCAGAGAGAGAGAGAGAGCAGCATTGAGGGAGGGAGACGCTGACCCCCCCTCTCTCCTCTCTCCTCCGTTCCCCGCTCATCACTCCTTCAGGAGCTGGTGTGTAGGAGCGCCGAGTTCAGAGTGACCGTGGCAACATGAACGATGTCACTATCGTTAAAGAAGGCTGGGTACAGAAAAGGGGTAAGTAGCTTGTCTTTGCCTGCAGGTCCAGGTTATGTGTTTGCATGTGTTTGCCTTGTGTGGCTTTCTCTGTCATGGGCGGGCCACGGCGTGGCTTCAGCATACGCGTGTGGAAGCCGGCATGTGGGTGTGCCTGTATGTCGCGTGGTTATGATGCGTTCAGAGAACATACGTGTGGGTTCATGTGTGGTCTGTCTGAGTAGCAACTACATTACCGGTATCCATCATTTTTCATGGCTCCTACATTTGATGGGGTTTTCTGCATGCAGTAGCCCACTTACTCATTCTGATGTGAAATGGTCTGTCTGAGTAGAGTACGGGAGCGTTGTATTCATTTTTATTAGCTTGTCTGGAAAGCGAGTTTGTTATGGTAATAAAGCTTGCTTGCTTTTTTGGTAATCCATTTGTGAGGATAGACTGCAGGAGCTGTGGGGGACAGAAATATTAATGCATACTTTCACATACTCTTAAGTCAGAGTTATGTGACAGCCACATGGGAAGCTGCTCTGGGTGTCCATATGGAAAATAGTTACTCTGGGGTGCCTATGGTAACTACCGAGGGAACTTTAGGTCTCTCTCTTTTAATGTCACTTGTTGAGGCATATGTGTGATTTTGCCATCATGCTTGTCTAAAGCTGTGTGCACACTCTATGATTTTTTTAATTAATTTCTTTCACAAGAGTATGAAACTGGCAGCCATTGATCGCTTAAGCGTGACCGTAGCCTGTACGCCATAGGCTACACGTCAGCTTTAATTTATTGTTCTGTGAAATTACACATGCAGACCACTATTAGACAATGTCAACGGGCATGTTGTATCAAGTCAAAAGTTGTGTAGGTTGTTGGAGAAGCATCAGCAGTGATGCCGGTAAATAGACTTTTGTTGCAGCTTGAGTTGTTAAATATCGCTCCTCAGTATGGTCCATCATTGCTTTTACCGTCGCAAGTGGAAATTTGTATGAGTAAATGTGATGCACATTTGTTTTTCCTGAGGAAGCGGTTCTAGTAGACCAATCAAGGTGCTTGCTTTTCCGCTTAAAATTGATGCGTTGTTATGTTTTTGAAGAAGTGCGCGTCAGGCTACGCACAGACTACGTCATTACTAATGCATAGGTCCTATGCAAAACTATAAATTAGAGGTGCACCGATAAATTGGCCGATGATGCTTGCTATGCTCAATGAATTACGTGAAATGCCACTACATCCAAAAGCCAGAGGGCGCTCTCGTGCAGAAACTCAATATGCGCCACAGAATAAGAACCATACACACTTCACGCTAGAGCTGAATTTCACCGAGAAGATTACATAAAATATCGGAGGCGAATTCCCATGATTATGAACGCAATTTTGCAATTTTCTTTGTGAAATTCATCTTTGTGTAAAAAAAAAAAATGCTGTTCTTCAAACCTTTTCAGGTATTTTCATGATAATAAAGACTATGTATAATGATTATGTTTGACGAGTGTTGCTTTTTTAATGCATGTTATAAATGACTTAAACTAAAAGGGATTTCAGATGGAAAAGGACTTACTGATCAAAAGTCTTAGTACATGAAAAAGCTGTGCATACTATCGTCTGTGCGATTCAGAATAGTTATCGGCCACGTATTATAAGTGTTTATCGGCATTTAACTTCGCATCCCTACTATAAATCACCCTTTAATGTGAAACGATTGCCTATACATTTTTTTTTGATGAAGTTTAGTTGGTGTCAGAAAACCTAATTAAGATGTATGTTGCATAGTTGAATATAAAAGACATCCTGTCCCTGCTTTAACTCTATATCTCACCAGGTACCTATTGTACAACCTGTCACGCAGTAATAATCTGAAAGGACAGAACGTAGCGTCCACCTGCCATAACACTGATAATAAAATATGGACCTTCACTTACAGCATAGGAGTTGAATAGGAATGGCAGGACCTGAATAGGAAAGCCTAACAGAACCAAAAGTACAGAGATTTTATCCCTAGCAGTCAATTTATGCTGCAGTGGGCCCAATGCCCCGGGTACCTGATTGAATGAATCTAAATGGTCTGACACGCTTGGACTGATTTACATATGTCCAAGTACAGACTGGCTTCGCCATTTTAACAGCCCAAATTGATTTTATATGGGGAAAAATACAGCCTGCAGGGTGCAGAGTAGATGGGCAGTGGAGCTTAATGTAATATGTGCCATCCTTTCCCAGTGTTCCCAGACACATATTGTCTGCAACTTTATCTCCAAAACGTAAGCCAGGTTTAGGCCACACTTCTCTTCCTGGTTAGCTTTAATCGAATTTCCTGGTTTAAATCATGGTCAGAGAAAAACAAATAAAAAAGCCACAGAAATTTCTAGAGGGAAATCTTTCTAGTCTTTATTTCTTTGGAGATACTGGCTATATAAACTTAAAGTTTGATCTTATTAGAACCAAATGAAAAGAAATCTTGAATGACGGGATAGGTCATGGAAATGTAATGGTCACAGAGTGTGGGAACAGTTGAGTCAGTCAAGGTCTTTGGGAATCGGGTCAGTCTTGTGCTTTCAAAAGTGTGTAGTAGATGGATTTGAAATTCCCTCCTGTGTGTGGCGCCGCGTCTGTGCCGGGTTTGAGGATGAAGAGTTTGGAGTTTTTGTGTATGTAAGGATGGGGGTTTTGGTGTAGCCCTGGGCTGGGAAACTGCCTTTATTCTGTTTGGATTGGCTTGCTGCCAGGATGACCCTGATCACCCTCTTTTTCCATTTTGTCTCTGTAACTTTGTAATTCCATTATAGCTTTTACTTTCTATTCTCCCTCTTTCTGTCTGTGTCTGGTCGTACCTTTACTTTTCCCTTTTGTCTTTGTATCTCTGTGTCTGTCATGTCTTTCTCATCTTTCTCTCTCTCTCTCTCCATAGAGCACACCTGTGTCACCCGTGTCAAAGTACAGGTTTTTGCCCCCATCTGGGTTTTTATGCATCTGAGCTGTCACTTTTTAAACAAGAAAGAGCTGTGTGTGTTAAGAAGAGGGTCATCAAAGGGTGACATCATTTCCTGTTTACTCCATTAATGAATGGATCACAAAGACAAGGGCCAGTTTAAGACAGTGGAGCACAACCGTTCCAACTTTGCCCCCTCCCAGACCTTAAGTCTCATTGTCTAAGCATTCTCCTAATCACTTTTAATGCAGCCAAAGTTTGATTGTTTAAAGAGTATGTCTGCACTTAATGCTGAAACTAAATACCATGAAGTTTTATATTTAATTATTTAATTTGATAGGGTTATCTGATGGTTGATTGCATGCAGACTTTGCCTGTTGATGAAAATGCTTGAAATATCTGCATAGTAGTTGTGTGTGTGTCTGGCTGTTATGCGATGTGGAGGTTAACTGTCAGGCTCTATAGCCGAAAAGCAGTGCAGAGGAGTCACATGGTTGAGCTGCTGTCTCCCGCAGGACCGCTGGAACACTCTGTTCTGTGGAAAGGATACAGGCACATGAATGAAGCTCTCTCGCTCGCTCACATGATTGCTGATGCATTCACACACTCTTTCACGCGCAAATACACTCACTAGCATGTGGATTACGTAGATGCACATAAACACCTAAGGGCGCACAAGTTTATTACGTACGTTTTGTGGGCGAAAAATACTCTAATGTTGTTATGTGCCACTGTAATTCATAACCAATCACAAGTACGCATTGCATTATGCTTCAGGCGAGCGTTTGCGTCAGCATTCACACACTTGCGTAAAAGCTATGTTTTTGACCTTGGAGATCAATGCTGATATGTTTCATAGGAATTTCAGAGAATGTTACTTTTCCCAGCAACACACTAACGCCCCCATGTATTTATACACTGATGAATGAAATCATTTGTGACCCTGCCTGGGAAAACCCAGCTGAAATCATTTTTTAATTGACTTTTTTTTCTTCTCAAAATCATCCAACATAATGTGAAGAACATGGACATAGATATCTTTAATATTGACTAAGATTATGTCAAATATTGAAATCCATGAGTCAACTTCACTTATTTTTAAACTGATCTGGCAGCTTCCAAACCCTCAAAGCGCATCTATGCACCTGCTCTTCCGTCAAAGCTTTCTCTACTCTAACTGTGACCTTGCTGCCTCTGCTGACTGTAATATTGTGTACTTCACTCTCTGTTCCCGTCTCGTACACAGCAATCTCCTACTCAGATGTCCACTGCTGCCGTCTCCTCATTATGTTCTTCCTGTCCCCTCCCTTCCTACTTCTCTCAGTATGTAAAGTGCACCTGAGTGCACACTAGATCAGCTCAGGCTGCAGTGGAATTAAGATCAGCTGATATACTGTAGGAGCATATGTATACTGGTCAACACAAATGAGGGGATCTGTTTTGATGGGATGTTTGTGGGGTGTATTTCGTTCCAGTTAGTGTCTGAACAGATGGTGGTCAGTGTACTTTACCCAAAGTGTTGCAGGATTGGTCATCCTTGAAATCATCAAAGTTCACATGACGTCTTAACATGATGTAGCTGTTATTGCAAGACTCGTGGATTTATTTTGCTGGTAGTCACTTAGTTTCATATTTAGCTGGACATTTGTTTTTGACTCTGTTAAATTTCTTTTAGCAACAAAAAATTGTTTAGCTGGACGGCTTAACGTCTGAAAAAATAGCACAACATTGGCTTCCACCACATTGCCTTGATATGTACAAATTGTTGATACAATTTCAGGACATTATAATGCTGGAAACATCAATGGCTTGGATGAAATTGGTACAAATCTCTATATTAATGGTCTTTTATAGCTACTCAGAAGTTCTCCAAGTATATTGCACAAAACAATGATCAGGACTCAGAATGCCTTAACACTAGGGCTGGGCAAAAAAATAGATTTTTTGATTAATCTTTTTTTTTTTAAAGTTCAGTGCTTAAAATGGCGGTTTCAAGTGCTTCATAGACGTTGATGCCACCTTGAAAGTAAGAGGTATGGAAGCATTTTAGATTTTGCAAGCAAGACGACGACGAAAGTGTTGTGGCTTTTAATTTCTTTTATTAATTACCCACTTGTAAACTGCTGTACACTGTTATTTTTTATTAATATAGTATTTGTATTAAATCTATATTCATAAAGTTGAATCAAGAATCGAGTAAAAACCGACTAGAGAACCGGAATTGAAAATTGAATCGAGAACCGAAATCGAATCGATTTGATAGCTTGTGAATCGAATCGATCTGGAACATCTGAATCGATACCCAGCCCTACTTAACACTGTATTTTTATTTATTTAATTTTTATTTAGGTATTTATTTGATCTACTTTTCACTTTCTTGATTGCTGGAATTTGTTTTATGATACCTTTGTTTTTTTTCTATCCATTATACTCCATGTTAGGGAAATGTTTTAGCTGACCTGTGAACTTGCATGCTTTCTCAAAAATACCAGAAGACTCTTTAATGGAATCATTAAAAGAGAAATTTAATGAAAATCAGATTTTTTCATGTTTAAGTGCTATAATTGGGTCCCCAGGTCTTCTATTAATCTAGAAAATGTGTAAAAGATCAACCCAGTAATTTAGTTTTGGTAAACTATTCTCTGCGATCATGTGAAAAATAGGTCATTGAAATTTGATCCCTCCTTGTGATGTCAGAAGGGGATCTTATTATAATAACACCACCCCTTAATCTGCACTATCCAACCATTTAGTGCAAAGATCAGCTTATTTGCATAATTTAAAAGGACACACGGAAAATGGCAGATTTTTGCTACAAAGTGGCAATTTTAACATGTTATAATGAATTATTTATATGGTATTTTGAGTTAAAACTTCACATATGTACTCTGGGGACACCAAAAACTTATTTGACATTTTAAAAAAGTATTGTGAAATGCCCCCTTTAAGGAACCTAAAAGATTATTGGAATCAGAATTGGAACTAGAATTATTAAAGTCTGAAGAATTCCCATCCCTTTTGTTGCATAATGATTTTAAGGAGGGAGCTTTGTAAATAATTTTAAATGGATATACACTTCTTGTTGGGTTGTACTGTTTAGCAGCACTAAATTTTGTGTCCCTGCAAGCTTTATTTTAAACAAGTGCCAAATAGAGCCTGTGAGACACTCCACTTATCATCCTGTTGCTTTTTAATTTCACGTCTGCTTTTTAAAGTTATTCGTTTTAGGTTCTCCCACATACCTCTCAGCGGTATAGAAAAAGCAAAACATATCTGCTCTCTCCTTTTACGGAGGCACACCTGCACAGTCTGTAACGGATGCTTACTCACTCTGGCACGCTAGCGGCTGTGCTCCCCGCTCTCCTGCCAGCGTGTCTTTCAGACTAACGTCAGAGCATATGAAGAAAAATACTGCGGCCCCCTCAGTCACGACTCAGTGGCTTTTGTGTGTATAGTTGTTTTTCTGGTTATTGTATAAGTGTGTGTGTGTTTAAGAACAAGACAGGATTGAGTGTTTAGAGTAGGGGGTGATGGCTCTGAGGGTCACGCGCTGTTGGGGGTCAGAGACTGACTCAGTCTGTGCCTTCAACTGACTGCAGAGTTAGTCATCTTTCTGAATCGTGCAGAGACCAAACCTAGAGAGCGTGAGCAGCGCAAAAGTTTGAGGGTTTAATCCCAAGGAACACACATGCTGATAAAATGTATACCTTGTAATGCACCGTACGTCGCTTTGGATAAAAGTGTCTACCTAATGCATGCAGTGCTGCATCTTTCAAGAGTTTTGAAAACGTATTTTATCATCCAAGATAATTATGTTTATAATTATGCCAAAGGTTACATAACACACAGTGTTTCTGCAAATCTCATGCTAATTTGAATTTATAGAGTTGTGATTCCTTCTTTCTTATCTTATCTTCTTTCTTTTTTATCTAATTTGATGCAGTTTTACTTACCGCTTGCAACTCATGATGGTTGTTTGTTCACTGGGACCGCCCTATTTCAACAAAATTCAGTGTTAAACAAACACACTTGCACATCCCAGGGCTCAAAATTAACTTTTTTATTTGGTAGCACTGGTGCTCCCAACTTTAAAGAGTTAGGAGCACCAGCAAAAATTAGGAGGCTGCTCAGGTTGTAGCAACAGTACCAGTGTTTCCCACAGATCTGAAATTTACTTGTGGTGGTAGCTGGTGAAAAGGGCAATCATTATTATCCACCGACAAAAAATGGTCTACTATACATGTAACAAAGAACTAATAATGTGCGACACAACACAATACTTTGATTTATAAAACATTCATATTAATTTCACATTATAGTTCATTAATCTAACCACCCCAACATTTTTTTGCCATAAACAAAGCTGACACTGTTTGTCAAAGCACCACGAAAACACTTTATGTTTTTGCACTGATATATGAAGCAATTTAATGACCCCTTTTATCAAACTCAATTATATACAATACTATGTATACTATAGCCTATATAGACAGTGCAGGTCTATAGATTATAAATGTGACTGATGTTATAATGGTAATAACTTCTATAAGAGTGGCACTTTTACTGCTTCTGCTTTCTATTTCTCTTTTGCCGATTAAAAAAAGCTTAATACACTAATTATTTCAGATATAAAAGTCTACTTGCTGTCCCAATGACAGACTTTACATTACAGCTTTACGTTTTTTATATCCTGAGTCAGCTAGAGCTTTGCTCATTCAGTATTAACACTGCTTTTTGCTACAATCTCTGTGCAAACTGTTTAGATTTTAGTAAAGATTTTGTCTATTAATAGTAAGATTATTAAAAAATGGGATAAAGAAAATGAAGCGGCGCGTGGTCGTGACAAGAGCCAGTTGCTATCGCCATAGAAACCGGAGGCACGCTAAAACAGCACTCGAGCTTTAGCGCGGAAGCGCTCACGGCCGTTCTCCGATCGACTCGGGTTTTACACACAATATTAATCAGACTTGGGACCCGAAGTAATGAACTAGGACCGACCCGGACCCATCTGACCATTTAAAATATCAACCCGGAACCGTACGGGTCCCGCGTCCTCAGTGAAGAAAGACCTCTAATGGTAAAACTCTGCTCAAGTTCAGAAACATGAAAGGATACAATGTGACACTGAGGTTGCTTCGCGTCGCGCCCAATTCATTGAGAAACAGAGAGCACGTGAACGGACACTTAACCGGAGAGACACAACGTAAAATGAAGCCAACTTAGATGCTATAAACACATATGCACATAAGCATATGCGACCATTTTGGTCGCAGTGTGTTCCCTGGCTGCTCCGTATGTGCTGCTGCAGTTGATCCAGTTTGCCGCGCTGGATGATGAGTTTATGACGCGTGCATCATCTTCACGGTCACCCGACCCCCACCTCTCTCTCGCGCTCTCTCTCTCGCGCTCTCTCTTTCGCTCTCTCTCTCTCTCTCTCTCTCCAAAACACGGGTCATCCAGTCGAGTTCAGAAAATAAGGAAATTCGTAAAGTGATTTTTTTTACCTGGGCGGGTCGCAATTTACCTGGGCGCAGCGCCCAAGTAGAGCCTATGTATGGGAAACACTGAACAATTTGTCCAGTTGAAAAGTTGTTTTATCACTGAAATAATTTTAGATAAATTATTTAAAGGTAAAAAAAACTACATAGTGTTGCTTTAAAAACATACCATCAGCATTGTCGTGTTCCACCTTAACATGGAATACAAGCAGTGTTTCCGCTATATACATTCAACCGTGGCGGGCCGCCACGCCTAAAACATCCCCGCCACGCCTGCGGTTGTGGATAGAAGGGATACAGCAACCAAAATCTCGCTGGATGAGCACTGTTTTATCCTAATCCTTCAACCAAACCCAACTCTAAACACAACATTTCACAGGATTGTAGGATGTATGTGTATCTCATGTAGCCAGAGCCGCTGTTTTCATCCTAAAAATCCTACCTCCAAATCTAATTCTAAACTTTTCGGCATTTTCTGTATCCCTTCTAGACAAAAACCACGGCGGCAGCTCGCAAAATAAAAAGCTGTCCGCCCTGCCAGACTGGCTGTTTTAAATAAATAAATTCCTTTCTGGATTCGCGTTGTTCACTCATTTATAATAAATAAATCTCCTAAAATATCATCATTTCCCCCATGGGTTTAGTTTCATGCACAAATAGATTTAAATCAACAGATGATGATTAGGCTACGTCTCTGTTTTGAGAAATAATAATAAAATAAATAAGCCTACACGAAATATGTTATAATTATCAGATTGACAATTAAAAAAGTATTTGAGTTGCTGTTCTTTTTTTGTGACGCGCTGTTAAACCAAAGCAGCAGAAAGCACGTCATGTTTTTAATGATTTTAAATAAACACAAGGTTATCTCCTTATTGTGAGTTTACACACAAAAAAAAACAATTTTTAGTTTCGAATGTTATTTTACTTTTATCTGTATGGCAATAAATTAAGGGTAATTTAAGTTGCAAGGTCATCACGCGTATGCTTTTCACATGCGCATATACACGGACGCAGCGCTGGGCTGCGAGAAAATACATGATGAAACTTTCGATTTAACATATTACAAGTTTTTTGGACATTCATTTGGAATCACTGTACTCATATTATCAACTTATCAGGCCATTAGTTATTCAGAATATAGGCTATAAACGCAGCGCAATGCTGACCGCTCAGCTGTCAGTCAATCTTCTGTGCTTTAGATCGACACTCACAAAGTTTCACATTAAATGATAAGATATTTGTCTAAAAACAAAAGGCTAAATACTGAATACTACTTAAATGCGACTGCAAGACATTAATAGTCGAATCTGTTTGGAAGGAAACTTACATTATTCCCGTGGAAGAGACGGACGTTGGTAATAAAAACTTGAGGCAGACGGTGAGACTCTTTCATCTGTTTTCAGACAGCGGGATCAGGGTACCCACGGGTGAACCGCATAATATTTGATGTAACGGGTGTAATAATATTAACGTGTCATTTGCGTTGTAGATGCAGGTCGGGACTCAATAAGCAAGAGTAGGCTAAACTGCAGGTCTAACATCCAAGACCAAAATTCGACTCGATTCCGATAGGTAGCAGTTTTTAAATGGCCCTGTGCTTATTTGTGTTTAAGATCTGTCTGAAGAACGTTAAAGGTTTATAGCTGCGCATTTTGCGGTGTGACCGGGTCGGGCTCTTTATGTCAAACAGGCCGGGTGTGAAATGCTGGAATAAATTGCTGCTGATGTCGGGTCAGGTGTTATGTCAATCACAGCGGTGCGGATTATCAAACAGGACTGTGCGTGACTTTGCAACAGCTCTGTAACGCTAAACATGAGCACGAACTTGCACACTACATTAAAACTACAATGAAAGATCCGTATGAAGCTATAAAACATATTTTTTAAGAAAATACAGTTTAGATCAAACATAGAAAAGCAATATGCTATAAATATAAGGAAAAGTAAATGACAGCATGAAAATGATAAAAAAATAAATGTTAGTTTACTGTAGCCTATATTCTACATAAAAAAAATAATGTACATTTATAATCATCATGGGCGCCCCCTGCCGCCACAGCTGGAAAAAATCCTAGAGGAAACACTGTACAAGGATGTTTGTCGGATGTCCCTCATGCAGGATGCGCACATTTGATTGGTTATGTAATGTTAGAGAGAACGCTGAACCTGGAACAGCAGGACGCAGCATCACAATCTAAATCAAGTCACACCAGATAATAGGCAGTCGTAAAAATGCTCCCAAATATATTTTAAGGTCGCACAGATTACATTTCGGTCGCATATGCGACCAAAACAGTCGCAAATTCGAGCCCTGATCATCCACAGTTCCCATAATGCTGGGTTCTTTGGGAAGCTGAACAAGCTTAAATTTCCCTAACAAACAACATCACACTTGATCTTGTCAGATCTTGGTTGGTGTGTGTTAAAGGAACAGTATGTAGGATTGTGGCCAAAACTGGTATTGGAATCACAAAACATGTGGCTAAAACTGGTACTGCAATCACACAGCTGTGGCCAATACACAAAATGACAACATAAACATCAGTTGAGGGCTGCAACTCCACTTTTTAAATAACAATATCCTGGCCAGACCACTGTTTTCAGTGATATAAGTATTTGAAATGAAAATGATTTCTTAATTTCTAGTGACATATCAGTGCCATTTTATGATTAATTGATATAAATTTCTTACATACTGTTCCTTTAAGGGTGTCACGATTTAGATTTCAAATCGAAATCGGTCCAAATTAAGTCACAACCTCGAACTTCCAATTAAAAAATGAAATCGTCCATGCTTCCATGCCCCCCATGTCCGGTCTGCTTGCCAAGCGGAAAAAAAACACACGTGTTGAGTTAAAAGATAGCATGGCAGATGCAGGAGACACCACGCGAGCTGCTCTTTACCCTTTACATGGAAAACAAACAAAAAATGCACTGCAGAGCGGCGTCTGTGACAGGATCGGGCGATTCTTTTTACTGAGATCTGTGTAAGTTTTACAAACAACTTATTTCAGTTGCTTAAGAGTTATGAAAACAATACTTAAACATGACTTATTGGGGTATAGTCTCACAATCTCGTCTGACGTAATAAAAGATGTTTTTAAGGTGCAAAGTACTGACAGGAATGTTCATCTGACAGGAAGTTTTGTTTTATCAGATATGTGCGTGTACCATATATTTCCACTGGCAGCACGACTAACATGGCAGGGCATTTCCGGGTTCACGGTCAGATATTATATTTCATAAAAGTCTAGTCTAAAAATGCCATAGCAAAGTGTTCTTTAAAAAAAAAAACTAGTAAGAATCGAGAATTGAATTGAATTCGTGACCTTAGAATCGAAAATGTAATCGATTCGAGGATTTGGAGAACCGTGACACCCCTAGTGTGTGTGTTTGTGTGCTATTCCGGGAGAAGTGCCCATATAAGGACTTCCACTGTACTTCCTGCACTCATTAAGCAACAGAAACAGTATTAGATAAAAACTTCCTGAAACTTGTACGAACTAAGTACATTGCGCACAGAAATACTCCTTCATATGTCAAAACGGTTCTTTGAAACTTTGCTCATGTTTAGCATGAGAATACAATTCTTTAACTGTGTTAATTAGTCAGAATGCATAAAATAACATCAGACCTCCCCTTTAATGTCAATGGTTTCTGGTTCAAGTTCAGTTTATTTTAATGGCCGGTGTGTATTTCTCTACGCTGGAACTGTGGTTTACATGCATTAAACTAAGTTGTCCTAGACTGTGCAGAACTGTTCACATTCTGTTGGTGGAAAAATGGGCAATAGAGGTTTAAAGCAGAAACGGAGTATAAAGAGGGCTGATATTTGTCACTGTAAGGCAGAGATGGAACGAGAGAGAAGATAAAACTCTGTATTCTGCACACTGTTTGGCAGTGTTTCATCAAGCACCACAGTGATCTGGCTGTCTCATGTCTCGCATGTTTTAGTGATGAGGCAGTGATGCACGGGGCGTGTGAACGTGTGCAGGCCTTTGAGAATTTAGGAGTTCCCGCAGTGTTTGAATGCTTCGCCAGGAATTCCACAACATCTGTATGTCAAAAATGTTTTATAGATAGAGATGAAGCACATACTAGCTTGACTGTTTCTACAACAAATCTTGATTTTTTTGTGTTATAAAAGTCTATGCCAGCAAAAATGAAACTTATTTATATGTTACTATTTACTCCTTTACATTTATGTCTATGCTTTGATTTAGTGAATAAACCTGCCACTATAAATGCATGTGTCAGAAATCAGAATACATGCAGTACAAATTCTGCAGAGGGCATGTGACTCCCATCAAAAATACCTCTTTGGGAAATTTTGAAATGACAGCACCTTAAGGGCAGGACCTTTCTGTCAGGGAGAGCTAGGCAGCAGTGGGATGTTTGATACGCAGTCATAATATTGAGTTGTTTGTAGAGAGCAAGAGACCACATCACTGCCTGTTGAAGTCATGGTTATTGGCCTTTGGGCTGAGTTGATGCAGTGCATGTTTACAAAGTTGATAATCTTGAAAATGGATGAAGATTATGCTTTCTGAGAATGTGGTTTAGATGGGTTTTCATGATTATTATTATTCAAGTTGTTCAGAGCTGTGGCTCTCATGCAGGTTCAAACCTGGCTCGCAACATTTCCTGTTGATGTGATGTGATGATCTTTTTACATCATTTCTGTTTCTTCCATGAGGGCAAAAATGCAATAATCTACTAAAATGGAGAAAGGACAAGAAAATATTCTCATTTACAAGTTGATTATTAGATTTAGGTGCGCTTGTATCTTGTAATTTGATGTAACTTATAAAGCCTTGTGTATGTCCGTAAATGTGTGTGTATTTGTTCATATAAGTGGGTGTTTTTCTTAAATTTCTGTTGTCCACTTGTGCGAGGCTTTCTCCTTTACTGTTGATCGGAGTGTATAGCGTTTCTCATAACTCTGTAATGAGCCCAAACCCATTAGGAAAATTGGGAAAGCTTGACAGAGCTGTTCATTGGTGATGCCAGCCGCGTGCTCTCACACGCATGGCCTCTGGCAATAAGCTATCATCTTACCCTATGCTACAAATCCCCGGCCAGCGGACCAGTCACCACGGTGTTGACACGTGTTTGCTTTATCCCTCGAACATCATTTAGCTTCTCTTATCTTAATTTGCAGTTTCATCAAACTTCCATTGGAAAATGTACTGTGGTTTTATTGACAGCGGTTTCTCTCTTTAGGCTAAAGTCGAAATGAGGATTTTGTTTAGGGATTTTGTCTCAGTCCAGAAAAAAGGATTTATATCTAATCTCTTGATTAATTACACATTTAAGGTTTATTGGTACCTTCTTAGTGTTACTGCAGAGAACACAAGTAGCAAATTTATATAATTGCAAAAGATCAGTATTATAGAGTTGGACCTTTTTTATATCGACAAGCACCTTAAAACTTTGCATTTTACTATAATAATCAATCATAGATATTAATTGTAAAGTTACTCTTCTGTATTTTTTATGAATACTAGAGGAATGCTCAATAATCTGAAGTCATATATGATCAGGAAGTTTATTATCATTGTGTAACCTTATAGGAAGGGCAATGGATTGCTTCCTATTTATGCCAAATTACTTATAGGCAAATAGATAATGCCATAATGAGAGACAGCTTACGTTTTTTTGTAAGATTTGATCAAATTTACATAATTTTGGGGATTCTGATATGAATTCTTTGTGCTATGTGGCTACGTTTTACATGTGGGGTGGACGGGGCAAAAACTGACACAGGGTTAGTTGTAACACGGACTGTTCACGTTGTTGCACAAGGTTGAGCGGTTTGTTTTTCCTGTATTTTTTCACGCTGCCATAAGACTATCTACCGCAAATTATTGGTAATGTGTAATGTTTTTCCAGATTTACTTGTTACTGATGAACGAGTGTTTTGGTGGCAACAAGTGTTTTCATCATATGTTTTTTTCAGTTTCTAAGTTGGGTGTGTAAGATACCAAATTCAATGTTATGTTATATTAATCAGTGTCTTGTTGACTAAAACATTAAATAGTTTTGAAATCCAAAAAGCCAAAACCAAAAAGCATTAGGTTGTGCCCTGCTCTCCCCTACTATTAAAAATTTCAATTAATAACACACAAAAAAGCAAACTGAAATTTTCTCACTTTCTAACTTTGTTACCAATTAAAGCATTTAAAAAAAAAAATTGCAGCAATTAGCAACATAACCCAACTTCCGATAAAGTTGTATCAGTTCTTAATGGATGAATTCAAGTCTTGCCCTACCTTTTTTCTTTGTTTCGAAAGCTGTTTTACTCATAAGTCACGATGGGGAAAATAAGACAATGGGCCCTATTTTAACGATCTGAAACGCAAGTGCGAAGCGCAAAGCGCAAGTGAGTTTGTGGGCGGATCTTGGGTGCTGTTGCTATTTTCCCAGCATGAGAAATAACTCTTGCGCCGGGCGCAAATCAATAAGGGGTTGGTCTGAAGTAGCTTCATTATTTATAGGTGTGGTTTGGGCGTAACGTCAAATAAACCAATCAGAACGCTATCCAACATTCCCTTTAAACGCAAGGGCGCAAAGTTCCATGGCGGGTTGCTATTATTATGACGGATTTACCAGGCATACGCCAGGAGCGGTTTACAGACGAGGACACCCCCGTTCTTGTAAGAGCAGTCAAAGACAGAGAAGTTGTTTTGTATGGGGATGGGAGAAACCCGCCCAAATCAGCGTAGGTTAAACATGCGTGAGAGGAAATAGCCACAATTGTCTCATCAGCTGGCATCCCCATCGTTGCGCCAAGCGCTACAATGATGTCAGGAGACGGGGGAATCCCAAGCTTGCCTGCATAAATCGGGCACACCGTGTAACGGGAGGTGGATCTGCCTCTACACAGACGCCAGCAGAGGACATCGCTGCGTCCACCCTCACCGCTGAAAGGGTTTGGGGGCTTTGAAATCGGACCCAAGAAACGCAAGCAAGGTCCAACCCCAAAGTACTCTTACAAATCAAGTTCATATACATTAAGGTTTCTTATGAAAACATTTTAATTATTATTTACATAAAATAAATGTAATACAACCACACAACAAACTTATGAAAATATTTTAATCGTTATTTGCATGAGAATTTTTTAACGCAGCCACACAATAAATAAAAACTATCACCACAATGCTCACCACTATGATTTCCCTTATCTCGTGTATTAATATTTTTTAGTGTAACAATTTATGATTTGCAAAAATAACTGTTGCATCTGTGTAGATTAGATGCAAAGTGTATGCGCGTTGTGCACGCTATACATTATGGTCAAGCATGCGCCCTTGAAATAGCATAATGAACCACGCGCAACGCGCCACTGACTTTAAACTTTTTTTTTCTGGTCAGTGGCGCAATTGTTTTTTGAAACTGCAAAATAGCATCAGGGATGGTTTGCGCCGGAACACGCCTCTTTTTTGCGCTGAACCGCCCAGGGAGCACAAGTTCATTCCCTAGTTTGCCGACATGCGTCTGTGGAGGGAAAAACCCGCTGTGCGCCGGTGCAAAATACGAATGATACATGCGTCACTGACAAAAAGTCAATTGCGCTGGGTGCAAGATAGGGCCCAATTACTCCTTCCGTTTTATTCTGTGTTAAAAAGTTTCACTTTTTATAGATATCTAATTGATGTTAAAAAAAAATTTGTTGAATGTTGATTTTTTTGTGTGCAAATAAAATTAATTGTCACACAAATTTTTCCTACTTTTGTTTTTGAGGTGAAATGTCTGATAGACATGTTTTGAATATGTTTTCTGAAATTAGGCATTTATAGAACCTTACTGTTATCATCATCTGGCTTATCTTATGAATAATTTGCATTGTTATTTATGCATGTGGAAGTTGCTTTTATCCAAAGCAAATTACAATGCTTTGAACGTATACGTTTTTCATCACTATGTGTGCTGGACACATCCCACAAGCTTTGCTAACGCAGTGCTTTCCCAAATTGAGCTATAGAAACACAAGCCATTGTGTCAGACTGCAGCCAGCCATTGTGTCTGCACATGATTCATAAAAACAGGTTGCAGTGACAGATATTGGTATCATAAGATTGCAGCAATATAAAAAGACAAAAGCCCTAATGCTGGATGTTAGGACTTAAATACGCATAATTACACACATCAGTGCTTGTGACTCGAGTGCTGGTTTGTTTGTATTCAGGCAGGCATTGACTTCAGTCTGGGCTGCAGAGAGTTCAGTGGGTTCAGTTCTACTGCTGTCAGAGCCGGCGCCGATCAGATGGCCGTGCCAGAACACAGTGATATCAATCAGTCCTCTGCTCCCTCTGTGTCAGCCTCTCCTCTCCACCCTCCTTTCCTTTACTCTCCTATTCTAATCTATTCTGTTCAACATTACTCTACTCAAATCTACTCTACCCTCTCCTCAGCATCACCTATAACAGTTCTGCTTTCTACTCTTCACTTTTTTTTCTTCATCTAAGTCTGCTAGTTTGCAATCACTTAGGCACACTAAGTCCTACTTGTCTATAGGTTGAGGCATGTAAGTCCAAACACACACGCTCGCACACACACACTCACACACACACACACACACACACACACACACACACGCGCGCACACACACACACACACACACACACACACACACACACACACACACACACACACACACACACACACACACACACACACACACACACACACACACACACACACACACACACACAGCCTGTGCCAAGGTTGCAGACACTGAGGGTTTTGTAGTCAATAGCACACACACACACACATCATCACTACACACACTTACATCCGGAGGAAGGGATTCAATGCAGTGTTTTACTAACTACAGCCATTGTTAAAACTGTGATTCATTTTGAACTGTGGAGCCAGTCACCACTTTTTCAAAATGTTGCTTTGTTTGTTTTTGTGAATAATTTGAGGCCATTCTGTCAAAAACATTGAATCTGGTCACCTTTATTTATTAAAGAGCTTGATTTAACTGTCTGGATGTTGTCTGGGTCTCAGTCATAGGTTAACAGGAAATAATGTCATTTAATTGGTTAGCCTGATGAACAATACACAACATGCATGCATTCAGCATTTTTACACAGATCAAACCATATCTCTTTGTGTGATAGTGTGGGCAGTAAGTTTCAAAGATCAAATTTGAAAAACAAATATCAAGTTGGCAGCTTTGTGAACACTGCAACAGCTCCAGCTTGCTTTACATTATTAAAGGAACAGTATGTAAGAAATGTATATCAATTAATCATAAAATGGCCCTGATATGTCACTAGAAATTAAGAAATCATTTTCATTTCAAATACTTGTATCACTGAAAACAGTGGTCTGGCCAGGAGGATATTGTTATTTAAAAAGTGGAGTTGCAGCCCTCACCTGATGTTTATGTTGTCATTTTGTGTATTGGCCACAGCTGATTGCAGTACCAGTTTTAGCCACATGTTTTGTGATTGCAATACCAGTTTTGGCCACAATCCTACATACTGTTCCTTTAAGTGTACATCTGCATTATGCACTCCAGCAGCAACCTAGATCCATTTGTTTTTATACACCTCTTTGAGTCAGGGAATACATTTTTTTTGGTATAATGATGAAAGAGGAATACCTGTTACCCTGTGAGGACAAAAAGCTAATGGCATAAGAAGCTCACATGTATTAAGCCAAGAAAAGATTCTCAAAGCTTCTGACCTGACCTGTTTGTCCTGCTAAACACTACAGCAAGTTAACAGAACTTGATGCCTAAATGTGAAAATCTGGTTTTTAGACAAATAAAAGTGAAATAACCAAAAAGAGAGATACTTTTTTAAGTGGCTTTTAAGCAGTTTTGGTTTGCACCCAGGTTTGGTTAAAGTCAGGGTTCAGTTTGTTTGGATAATGTGAACATTGTTTCCGAACTTTGGTCCGCACCCATAAACCACACCTGAGTCAGCCTAAAAAGGGTGGTCTGGTATAAGGTTCATGTGGACTCAAGTGTTGTTTACTTCTGATGTGAACATAACAATCATACTAAATCAAGCAGGAAGACATTTACATTTAAGCATCATGAGCGGACAACATCTGAGAACTGCAGCGTCTCAGTGCCCGAGCATGATGGTTGCCCTCCCTGCTCCTTCAGAAGAACCCATCCACACTGTACTTTGACTGTCCCATGTCCGGCCATGCTTTCGTCATTAGGATGCGATTGTTTTGAAGAAAACTGGAAGTGAAGCACTCTCTTAACACTGGAGCCCATCAAATCATTTGGGGCGTGATGTTACACAGCCCTCATGTATCAGATTGCTTAGTTGGTCTGTTGCTTGTACAGCTCAGACATTAACGTAACACGTGACATTCATTACGTGAGTTGTTGCGTAATTTGCGATTTGCAAACCCAAGAAAACTACATCCAAGACCATTTCTGCAAGCGGGCCAGGGCACGATTAACCAAACCGCGCCCGGGCGCAGAACAGAGCGATCACACTAGTCAAACAAACCAGGCTTTGGGGGTCAAACGCGCCCGAGCGTGGTTTGGATAGTGTGAGTGCGCCCTTAGTGTTTCTCCTCAGCAAAATACAATTTAACCATAAATTTTAACCATTTTAAGGCAGCGAGTTTAGAATGACATCCTATAGCTGACAATTCACCGGAAATGCCTGAGCTGGCTTATCGAAAACCAGGAAGTAACCATGCATATAGTCAATGTTACCCTCTTCACAGCATCACCTATATTTGTTTTTGTGCTGTGTGGTTACCGCATACATATAAGTTTACTCTATCCTTCTGCACTTCAAAAAGTCTGTCAGAAAAATACACATCATCTCAGCTGCAACCTTATGTCTCCTGGTTGGCTGCTGTCCCCATCACCATTACCCTCACATTAAATTACCTTCATCTCCTCTCACCTTCAGTGCAATTCCTATTCCAGCCCTGGCCAGCAAATACAATTCATATAGCTCAAGAAAAGCTGGAAGCATCTGTTATAAAATTCAAGTGGGGTGGGGTTCGTTCACCATCTACCCCTTCCTTTTAGCATTAAAACAGAGTGCGCTTTAAATTTCAGTCACCGTAACACTAAAACTTTACTGCTCCATCACCGTGGCAGGCAGGTTTCCCCATAAAGAGCGACCTGGCGGGCCCCACCTCAAATCAGCACGCAGACGGCACGTGGCTCATTGATTGAATGGGTTTTTGCTGCCAACCGGAAGGGCGAAATTGCTGCCGTTGATGTGTTTGTGTATGTGTGTGTGATGCAGCAGGGCATGAGCGTCCAGCACACCCCACTGGTCATGCCTGTCAGCTTGTTTACACACCGACTGAAGTGATGACTTGAGGTACAAGGACAGGCCCAGCTAGCAGGATTTAACCACTGCAGGCAGCCCGACTCAAAACAAGAGCGGGGCCACACACACATCCATCACGGCACAGGCCTGGTGGCTGCTGTTTGGGAGACTCATACAGGGTCATTAGAGATTGAGGGACCTGTCAGATTTACGACGCTTGCTGTTCTGCAGATGCATGTTACAAGTTTATAACCTTAGCACCGATCCAGAGGGAAGTGTTTGGCCAGGTGGCCAGGTTACTCTGTCTGGCTTTCTTTGAAAATGGTTGGCTTTATACAAGTATAAGATGCTGGTATAACCATCAGAGTATTATTTTTTAACCTTTTTATAATTTTATTGCAAAAAATGTTAATGAGGAGATGGAAGAAGATAAAAAAAGACATGGGATTTTGATCTCTCATTTATGTACACACACATTTTCTTTCTCCCATCCCTATCACATAGTTACAAATATAAGTGAAAACCCAATACTGGTGGTTTAGGTCTGTTGGTAACATGGACAATGAATCACAAGCAAAATTATGGCCAAATTTGGTGCTTATTCCTTAATGGGTGCACTGTTTTCCATGTGCTAATGCAATTGCCATCATAAATACCTGATAACCTTTCTCTTAATGTAATAAGGTCCCAGATTTATTTTTAGTTTTGGATTTACATGTTAAAGGGACACTTAATTTTTTTAATATGCTCATTTTCCAGCTCCCCTAGAGTTGAACATTTGATTTTTACCGTTTTGGAATCTATTCCGCTGATCTCCGGGTCTGGCGCTAGCACTTTTAGCATAGCTTAGCATAATCCATTGAATCTCATTAGACCATTAGCATCGCGTCAAAAATAAGAGTTTTGATACTTTTTTCTATTTAAAACTTGACTTTTCTGTAGTTACATTGTGTACTAAGACAGACGGAAAATTAAAAGTTGATAACTCTTTTGTTATTTTTTTAGCGCGATGCTAATGGTCTAATCAGATTAAATGGATTGTGCTAAGTTATGCTAAAAATGCTAAGGCCAGACCTGGAGGTTGGCTGAAAGGTTTCTAAAACGGTAAAAATCATATGTTTAACTCTAGGGGAGCTGGAAAATGAGAATGAGTGTCCCTTTAATATACATTTCAACTAAGGCGGACCAGTGTTTTGTGGAATCTAACCACTAAAGTGTGTGATAGAATTCAGCATTGCATTCATTTAGGGTTCAGTCTCCAGCTGTGAAATCACAGGTTAATAAATGAAGGTATTCTGCTCTAGAACAAACACTCAAGTACATGCTTTTGTTTTCGCTCAACAGTCACAGACAAGCCTGTCCTGGTGTTGTGATCTCAGCTTAGGTTAAATTTCCTTTGCTTCCCTGTTTACGTCAGTAGCTGTCCTGCTCTGATTTAGAGGGCAGTGAATGTTCAGCCTGTTCCTTATTGACCCCTGGCAACCATGGCACCACACGTTCAATACAGAGCACTGTGACTCTCAGTGTCTGCTTTCAGCCTATTACTGTACTGCAAGAGAGCATGCAGAGCAGCGGTCGGCCACAATGGGTTGTTTAGTGGCCAGCTCCAACGTCTTGAAGTTAAGAACCTCCATTTGCTTGCATCTGGAAAGATTAAAGGATTTTCTACTTGAACATGCAGGACATCTCATGTCGTTTTATGGTCAAGGGATGCCTTTTGCCCTGTCTTTGCCTCACTATTGGTCCAAAAGACGATGCCTCTCCTGGAAAGTTTTCTTGGGATATCCCTCTTTCAGAAATTTTGAGTCATTTGAGGTTATGTAGAAGTATAAAAGTCCATTAAGTTGTGAAACCTCAGAATCGAATAGGGCAATGCCTGAGGGAGCCACGCCTCCTTCTCTTAACCGATCTAATTCACTTGACAGGAAGTAAACAGTGTGAGAGAGACTGAGAAGATGGAGAGAGAAATGCACTCATGGTGAAAGCCATCAGGAAGCTGTTTTCCTCCCTTGCCGGAGATGAAACACAAACGCTTTCAACTAGTGTTTTTTAACTATTTTAACTTTTTCATGAAATATGGTGAGTGGTGCTAATAAGGCACAGATGTGAAGGATACTCATACTGTTTATTTATTTTTTAATCTGATACTAGATAGCCAAGCTCAATAATGAGAAAACATGGAATTTGCATGAATTTCTTTATTTCCATATTCTAGTGCTATGCAAATTAGATTTAATAAAATAAAATGTAGTTTTTTATACAGAAGTATTAACAAAGCTTTAGCTACAGGTCACATTAAGGTCACTTGACCCTATAACATGTGTCCATCCCAGCAGGCTACAGGGGCCGTGCACAGTGACGTGTCATTCTTCTCAAAGTCGCAGCGTGCTACGATCCACTGTCACTTTCTATCACACATCTCATGCCACTGAAGGTTATTCACCAGATGTGCCTTTATTCTGACTCCTTTGTTTCAGTCATGTTCATTATTACCCTGCTAGTATCACACTGTTATCCATGCACAGACCACATTAAGGTACCAAGGGTAAAAGGCTGTGCATTATTTTTAATCTGCTATATAATTCGCTGTGATTTTTTTGTTTACTTGCAAATTTATTGATTTTATTTTGATTTTAGTTTACGGTTCACTTTCCTTTTTACAATTAAAAACCTATTCCTTAAAGTTTTTGAATATTTCAGGAGAGCTCTGAAAGTGCCTGTCTGTTTCCTTAAAGCTGTGTATGTATTTGAAATACATCACAGTACATTAAAAACATTGAGCTCAGCGTTCTTAGACGTCGTCAGGTATTTTGAGGAGTACTCATGAAATATTAACCAATATACGGCACTGCCAGTGTCCTAGAATGAATAGCAAAAGAAAGTTACACGGTGTCTTCGTGTAAATGCTTTTTGTCTTATTGTCCTCACAGAATTTTATTTTAAATGAGGCACACCATGTACTGGGGTTACATTATACTGTATATATTGAAGTTAGGAACATCAAGAACAATCAAACACCCCCAGCAGTACAATGTTCCCAAGATTTTGGGAGGAGCTCATGCGTCTTAATATTTTTCAAAGTTACAGCATTCTTGCATACCTGCCAGGCATAATAAAATAAGGCTTACACAATTATAAAATTAATTCTTTGTACTGCATTACTCCATTATCAATGAAAGTAGCCTGCACACTGACTAAAATGCTCCAAATATATTTATTATCCGTTGCCCTGCCCACCACCTGTACCCAATTCTGGGTGTTTCTGGACATTTTCACATGCTTTGACTATATTTCCCTTGAATATCAAACCAATGACCTTGACATATTACTAGTTACCAGTTGAGCTGTGGGAATACATCTGTTATCTGTGACTTTAGTGACATTAGCATTAATGTTTTTTATTGGTAACAAAAAGTACAATGAAAACATATGAAAGTTTTCCATTGCATTTTAAATTTATAAAATAGATTAGTTATATTTATATAACTAAGAAAAACAATCGAGTAAACTGAGACTAGCTCACATGCAACTTAGAGTGAAATGTAACCAAAGCCAGAACAGATTGAAAAGACAACCAAAAAAAAAAACTAATTAAAAAATATAAAACTGTATCAATCCCAGTTTGTACATTTAATGTATTACAGTAAATTTTGTTACTACTCAAACTTTGAGTCAATACTTTTGTTTGATCTTTAATTGCTTCCTATGTATTGCTACAACATTCACTTTATGCAATGCAGATGAGATTTGATCTGCTCCCCAGGGATAAAGACGCACAGGATGTTCAGTTTAACACTGTTGTTCTATTCAGTAGTGCTGACATCATTTTCACAGTTGTTTGTTCAACTGCTCCGTCACAAATCCTATTGCATGGATAAACAGGCACAGGCTCTAACATCCATTACCCCATGAGGAGCACCCTGCTTTTAAAGGCTGACCCAGCTGCATCATGTAGGCAGGTCGGACCCCCGTCATTTCACCTTGTCCCAGGCCCGCAGCAGCTGCTGGGCTGTTGTGCCCTTGAGATGAGATCTGGAGAGGGTGGGTAGGCCCCTAGAGACGAAAGGGGACAGCCTTAGCGCCAAAGGGGCCAACCTGCCTCTTTGTATGAATGCTCCTCCAGGAACAAAGCGGGCAGCCGGATGTAAAAAGCCCACAGATGGCACTAAGCGAAGGGGCCATATCAATAATAATGGACAGCAGACAAAAAGCTGGGCTGCTGCAAGGATTAAGCCCACTTGGGCCTCCTTCACTCCTGTACAGTTTGTCTGGGACATGGTTAACCCCTTTCCAAAGGGCGCCGTGGCGCATCTGCTCTCAGCCAACTCATGTGCCAAAAGTGTGCATTAAGTGCCTGGAATTCTGCTGCATTATGCACCCTATGATGTTGCCAAGGTTCAGACTCCATTGTTCACTCATTCAAGTGTCTGAAATATACAACACAAACACTTTTACTTTGGCATTGTTTGGGTTTGGACTATGTTCCCCCGTTTCTTCCAAGAACTAAACATTGACGTCGAAATATTTTTGAGATGTTTTATTTGTTTGTTTTTAGATCTTTATTTTTCTATGCTGTGTTGGTCAAGTTCTCTAAAGATCTTGCGGTCGCTAAATCATATAAGCTATTAGCTAAAGTACTGTAAGTGAAAAATGGATGCATTAAAATGAGCAGTCTTTGTCATTTCCTTGTGTCCCTTGTAGGGGTGCCAGACGCTTCTTTCGCCAACACAGTATGCACAGAACAAAGTACAAAAGCAGTTTTAAGTGAAAAAGGCTGGCCAGGTGGCAGCTGAAGATCTCATGGGAACTGAATTTAGCTAAAGTGCTTTTTGGTTTACTTTTCTTAGTTAATAATGTTTTTAACCAATAATGATGATTTCCAAGGTTACATTAAACAAAGAGGTGCTTGCAACCGTAAATAATGATTATGCTCACTGTACTGTTTTTTTAAAGCTACCCACAACACTTAAAATAGTATTTTTCCGTAAAGGAACTATTCCCACCACATTCCAAGAAACTTAAGATTAGCACCTTCAAAGCACCTGTATTAATTTCACTTATTGTTTTCAGGCAGCACCAGGGAAACGTAATGTGTTTGAGGCACACCAGCTCTTTCTGAATCACAAGTGACATGTTGTCATGAGAACAACTGAGGGTACAGCTTGATGTTTGGATACTTAAAATTTCAAGCTTGCCTGGTGTCATTTTAATCAATTGAGACAACAGGGCTTACATGTTGCTTCATAAACAACGTTCTCCTAACCTCTTTGTTTCTCACTTCCTGTTAGCCAGGCTGGTTTGTTGTGGACTACAGTTGTCTTACTCTGATAGACCACAAAACCTTACAGTCTCAATGTCAGGAAGTGTAACCGTGGTTAGAGTGCTTTCACCGTCTCAATGAAGGAAATCCACTCCAAACAACGACAATAAAGCAATCAGTCATCTTTTTGATTGCCCTTTGAATTACACTCTACAAGGTTTTATCAGGGTTGGACGTAAAATCTGCAGGACATCGGCACTCAAGGACCGACGTTGCCAACCACTGCCATAGAAGAACCATTTTTGGTTCCTTAAAGAATCATTAAGTTAAAAGTTTTTTAAAGAATAATTTCTTTCTTACATTTTCATAATCTGAAGAACCCTTTTTTACTATAAAGTTAAAAAGTTTTATAGTTATAAAGTTTTGGGCCATTTTCCCAAAGTATTTTAAGGGAACAGGAAAGTATAGGGTAGAGAGTAGGGTTGTAGACGGCAGTTTTGTGTATTGACGATCGTTAAACCTATTACCGAGTTATTTTAATTATCATCATAGTTGCTTTTCTTTGCATGAGAGGGTTTGTGGGTTTCACTTTGTACAAGATAGCTTGTAACATGCGCAGATTCCTTCTTGCACGCACCTGGACTTGAAATGCACACGTCTTGGACTCTTCCTCGCACATGGGCTTGCAATACGCATTTCCTTGCAGTAGAGAGGTTGTTAGGCATGCAAGGATTGTCTTGTTCCCGCTCTCGGGCATGCAGGAAATTTTGTGCTGGCATTATTTTTAAGAAGGTTGTGGTCATGACAGTGTTGCCCTTAGAGTAAATCAGTTTTTTTGTCCACCAATTAAGTGGCTTGTCATAAATGAGTATAAAATGAACAAAAAATAAAATGAGTAAACTATTGCCTTGTCCCTGATACTATAGTGTATCTGCGATCTCACAGGCTGACGATAGGACGATCTCAAAATGGGGCATATCGCCCAACACTACACTCTAAAAATGGCTGGGTTATTTTTGACCCATTATGGGTAAATATTGTTAAAACATCCCAATGCTGGGATGTTTTAACCCAACTGCTGGGTTATTATACCCCATGGTTGCATAACAACAACAACCCAAAATTGGGTCATTTTTAACCCAGCATGTGTTCTGTCCAATATTTACCTATTGTGGGTCAAAAATAACCCAGCCGTTTTTATAGTGTAGGATAGAGAGGGATATGGGATCGGCAAAGGACCTCGAGCTGGTATTCGAACTCGGGTCATCAGGAGTGCGTCCATACACCGTATGTCAGACACAGGAAGGTTCTTTAAATGTTATAGGTTCTTTATGGAACCATTCACCAAAAACTGGTTCTTCTATGACATCATAAAACGCCTTTACATTTAAGATCGCAACTTTGTGGTGCTATTTAAACATTTCAATGCAAAACTGTCATTATTTTTACAATTATATTTCTAGATGCTAATGGCACAGAAATAGCACATTTGTAGCACTATAACTTTAGTATGCATCTGTAAATCTCAGTGCATTGCAGCTCATTGCCGTTTTTTGGGCCTCTGAAAATCCTTCATCCTATATGTTTGTTATTTTTACTTCTTGTTATTGTCATATAAAATGCTGAGATGAACTTCCATCTAAAAATAGATCGCACCTGTGTTCTCTACCTACCTAAGACTCTTACACATTTTCTATAACAGAAACAGTCTGTGGAATAGGGGCAGGTGTTACATACGAGCACAAAACAGGCTCAACTTGCAACAATACTTCGGACAGTTTTGTGGTTATGCTTGTTATTTTGAATGACACATACAGCATCATTGTTTACAGCCAAAGAGGAAACTGACATTTCACTACTGAAGCAACTGAATGGGAAGTGGTTATTTTGGGCCTTGCTCAGTAGAAAGCTTCAGTTAAAAAAAAGGATGTATTTGTAGGTAATTGTAGATTACCATGTTTGGGTTTGGAGTGTTCCTTCCTTCATAAAGTCATAAAGCTACTGGTTTGAACAGTGCTAATGTTACCTTAGATCTGATAGAGAACAGGCATTTAGTCCAAAAAGAAGAGCTGTTTTTTATATAAAGGCCATTTATAAACCTTCCATGTTTAAAAAACTTGGTGTACAGAGGATTTTTGTTTTGTCGTTGGGATGCAAATGAGGAAGTGCACGGTCCAGTGTAACAAAACAAATTGCTTTATTTTGCCTCTATCAAGATTTCCTGTTTTCATTGGGGCAGTTTATTATAATGAAGAGGACGAAGACAAACCCCACAAACAATAAACCATTGTTTAATTATTGTCTTGATTCAATATCTCCCCTTAAATCAGGCTTAACAAAGTTCCTTGGCTAGTGAAGAGATCACTCTTATCCGCATCTTATGTAACAACAGTGTGTATTGACGTATATAAATTGGTCAAACAGAAGGTTCTTGTTTGCTCGTGACCTTGATGTAGCGCCATTCAAATGTAACATTTGAGACCGCTTTGAAACCAACAAACGTCTCTCATTGAGTGACGTTTCCTAATTGTCAGGATTATATGTAAATGGGTGCCAACATGCATGTGCATATCTAATGAAAATAATTTGTCACAAGAAAGGAAATTAAGCACTTCCTGTTCAATTCCTGTTGTAACACATTGAACATGACTGAATATTAGCTTTCATTGTTTCGTTAATTGCTGGCACAACAGCGTTTTCCTGCATGTCAAACTCACACCCCTGTCTAGTGGGTGAACCCTACATGACCTGAGATCCAGAAGTGATGGGAGGTTGACTCATAAAAGCCAGCGTTATTAGAATGGATTGCGCCACCTTCAGTTCAAAAAGTGGAACAACTGCTCACTTTGTCAAGCTGTACTTTGAGAAAATCCCCCCAAAAATAAGACAAGACAAGCATCTCTATTTCTTGTACTGACATGTTTAAAAAAATAGGTGATCATCATGGTTAACGTTAACTTAATGTAGTGTTTTTGTTAGCATTATATTCCTGAGAGGCATATTATCACATATGTCATGAAAAAGTGTTAAGATCAAACAATAATACACAGACTTAGCAACAACATGGCATTGGCTAAGTCAGTAACCATCCAGAACAACCTAGAAAAGTGACTTTTTCATGGTCAAGTGTCACTCACATTTTTGTAAAAATATAAAAATCAGTTTCAGTCATAGACCATATAGAATGGGCATTTCAGTATATTGCTTAAAATTCAATTTCGCCATTTTGCCAGTAATTTGCCATACAGTCATTCCCAGTTATGGGTGTTCCTGTAATTTAGTGGAAGAGCATTGTGTTAACAGCACAAATGTTGTGGGTTTAAAGAACATGCATACTGATAATACTTTAAATGCACTGTAAGTGTCTGTCAAATCCATAAATGTAAATGTAGAGGTAACAATCAATTTGATAATTTCATTAATGTCCAATATCAATAGCACTGAGGTTTGTCCATTAAATTCCCCCATTCAGTAGTGATTTACAACATCCAGCGAGGCCCCTTGGCAGCGTGTGGATGAATGAGAAGCTCTTTTCATTGAGCCTTTTTACCGTGTATGTAAGACAGCAGTTAGAGTGGCTGTGTGCGCATGTTTACACACTTTCTCTTACTGCCGCCCTGGCCCACGCCTGCTCGGGCATCCATTGATACACGCGTGTCTTCTTCCACACACAGGGGTCAATGTGCTTTAAATGGCAGTCAGGAGTGCACAAACAAGCGGGTTTTTATTGAGGGGGTGACACAACAACCCTCTTTTATCACCATGTTTGTCGAAGCTGTTGAATGAGTGTTGAAGAGTAAAGCTTGCAAGCTTGATAAGTTCTGGATGCTGTTGGCAGTTGTTAATTGTGTGTGGTTTTTATCTGCTTATAGTCTTAATATATACTTAATATTGTGCAAAATATCTTCTCTTGTATCTCTTATCTTTCACTGACGTACCGTACTATGTGACCAGGGTCCGAAATCAACACCTGCCAAGCACCAAATAAGTAGATATGAGTAAATATTTGCTTTGATGAAAACATCATAGTGGGTGGTGGCACAGTGGCTCAGTGGGTAGCAAGAAGGTCCCCATTTCAACCCCCGGCTAGGTCAGGTGGCCTTTCTGTGTGGAGTTTGCATGTTCTCCTCAAATTCAAAATATGTGTTGGGAGTGTTATGTGTGATGCACATGGTTCACATGACGCAAAGAACACATATTTTGAAAACACGAGCAACACACAGGACATTCCCAAACACATATTTTTAATTTGTGACTCGCATAAGAGCAGTCACCAGCCACCACTGGCAACAACTTGTGTATGGATTAATACATTAAAAGAATGAAACACATGAAACCGAGTTGGTCGCCAGTATTTGATAATTTATGAACTGTAGCGTAATGCATGTTTTAATCTTGTTGTGATTGGTGATAGTCAGACCAATATATTGCAGAGGTCAATATATCCGCTGTTATTTGGATTTATTTTATTTTCGGCATTGGCCGATAAATCTTTCAATCGGCCAGTACATTTCTCTATTACTTAAATTTGTTGTTTGTAATAAAAAGACCCTCAGTGTCACTCAATGTAAAGCCAAAGTCTGACAGACAGTAAAATGACAAATCATTATTCACTTTTTAACATGGCGTTATGTTGTATCACACACAACAACATACTGGTTCATCACATTTATTCAAACAGTACCGTGAGATGTCAGATCCACATTAATTAATATGTCTTATTATGTAAATTATTAATTATGTAAATATGTTTTTAGTACTTTAAACGGGAATATTCATAAATGTTATGCATAATGATTTTTGTAGTTCGTCTCTTATTTATTATATCAGCCTCACATCATCCATTTGGCTATGTAGCTTTCTTAATATCTGTATCAGCATCAGCCAAAAAAAAAAACATTGGTCAACCACTATAATACTCTGATTCTCTGTAATACATATATGAACGGCATTGGTGGACTAAATGTAACTTCAGGTAGACTCCACATAGAATCAATAACAACAGGGTCCTTTTACAGTAGTTTGTTTTTGAAAACAAGGGATTATCTTTGTTCATATTAGTGCTGCACAATTAATCGCATCGCAATCGCAATCGCGATGTCAGCCTGTGCGATTATATGACAGCAAAATGTTGCAATTATATTAAATAAATAAATGTGTGGACTTGTTAACACAAACTTTCTGATAACAGTTTGATGATTTTTCTTGCCGTTTAAAAAAAGAAAGAAAAATGAACAAAAAAGGCAGTGCACGTGTGGCATGCACATGTGTTGCGTGCGTTGTTACTTGTGTGTGCGCAGCACGGAAATAACAGAGCGAAGATGGATGCAGAGGTGATTGACTGTGATCTGGTAGATGAAAAAAACTCTACGTCTGTTGTATGGCGGTATTTTGGATTTAGGATTACTGACACTGAGCAGTTACTACATCATGTGGCAATACCAAAACATTTCTAGTTTTACAAATACACATTTTAGCATTATCCCTAAACTGTGTGTGGATTTTCCTTAAAACCCATCAAGTTGACTCATGATACCATTTATTATAATCGCAATCGCACGTCGCAATATTAGCAACAATAACCGCAATGGGGAAAATTTCCCAAATCGTGCAGCCCTAGTTCATATCTATTAGGCTTGTTGCGATAGTCGGTGAAACGGTGATTACTGGTGCTTCAGCCTCTCACCGGTTGGATCACTTGCCCACCGCGACACCGTCTTTCACCGTCGTTTTGATATTTTCTTGTAATTAAATCATTTAGTTTAGTTAGAGAGAGCAAACACTAAGAACTGAATGTGTCTGCTGCCTGAATTCAGCGGAGCTCAACGCGTGTCATCACAGAGCAGCGGCTGCGGGTGTGAGATTTCATTTATTCCTGTCAGACTGCGGCGAGCTGATTGGCCAGACGATCATGGCAGAAGCCGCGTGCTTACTCGTTTTTGTTATAATATACATATATGATGTTAAATATAAGAGAGATCGTTTTGTTGTTGTGTTTTTCATTAAGAATAATAATAAACCCATCATTCAAGCAGCGCTTTATGGAGGAATAGCCGGTTGCTCTGCTTGGAACTGGCGGGTTTCTGTCAGAAGTACCTGCACACATTGACTCAAGCACTTAAACCAGCTGTTGTACTCGCATTTGCACGCAAATTCATACGCGATTTAACGCAGCGTACGCAAGCGCTGGATTTAAACAACAGTTGCATCTAATTCAAAAGTGAAAGTAAAATGCGCACGTCTGTATGTGCATTTATAAGCCCCTCCCACCCGGTGATACCGGTATCATCGGGTTTGTCACGCGCTGATTAACTGGTGGGAAAATTCTGTCACCGCAACAACCCTAATATCTATCATCATATCTAATGCGTATCATCTATTACACTGAGCTTACTTACTGTAAAGTTAATGTATACAATGTTAGCTACAGGTCCTTGAATTCTTGCCACAGTTGTGATACATCCTCATCGTCACCCCTCGTCTTTAACAAACCAAAACATTTCTTTTCGACAAGTATTTCTATTAGAGATCAGTTTAGCCTCTAGCCAGACCAATAAATAAATACAGACTGGAAATTCACTTCATTGCAGGCACCTAACCGTGAAAACGCATGTGCGTCGTTCCAATGAAACCGATTATAGAGAGCTCAATGTAAACAACTGCATTCTAGCCCTCCAACCCACCTGGTGGGTCACGTGACTAAAAACGACAGTATCAATAAGCATGATTCATTTAGGTAATTTGTATGGAGCTGGTTGTCCTGTTTAGCACAAATTAAATGATGTGATATAAATAGAAAGGGAGGAACTGTTCCTTCTAGAGACCTGGAAAAGGTGAGCACCACAACAGGAGAGGAGAAAGTTTTCAGACTTTTTCTGCAGGGATTTTCTCTTTACACTGATCTATCCCACACAACAGCCATGCATGCTTGTCAAAGTTTCAAAGTTGTTGAAATGGGATGTTCTTCTTTGTGGACATCTGTAGCCTTGATAAAGAAGCTAGATGTCTTTTAGTTTTCAGTGATATTTATTTCATTTTATCACTTGTGTAGTTTTTAAGATATTGCACAGCAGAGGTGAGTACCTGTTTGTGCTTCTTTGCCTTAAAACAATAAAAGGGAGATAAATTTCTGCTTGAAAAGTGTAGTTGCTTTAGGAGATTAAGATCATATTTAGTGACATCACTCATTGAAAAACATGCCTTGTTAATTCTTATTTCCAATCTGCTTTTGTAGGTTATTCTTGCTAATTTGCTTTGTAAATAGCTTGCCTTTGTAAATGAGACATGCCTTTAAAACATTTCATAAGATAAGATGTGTCATCTGAGCTTTGTTTTTGACTATAATTACATGCAATATACAAGGGCTATTTGCAGTTTATAGTTGGGAGGTATTTTTAAAGCTTATGATAGTTTTTACTGTGCTTGTGTTTATACTGTTTTGGGATACATGAATCACTCTTTATTCCCCATAATACCATTTATCCTCTCACTTACATGGTTCGGGTGGATGTACTTTATCTCCCGAATGCTTGGATAATTATCAATAATTCACATCCAATTCTTTGAGAATCTTTAAACTCAACTTTTACACAAAGCGTCCAGTACCCATCGTTCTTCTGTTAATTATAGTGGCAGCTGCTTCCAGAGCGGCCTTCCTAACAGCTTTCAGCAGTGTGTGTGTGTGTGAAGCAGAACACCTGTTTGTTGTGGGGTCTCCAGATGACTGTTGTTGTCAAAGCCCACAGATGGGGGAAAGTGAAGGGGACTCGGCTCCCACCCTTCCGCTATTCTCGCCCAGGTTCCCCGCTGATCCGTCTCGCGGCCGGCCCGGAGAAAAGAAAGAGACACGGTCAGCTGGCTCACCCCAGAAATACCACAGCAGACTCGGCTGTTACCTCCTCCCTCACTTTCTTTGGCTGCGGCCCATACTGTAAATCCAAGAGACAATTACACAAGTGAGATTATACCAGCATGCTTTGCATTTTATTTTGTTCACTTTTTTCTTATAAGACAAGCAAAACTATGATGCTCCTGAACTGGTGGAGCATTGCATAAGCAATGCAAAAGGTTATGGGTTCGATCTCCAGGATTACACATACTTGATAACATGTATAGCTTGTAATGCACGTAAAGTTTTCTGAATGACTGACAAAATCAGTCTAAGCCAGATTACAGAAGTCAAACTATGAATGACTTAATGTACTCTGAACCTTAATGTATTTTGATATTAAGAAGGAATAGTTTACCCAAACTGCATAATTTACTCAGTGTAATGCCATTCTAGGTGTCTACATGAATTCCTTTCTCCAGCCGAACACCATGGTAATTTAAATTTTTTGGTGAATGACACTTCGTAGCAAAGAGGTTGGTTTGCTGGTCCACTAAAGTCTATATGGAGACAAACTTAATATCTTATCGACTGAATAAAGAAAGACATAAACATCTTGGATGACATGGGGTTGAGTTAATTGTTTTATTTGATATATTGTATATATTTAAAGAAAAACATTTTCTGGAAGGCATTAAAGTTTTGTGAAAAACACTGATGGCGAAAGAGTAAAAGAAGGCTTAATTTTAGTCTTTGACTGGTTCTTTTTACATCCAGGTTGTTTATGATAGTATTTTTTGACATAATTTCACATATATGTGTAATGCATGTTTTTCTTCCACACTAGCCCAATGTATAACGGGGCTTTATGGTACAGCATGTCCAAATAGGAAAAGATAGACTAATCCTGGGATTAAAAGGCTATCGTTTGTGTCAGATAGATTAGAAGAGTGGAACCTGTTTTTAACCTTCAATAAAGTGGCCAATGCAAAGACCACAGAGAGGTTGGTAATCCAGGATGTTTGAGCAAGCTAATTTCAGCAGCGGTACAAAGGGCAGTGGCCAATCCCGTTGGCTGCGGGGTGGGCAGGTGTGTGGATGGGATTAGCATCAGCCAGGGGCTTGTGGGGGTTGTGAGAGGCTTAACTATAGTATGTATTTATAAGTTTGCTTGTCTGCTCTGTTACAATCAACCCTAAAGTTTTTTAGGGGTTAATAGTTTTTTATCAATACAAGAGGCAGATGTTTCAGTTGTGATGCTGTGGGTGTAAGTGTAATTATTTCAAACATACGCCCCCTCTGTGCAACAGGGCGGCGTATTAGTGTATGGGCCAACGACCTTAATTCTGTTCTTGCAAAATGTTACCCTGTCGCTTATGAGTGTTGATGGTAATTTGATATGAAGTGTGGTGGTCTACCTAGGTTCAACCCTATGTGCAAGTAATTAGGTCATAGGGAATGAGATCTAGTAGCTGTAAATCTGGATTGAATCTAATCTCTTTGTAAATGGAAAATTGTAAGCACATATTCACAGTTGCCAATTTACTGAATTGCATGCAAATGACTAATGGGAAATTTACTTAACAGCATTAGAGCTTTACAAAGGTGCATATTTTCTAAATATTCTAGATTGCAAAATATAGTAGATTGCATCAAAGACATGTCTACTACTACTACTACTATTATGACTACTACTATGAAGAGTACTATCATGACTACTATGACTATGACTTTTACTACTACTACTAGGCAACTCTATTATTCTGTCTTAGCTTTCTTCCCCTACATCTCCTTCTTCAATCACCCAATATCTTTTTCCCCATCAAAACACTTGGTCGGTCACTGTGACACTCTACAATCTCACAAAGTCACATTCATCTCTCTTCCACATATGACACTCTGGATATTTTATATCTCTTATTCTGTTCTCGGATTTTGCTGAGTGAGGGACGAACTCAATTCTGCTGTGAAGTGTCTCTTCGGAGGGTCACAGTGACTGTTTCTGTCTTTTCATTGACAGAATTGCTTTGCTTGAGGCTTTTCCACTACTGTAGATATAGAAGACGTGCTTCATCCAGGACTGCGGCATGTATTCAAATATTTTATAGTACATTACAAGATAATAAATTATGTAAATCATTTTAAGTCAAGACTAAGTATTGTGCAGCCTCATTAAAACATACCCTGTACATTTTTTAATTTAATTTAATTTTTTAATTTAAATTTGTACATTTTTTGTGTTTAATCAGCTCGGATTTACAAGTCATTTTAATTTACTATTATTTATCTTAACTAGAGATGAGTTGTTATAACTTATAAAATAGCTGAAATAATTCATTGACATATGACATTTCACAGTTCTGGTTTAGAAGGCAATAGAGAATAAAGACTCTTTGAATTTTTTGAACACATTTTCTCTTTCTGTCTTGGCTCAGATACGCTCGTAGGTGGGACAAATTGAATGTTGTGTACTGTATATTACAGTCACTTACTTTGCAGTTAATGCTTTGCATAAGATGTATGGCTCTCTCCGCTTACATTATATGCAGTGTGACAGTGGCCTTCCCCCAAAATACTTTAGTATTACTGTGTGTTGTTTTGCACGGATGTACCATGGTAATACTATGGCTCTCTTTGGAATTGTACAGTGCAAGTACAAAAGTTCATGAATATGGTTTGGTACACTGTGCATATCAAAGTATCACCACAGTGTAGCAATGACATACCTATTATACCTATTAAAGAGTGAGATGATGTGATGAATTGCTTGAAAATGAAATACAGAAATCCCTTAACAATTCTCCCCTGGCATTTCTTGCCAATTAAATCAATACTTCAGCCAAATATCAAAATTACCCAATGATGTACTCACTCCCAAGCAATTCAAGATATATGTCCATCATCTTTCAGAACACATTTGGAGTAATTTTAGTAAATGCCCTTGCTTTTCCCAAGCTTATAATGGGAGAAAAAAGGGATCAGGGAAAAACTTCTTACTTTAAAGGCCAAAAAAGTGCATCTATCCTTTACAGAAGTAATCCACACAGCTTCAATGGGTTAATAAAGGTATTTTGCAGGTATCGATGCAATATTGTAAGAAAAATATCCATATTTTAAACTTTATAAACTTTAATAACTAGCTTCCAGTAACAGCACTTGTAAAGAATGAATGCACTTTTTCAGGGTATAAAATTAGAAGTTGTTCCCTGGTGCCTGTTTTCTACAATTATAAAGCTTGAGCAAGGACATTTACTAAAATAACTCCAAACGTGCTAGTCTGAAAGAGGATGGATTTTTTAACGATGAGTACATCATGGGGTAGCTTTGATATTTGGCTGGAGTATCGCTTTAAGTAGTTATTAGTTTGGCTCTTGGTTACATTCAAAGATGGCACAGAGGTGGAAAACGCTCCACCATAGCAGAATCATGCGCTAACCATGCAAATGACGGTTAGCATGGCTTTCAGAAGGGATAAATGCTCGCCATATGGTCCGCTGGCCATGTCCAAGTTTTCAAATTAGCGGCTCTCATCCTCCTCATTACTGCCGTTCCTAATGGGGGTGTGGGAGGGGTCGTCTGCTGCATGGGCGAGGTGGAGGCTGATGTTCACTCGTCCAGTGACTACTCTATTCCCTGAGAGTGTGAACGATAAACACGCAACCATAAATTAGCAGATAAACTGGTGCTAACTTACTCTGGAAGCTCATGAGAGTCTGGCTGGCAGCTTCCGTCTCACAACTTGTTTTGATATAACTACACAGTTGTGATATCAGACTTGATTAGAACGGAGCGACTGCTTGGGTTTTTTCTTAATCATAAAAGCAGCGTAGATGGGACTGATCCTGTTATTCTGGAAATTAGGCAGTTTTTTGAGTTTTTGTTTAATCAACTTGAATGTTGAAGTCATTTTGACTTACTATTATTTATCTCTACTACAAATGAGTTGAAATACTGAGTCATCTTCATTTTATAAGTTAAACACTCATCTATTCAAGATAAATAAAAATTACTTATAAATTTAAGTTGATTAAACAAAATATTTAAGGCAACAAATCATTTATACAGTGTTAACAGGTGGCCCTAAATAATAAGCTGGTGTATCCAAACTTTTACCTGTTGATGTTTAGGAGTATAAATTACATTTAAACATGCAAAAGCCACTAAATGCTACCTCCATCAAAAATTTGATAATGAAATTCCCCTTTCTGAATAAATGCTGCATGAAATTTTAACAACTTAATTATGCAAGTCAATTAAACCTAATTTGTATAGTTTTGACTTACAGATAAGTTGACATAACTTAGAAAAACAAGTTTAAATTGTTTAACTTAATTTATTACTTTTTTACACTGCTCTTGACACATATTATATGTTCATCAAATATTTTTGCTTCAAATCCGCTTAATTTTAGCCTCAGGCCATTCAGAAATATCGGTTTGTTGGGAAAATCCGTTAAACGCCAGGTCGATTTTCAGCAAAGTCCTCAAAGTGCACAAAATACGAATGTGAATCGATGATGGATCATATTCAAACTTGGCTTCCTGTGAGTACTTGGACTTGAAAACAAACCCAATGTGACAGCCCCATGAATCACAGCTCTACCTAAGGTGTGGTTCAGTTTCATTTTACCTTTGAATTCTGACTTTAATTAATTGCAATGTTTGTAGTTGCATCTTTAGTATTTTTGAAACTGTTTACTACTGTATGTCTTAGGGATGCATAACGATTAATCGCGATTAATCTATAGCAGAATAAAATATTTTTTTACATCATATATGTCAGTGAACTGTCTATAATAATTTTTTATAAATAAATGCACACACATGCATGTATCTTTTTAAGAAATGTTTACATGTACATATACATTTGTATATTTATGTATAATTTATATTATATATAAATATAAATACTTAATATATAATTTTTTTCCCTTCAAATTATACATGCATGTGTGCATATTTATATATACATAATTATTGTACACAGTTCACTCACATATATGATGTAAACAAAAACTTTTATTTTGCTATAGATTAATTGCGAATAATCGTTATGCATCCCTAGTATGTCTGGTCTAGTGCTGCACAATTAATCGCATCGCAATCGCAATGTCAGCCTGTGCGATTATATGACAGCAAAATGTTGCAATTATATTAAATAAATAAATGTGTGGACTTGTTAACACAAACTTTCTGATAACAGTTTGATGATTTTCCTTGCTGTTTAAAAAAAGAAAGAAAAACGAAGAAAAAAGGCAGTGCACGTGTGTGGTGTGCGTCGTCACTTATACCAGAGCGAAGATGGATGCAGAGGAGGTTGACAGTGATCTGGTAGCTAAAAAAAACCTCTTTGTCTGTTGTATGGCGGTATTTTGGATTTAGGATTACTGACACTGAGCAGTTGCTACATCACGTGGCAATACGAAAACATTTCTAGTTTTACAAATACACATTTTAGCTAAACGGTGTGTGGATTTTCCTTAAAACCCATCAAGTTGACTCATGATACCATTTAATATAATCGCAATCGCACATCGCAATATTAGCATCAATAACCGCAATGGGAAAAATTACCCAAATCGTGCAGCCCTAGTCTGGTCCAAAGGTTTGTTTTATTCACTTAGAAGGTTTTTCAAGAAATGCAGTCATTTTGTTAAATACCAATGACATGCCTAAAGTTACATTTGTGGAAGTAAGGCATTTGAATTACTGACTAATAGCTTTTTCATTGGATTAAAGTGAAATTACTTAACCTAAACATAAGAGCCTAAAAAAAATGATCATTTACATAAAAAAAAATATCAGATTCACTTAGAGGGTTTTGCATCTGAACTCTTCTTATGTACTGCAGTACAGCATTATATATATTGTCTGCTATCCAAATAACCAGATTTACCTACAAACATGATCTTCTTGATATACAATAATGATGTTATTATGTACTGTATGTGATTAATCCAGATTGAACTGTAAATATACAATATGATACACTCTGATCTCATCCACAATCCACATATGTTTGCTTACAAAACCCACTGCCTATCCTGAGCCCCTCCATACGGACCATATGTAAAGCATCCAGATTACATCAGATTATTTGTGGAAAGAGGATTTCAGAAGAGGAAAAGATCTTTAAATCAGACTGTTGACTCTTCTGGAAACAGAAGAGAAGAGTGACAGCATTAAAAATACATAAAGAGATTTTAAAACGAAAGATCTCATCAGTTTTATGTAGAATATTCATCAAAGTAGTACGATGATCGGATTATGAGCAGAAGCAGCTTTTGAGTCAGCCTGAGAGAAAATCCAGCATGTCACTCCACAGCCATGCGTGACTTCTTTTTAAATAAGTTTTCGGCGAGTTACCCACTTTATCATCCACATCACGATGGTGATGGTGTGTACTCCGGGAGCCCATGTCAAGCACAGTGCGCTTCAGTGGGGAACAGCAGGCCTGCACTGCAGCGGGTTATACGTGGACTTCTGTGTAATGCAGCTGTGTTTCAGTGAACTCTGCCTGGGGTCAAACACCTCCTTTCCTCCTCACCCTGCTGCCACATCCATCAACGTCTCAGCGCGCCCCCTTCACGGCATGCTGGGAATTCGGCACTCCTTAGCACTGTACCCAGACGGGAGAAGAGAGGGGAACAAATGAGAACAGAGTGGAGTGTGTGACACTGTAAAGGTGTTTTGTGTCATTTAAATTAGCTGCCACAACTCTCAGACTTGTTACAAACTCACCTGTTCCTACCCCCTCCGGTTTAGCTTGTTTCAGTTTCACGAGCTTACACCGTCTCCCACAAGCGCAATTCAAGCAACACGTCTGAGCATTTAGAATTGTGGGTGGGTCTTTATTTCACACTCATTAATGGCCCATGTTACATACCCAGACCTTCTTTGCCCAGCCGTGTGACAATCCGGGCCCTGTATCACACACCAGAGCCGACATAAGGTGTGTGTGTGTGTGTGGGGACGTTTAGTGCCACATGTGTTTTAGCAGAGGGGCCCTTGCTCTGGGACGGCTTGCGCAGCTGTATTGTGCGAGCCAAACAAAGAGTTATTATTGTGTCTGTGGCGAGATAGTGTTATAAGGGGGGTTGAGTGTGTTTGTGTGTGTTGGGGACGCATCTGATTGGGTGATGAGGCACCGCTGCTGTTGGAACCGATTGTTGACTTGCCATCTGCCATCAAGAAAAGTGTGTATGCGTGCACTCTCCATAGTCTGGTATCGAGTAGTTTGCGTTGCGGATAGACGTGGTGGGAGGGAAGGAGTGAATGAGAGAGACGCATAAACATGCAGATGTCGCACAGCATATTGACTGGAACTCCAGACTCAATTTCGGCCCGCTGCTTGCTTGACTGGGAGATTTTGTGTGTTTGTGATAGTAGATATATCTTTGTACTGTACGAATCATATTCTTGTATTTGAAAATGATTTTGTATTGGGATTGTGGTTTAATGTGTTAATTTAGCATGATTAATTGTTAAAAAATAATGTGTTCAATTTGATGTTCATATCAGTTAATTTTCCCGACCGACAACCGCAGCTTATGAATCGAACATTAACCGTTAACTTATAAGATTTTAATATTAAGTTGTCATTGAGTAAAAATACAGTTGACGGTTGACTGTGACCTAGTAAAAACAAAACATTTCATTTGAACGTGCGAACAGCAGCGACAGATCAACAACAGAACCAGGATTCATACATTATCAGACATTCACGCAACATTACCTTATCAAAGAGCATGCGATCAGTCCAGAGGATTAATATCCAAAAAGGGCAGATTGTCTCTTTTTCATCTACCACAGTGGTCATTTCTAAAGCAGGACGCTTTTTCAAAAGTTTTGCGTCGTCTTTCTCCGTTTGTGCAAAAAGAGAGATGTTTATGGTCAGGGTCAGAGGTCATCAGCGAAGGTCTGTCCGAATGTGCACGAGCCGCGAGACGGAGACAGACCGTGTCATCTTGCGCGGACACGCGCGGTTGCGCGCGTCTCCGTTCAGCTTCCAAACACGCACACAAATGATTTCTCATACAAATGATTACTTTATCAGACGTCAGGGCAGCAATAATTTGTGTCATTTACATGACATTCACAAATTAAAGATAGAAAAGTGGCGAAATGTCTGTTGGCTCATAAAGAGACACGCACCGTACGTTAACAAATATTTTTTTCTTTTAACTTTTAATGTTAATCGGTCATAAATTCTTACCTTCGGTTAACGGTTAAACGGTCAATGTGAACATCCCTAGTTCAATTACGGCTATTAATATTATATATTATAAATATATGACCACAATAATAGATTCGAAGCAGTTGAAGTACCCCCACAATGTTTTTGCAGGTTTACACCTGCTATTAAGATGCATTTTGGTCAATCAAGTGGACGATGCTAAATACAGGTGCTAACGGGTTGTAAAAGTTTTGAGCCCATCCACTTTCAACATCATTCAGAGGTAGTCAACAACGCATTCGACCGGATTGCTTTTTTGGTTCAGAGCAATTGATAAAATGTGACCCGATCTGGCGAAATGAGTCGGAAGTCGCAACGTTCTATTTTAAGATATGAGCCGATAATGTGGAAAAACAATGAAATTATCAAAAAAAATTTTTTTAGCTAATTTCAAAGAACAGACATTAAAACATAATCTCCCAAAGTTTCGTAGTCCAAATAATTGAGTAAAGGTGTTTAAATGACTATTAAAGTTGAAACAGTTTTACTTAATCCGCTGGAAATTGCTTTTCTCAAATACTCTCGTCACCTCCGAGCATTCCGGGGATCCCCTGAAACGTCACTATCTCTCCAAATATGGTGTTACACGTTGTTTTAGAGCCAATCAGAAATCTTCATAAACGCTGATCGTTTGTCAATGGGAAACCCCGGGGCACCTGATTGGTCCAGCCATCCTCTTGTCAGTCTCGCAGCACACTACTCTCCTATTTAACTCCTTTTTGAATTGTTTACACTGTTATTGTTAACTAGCCTACACAAAGATATGATTGCATAGGCAAGCATTATTTGTTTTCTTTTTGCTTGTCTCTCTGTCTCTCTCATTTTCTCTCACACGCGCGCGCACACGCGAACGCACGCACGCGCGCGAACACGCACGCGCGCGCACACGCACACGCACACACACACACACACACACACACACACACACACACACACACACACACACACACACACACACACACACACACACACACACATTCTGGTTTCCATGTTCTATTCCCTTCCCCTAACTCAAACCCCAACCATCACAGAAACCTTTACTTCACATTTTCAATAAACATCATTCTGTTTGATTTATAAGCTTGTTTCTTGGTTTACTGTAATAGCATTTATATTAATGTCTTTGGTCAAATTAAGCTGTAAAATAAATTGTTTATCCCTTTAAAAATGCAATGGATTTTGAAAGATATCTACAAAAAAGGGGCAAAAAACTTTAAAGGCGTTTTTCTCAGGTTTTCAGTTGGAAAAAGAAGACAGACAACCTTAATTCAAATGTCTATATCTTTAAAACCATTCAAGGTATGACTTTCACTAGGATATCATTTGAAAGCTTATTATCTCCTCTTTCCACTGATACCAAAATCTCAATTTTGAAATTTGGGTCACTGTGACTCATTTTGCTGGATCAGGTCACAAATAAGCTCGCTCAGCTTTCACATGCCCGCAAAAAGAAACAAAAATGAAAGAGGCGCTCTGTGACGATTACCCAGGCGGACAATAGAAATGGGGCATCCAAACAAGCAAATCAAAATGGTTGAAAAGCTTATATACTGTGTGTTTCGGAATTCCCGAAGCTTTATAATACAAGTTTACGATCCTACAGAGACTTCGGGAGGAAAGCCGTGTCATGGAAACGCATAGCAATTCAAGTTGGCATGTCAGGTGTGTTTTAAGTCAGGTAGCTTGTTGTAGGTAAGCATCTTAAAGTTACGTGAAATGGAGACGGGCAACATCAGTCCTCATTGACTTTTTAAAGCAAATATAAACACTGTAGTAATTTTTTGAAAACCCTGCCTACTTTGGTCTGTCCATCAGAGCACAAATCGCTTGGCTGCGCTGAACCCAGCGGCGAGTGCAGCGCACACCGCGTCCTTCCATGGTTTCCATATTTAAAGACTGTTACATGGGTAGTTACATGAGTAAGTATGGTGACACAAAATAAACTTTTGTTTGGAGCCATAGGAATGTAGGGGTTAGGCTAAATACTAACACATTCAAGAAGTGCTGTACAAAGTTTAAAAGTGTGCGCATTGATAAACAGATAGGTATGTTGTATTAATTCATCCAAGTTGAGGTAAAATCATAGTAAAACATTGAAAAACGGTGGTGTTTTCCTTAAACAATAATGTCTTTGTCTTTATTTGGTGTCTTTTTTTAAACATTGATTTGTGCAATTAATTTAATTATATTGCATAATACATAAATCGATTATCATTGGATTAATATCACTATTATTGGTAATAGATTGACAGCAATGTTTTCCTATAATATGACAAAAGTGTCTTTCTTG
This sequence comes from Paramisgurnus dabryanus, assembly GCF_030506205.2. NCBI lineage: Eukaryota > Metazoa > Chordata > Actinopteri > Cypriniformes > Cobitidae > Paramisgurnus > Paramisgurnus dabryanus. The sequence continues at coordinate 21,410,352 of NC_133356.1, read as the reverse complement.
GAAGATTCTTTGAAAAAATTCTTCTCAACTCAATGCCATATAAACAGGGGCAGCTTTGGTCACTTCTGTAGCACGCCAGGCTCAGACGAAGGTCTCGCGCTTTGGTGTTTTTCCAAAACTGTGCTCAGAAAGGTCAGAAGAGGACACGGTATCAGCTTGAGGCTTTTAATAACTTATTTATCAACAGCTGTGAAATTGATCATAGAGTAGGTTTCTTTGGTCTTTTGAGTTTGTCTGAACATTCAGTTCTTTCCTTATTACCCATTACAGCTGACAGAGGAAGTATAAAGTAATAAGGACTTGTCTGAAGTGTTGAAGTGTGTTATATCTGTGCCATTAGCATCACTAAATAGATTTGAAAAAATATGAATCGTTTCAAACAGGTTTCCTGACCAATCCCTCATCTGTCATTGGTCAGTCAAACAGATAGCCCTGCCCTAAACTCACACTTTTTGTAGAGGCAATGTAGAGGAATATTTTGATATTGTTACAGAGCCAGTGTTTACAGGAAATTAATCGAGAAATGGCTTACTTCAGACCTTAACTGCATATTATGCTAGGAGATAGTGTTTTGATGAGCCCATAGAAGGAATCATGGTTTAAATAGTCAGTAGTAAATTCTTTAAAAATAAAAACATAGGCTGCTTACTGGCTGTGAGTCAGAAGGGTGGAATTACGATAATGACTGTCGTGTCCACATCAACAGGCTGAGGAAGTAAACCTGAAATGAATCCTACCTTTCATAGGAATGAAACACTCGCTTCTCGTCAGTGGAAAGTGGTCGCTTAAATATGGCCTGGGGTTTCTTTCATAAGATTTGAACTGAGGCGGGTCTGCATTAGTGTGGGCCTGTCTCGTCCTTCTCCATGGTTCTTTTTGCGCATTCCCCCGCCCATCAATCATCCGTTGCGTGTCTTTATCACATTGCTTTTTTAAATATTTTTTACTCATTAACGGATATGATTTAAAATGTAGCGAAGTACAATACTTTAAACAAAACATAATTAAGTAAAAGTAAAAGTACAGATTTTAAAAACAACTCAAAAAAGTAAAAGTACACAAAACTACTAAATTACAGTAACGTGAGTAAATGTAATTCGTTACTTTCCACCTCTGGTAAAATATTGAAAAACGGTGGTGTTTTTCTTTAACATGTACTTAAACACACTTACAATCCAAAGGAAATGTAAAACCCTGAATCTGATAATAGGGGCTCTTTAATTATCATGAAAAAAACGAGGTTTTAACTTTTGTAGCATTATTTATAGTTGTTTGTGTGTAAAACTGTGTTGGTTTGTCTGCTGTGTGCTGTTTTTTATTATGGTTGAGAGCTGATATGAAGTGAAAAGGCATTGATGTTGCAGTCTATACCAAATGATTTTTTTACAGCTAAAATTGTACTGATCTTTGTTAGATTTCATATTTTCATGTCAGTGACATTTCAGAGACAAAAAAGTAATATTGACCTGATCTGTACGTTTCCCCTGTTCAATATATGTTAATTAGATTTTTTTTTGTAAAAGTTTATGATTGATTTTTATAAACGCTAGAGTTTATTCAGTTTCTGATTCAGTGTACCACTATTGGTTTAACAGTATTGTTTTTCACTTCAATTTGGAAGGCGTTATGCAAAGGTCCTGGGTTTGATCGCATGGAACATACTGATAAATGTATATGTTGCATTATAAAAAGCGTCTGCCAAATGCGCTTGAGGATTTGAGAAAATAACGTGTTATACTGACAAGGTTGTCGGTAGATTCTGGAACTAACCCTTGTGTTGCCGTGGTTACAATGCTGATAACCTCAAAATAGTCAAATATTGGCTGATGAATCGTCCCGGCCCACGCTCTTTACCGCTTCAATGATGTACCTTATTTACCAGTAGCATCTGTGGGGAAAGTCAAACACATCAAGAACATCAGTTCAGGGTAAAACAGCAGTATGTGAACTCAAGTGTCATATCTGTCCAGGCTTTATTAAGAGAGCTGAATGGGTCTGATCTCAATGAAAGCTGGTGGTTGTCTCCCCGACTAGACTTGAGTGTTGGGGTGTGTTTGGCATTGTGTGTGTGGTAATGTCTGATGGGGGGGTTGAAAGTAGGATGAGTGGTTGATAGTTGTTTACTTCGACCGGGGTGCGTGTCTGTGGGAGGCGATGTTGGTCGCTGGAAGAATAGATGCTGGAGGCCTCCTCACAAAGGGCGTGTTTAGAGGCCTATGAGTGTGTGTGTGGGAGCAGAGGCTGGACAGACAATAGGGTCGAGAGTTTCTTGTATTGCACCCCATTGCCAGCTGTCTCCCAGCACAGCGGCCTGCTTTGGTGGATGCGCTGCTGAATAAATAATAGCAGCAACCCCTGCCACTCGCATGTATTGGCCATTGAGAAGGGAGTGCACACATGGAGGCCTTTGCACCTGTTCACCACTGGCCTGATGGTGTAGACCTGTGTGTGGCCCCTTTGTCACTTCTATATATATATATACTGTATGTGTGTATATATTAATGTAGTGCCAATCCAATAAAGATGAAAGGGTTTTATGTTGAGTTTGTGGTTACTGGGCATTTCATCATCAGTGTAACTACATCATCGTTAAAATTTGACACCACATAAAGTGGTTACAAGATTGTTAAACGCAAGTTAAGCTCAACACCATTTGACAGTTACCTAGAAAACATTTGGACAGAAATCCACTTACATTGGAATCTGTGGGTGTATCACTGCTTATGTTTTGGTTTTTAACATACTTCTTTTGATAAAGCATAACTCATATATACACCTCCTTAGTTTCCTACCGATTACATGATAATTCTATTTGTGTTTGATTGATGTAAAAGTAGACATTTTGGTTAGACATGCTTCTCGTGTCATCTTGATAATATACACAGTTTCAGAAAGATGTTCGTGGAGACAAGAACTAATAGTGCTTGTTGTTTTTGTGAGTCTGTGCAAATAAAAGTAGACCATTTACAATTTCTAATGATGTCCTATCTCTTAATGTATGACAATTCAAGAAATTATGGAGTATTTGTTAAGTTGTTTACATTGTGATGAAGGAAAATCCAACAAACCGCACCACCATGTATGTCAGTCCCAGAGGGTTAACATGTTGTTCAGCCCACAAAGACAAATGTAGCAATGACAGTGTGACTTTATTTTTAAGTTCACGATATTAAATGTGTGGTCAAAAAACTCTTACATTTGTAAAGTCCTGAGTTTCAGTTGTTTGCAGTTTGTATACATTATGCATGATGCCTAGACTTACATGTGTAAGTCACCCTGTGAGACTGTCCTGGCTTAATGAATGAATTATGACTGTGATGATAGTCCCATCAGTGTATGTGTGCATGTGTATGGCTTCAGGAAGCTTGTTGATATTCTGTAATTCTGTGCGGACGGTCTTATAAATCGAATGAACCATTAAACAAGTAACATTGTCAAGAAAGCCTTTGATCTTGTCTTGGCTACATAGTATCATCTAAGTGCAAGTCCTGTAATCCATCACACACACACACACACAGACGCGCTGTCAGTGTGGCCACTCACAATGGCACAGTGTAAAATAATCCAGTTTGCTCCTGGGGGACACGCCTTTCACTAGAGTTTGTTCCCTGACCTCTGGCTGCTACAGCAACAGTTGGAGGGTTGCTCATGTCTCTTATTTTTAATGATTCATGAACTTAGGTCCCTCACAGGAGATCTAACCTGCTGCATTTAACATCACTTAAGAATTATAAACCATATCTGGATGAAATGCACAGTTTTTCATGTGTTTTCATGCGCTTTATGAAATGAGATAAAGACAGCTTTGTTGCATTATGTGTGTTCATCTGTGTGTTTCAACATTTGAAATGCAGTGAAATGTTTACAGGACATTTGTGAATGCTATAAGATGAATGCAGCTCACACCACAAACGCTGCAGTGCATTTCACTTAAATGGCATGGACCTGACGAACACACGCAACACGTGTGTTTTATTTAATGTTACTGTATATTAAACATTGTTTGAAAGCTGCTTTACAAAAAAATGCATTATGTTAGAAAATAAAGTTTTATTGTTATCAAATTAACCCTTTACCTGGCACAGCCCTTTTTGAATGGGGGGTTAAAAGGTGATGTACCCTTTCAAATGAATATAACTCTTGCATTTTTTGGTCTAGAAGCCTAATTTTGGTCTTGTTTTAAAGAAGAGACTTTAATAATTTTTATGGACGTGTCTGGAGGATGAAATAATAATTGTTTTAGCAGTTTAAACTTATTATAATAAATAAAAATAATGCAATATAGTATTATTTTAAAAATAAAATTATCAAATGAGGTTTTCTGTGAGTTTGCTGTACTCTTGTCACAAATTAATTAATTACAGTCACTGCATTATTATTATTTCTAAAAGGTTTTGAAATATAAAAACTACATTCTTTCCAAATAAATATATTTCGTCATGATAGATTACCATTTACATTAAAAATTTTAAAGTAAACTTGGGTGTCCCGTTAATGGGTTAATATGTAAAGGTAGGTGATTATAAGCGTATTATGTTTTTAAATATGTGCCAGTGTCTAATTAATTTAAAATCCACATAAAACATTCAACAATCGTTGTATGGTATAATTTTATTGTCGTTAAACATGTATGAAATATCATCTATGAATGAAACTAGTCAGACTAACACTGTTCAGGACAGCTGCAGGCTGCATACAACTGCTTTATTATTCAGGAGTATAGGTTTATAAAATATATTAGGAGGTGAACTTCAGCTAATTTCTAAATCTGTCATAAAAATCCACATTAAAGCCTGTTAACGTCACAAACAGAATTTATTGTTTTACTCAGGTGACCGCTCTACAAATAGAAATATTGTATCATGATATGTTGCCGGAAATGACCGCATTGAGAAGAACAAGGAAGAGGTTGATCAAGTACTCCATTAGATAAACAGTTGGTCTGATTGACCTCATTTGCTGATATCTGATTAACCTCTACTATTTTTATTATTGATGTGTGTTTTTAGAAGAAAACACAATCAGAGGTGATGCAAACACTGGCCACAACTCTTTTGGTTAAGCGTAAGAGAAAGGTGGTTAAATTTAATAACGTATTTTGGCATTTTATTCTCTATCTCTTTCTCACACACACGCACGCACGCACACACACACACACACACACACACACACACACACACACACACACACACACACACACACACACACACACACACACACACCCATACATACACAGATTGCCCAGGTTGTCATGATAAACCATTGAACTGTATCTGTAGTTCAGTGCCATCTAGTGGCTAAGCTTGTTATCACTGTAAAGTTTACTTTAGTGTACAGCTGTGGCCAAAAGTTTTGAGAATGACAAAAATATTATTTTTATCAATTTTAAAATTCTGAAAATTATTACTTTTGTAATTATAATATTAATAAATAATATAAGTTTGCTGCTTCAGTGTTTTTAAATTGCTTTTGTCAGATGTTACTATGGTATACTGAAGTAATTACAAGCAGTTGTCAAAAGCTTTTATTGACAATTACATTAAGTTTATGAAAAGTCATGAGTCAATTTTTTTTGTGTTGGCCACGGCTGTATGTATGGTCCTATATTGGTTGAGGTTTGTCTTTGATTAAATATTAATATGTTTCTTTTATTATGAAGATTTCTTTATTTTTTCAGTATGTTATGATGATCAAATTAAATATAATTTTGTGTTTATTTTATATTAAGACAGATATAAACTAACCAGAATATGTTACCCAAATTCAATAATTTTACAATAAATAATAAAATAACTTATAAATAAATTATAATAAATTATTATAATAAATGATTAAACGTCTTCATAATTAAATGTGAACTCACTCTGTGTTGAATAGACAGAGAGTCAGACCTTAGACACAGCACACTGTATTTGCCCAAGTGTCATGTAGATTATAGATTATATGGAACATTACACATATGAGAGTGTACGGTGTGTAATATACATGTGATGTTTGTGTGCTGGCGAACGCCTTCTCCATACAGGCTCAGGGCAGAAGCTTTCTGCACCAGCTGGAGGGCAATAGCAGCACCAGGAGGGCAAGCTGTGTGCAGCTGGCGGGCTAAAATCTGTGCAAACCTCATGGGAGCTTCATGTCCCTAGGCACTTCATCTCCCCCAAACTGGCCTGACATCTCTGTTGCAGCTCATTGTCTGATGTCTCCTATGCCATCATCTGCACCTACTTATACAGATCATTCGCAGAAATACACAAAACAGCCTTGGGGAGGTTTGGCCGCTGTACATGTCGAAAGCTGTGAGGCAACCCTGAGAACCTGTGCTGCCCCCACTGTTGATTTCATATATAGCATACGATCCAGCAAGTCATCATTTGTTACTCTCAAACTTTCAGAGTCTTTAGGTGCATTTATTGCCATGTGTGCACTTTCTTTTGCACTAACACTAACATCCAGTGATGTGTCAGTGTTAATCCATGTGCACACCCATACTTCTTGCTGTGGTTCAGTGACACTAATTCATGTTAAGTGGATTGCCTTCAGCAGCCCTGTATTGCATGTACAGTAAGTTGTGTAATGTGTATGAGCCTCATGTCGAGCCCGCACAGAGGACACACAGCCTAATGCCTGATGTGTAAAGGATTCCTTTACTTGTTCTGTTATATACATGATTTGATGGTACAGTGCACCTAAAATGAAAACTTTCATTATTTATGTATTGTCATGTCATTCTGAACCTGTAAGATTTCTTTATTTCATTGAATACACAAATGTGGATGGGACAGTTATGTAAACCCACTCACTTAAGAAGTTTAGACTGCATTTATGTTGCATTATACAGAATGCAAAAAGTGAATTTTAGTGCAAATTTCTGCATTCCTGATAGATATTCGTTTTTACGGGTTCACTATGGAGTAGGATAGCATCCACTTGTTTACATTGTATCTGTTGTTATAAAGACGGTAAATCAGACGCCAGTCTGTCTTGTGTCTGGCTGTCTTAAAAGGAGATACGACCTTCGCCTGTGTAAGGGGATCAAGCCGTTGCCGGCAATTCGGGCAAAAATACAGTACATCAAATCCCATGAGCTTTGCAAGCACTAAGCATTGTCGGTTTTACTCTACTCCTACCCTGAAATCGCATTTGACAACTTCACAGCTGCATCATTTATTTTCGCTGGAGCTGGTTAGCGAGTCTGAGTCCGTTCAAGTGTTGGTCACGTTTGACAAGGTACAGTCACCAACAGGCTGATGCTGAGATCAGTTATGTAAACATTCTTATTTATGTGTTTGTTTCCTGCCAATACAATTTTTAGGGCACCAGATTTCCTATATTTTATTGGATTTATTGAAGCAGTGTTGTTGTAATATGAAAAGTTTTTTCTAATTTAAAAATAAAGTATTTTTTGTCAATGTCACTTAGATTATGCGCACTCTTGGATAATGTCGACCAAAAGTCTAATCGCAATTTAGGCATTGTTTCATTAAACTTAGGCTACATATTGGTGCACTGCACTCTAAAAAAATGCTGGGTTATTTTCAACCTAGCGTGTTGGGTCAAAATATGGACGAACGCAGCAACTGCAATTAACTCAGAAAATATTAATACAGTATTTGACCCAACAATAGGTTAAAACCACCTTGCTGGCATTTTGAAAGACACACCTAAGGCGGGATGCATGATTTTTGAAAAACACTTTAGAAATAGGAGATGGACAAAATACCAAAACACACTTGTAGCCATTCAACAGTACGGTGGGTGTCTACTAACTGACATCATTGTGTGGGTTGCGTTTGTGTGGGGCGGGTCTATCAAAAGAAGGTTTCTATTGGGGTAGAGGGGTGTTTGTTTAGGTAATTTCAAATGCCAACATTGGCTTTAAGAGATCATGCACCCCGCCTTTAAATTACATGGCTAAATTTAGGGCTAGGACCATTAATCACGATTCATACTAATAATGCTTGTCTGATATCGATTCTGAACGGCAATGGCAATATTATACACAGCTCTTTCATGAATTTTGGCTCTTTGAACAGTAGGAAGTCCTTATCAATCTAAAATCTCTGTGAGTTTAGGTCGTTTATAACATGCATTTGGAAAAGCAACTATCATTAAATACATAGACTGTATACAACATGGACATAGTGTCTGTGACGTCAGCCGTAAGTTTCTGAAGAATGTTTTTGAAGCCAAAAGTGGGTGGAGCTGGTCACCATCTTGGCAAAAGCGTCACCGCGTGTCACTCCTGGATAACCGAAAAAATGGCCAAATAGGTAGAATGTGGGTGGAGCTGAGCAGACAGCAGCGGCAATCCACCTATCAATCAAGCGGCCACCCCCTTAATTATGCAGAACTTTAAGGCTTAAAATAATTTAGAAAAATGAGTTACAAAAAAATTCTGCCCCCTCACAGTTGTCATGAAAGGCAAAATAAGATATAAAGACCAAATTGTTTGTACCAGGCTGTAAACATATTATTTTCTGCTGTAAAGTTAGGCCTTTTAACATGGGGAGTCCATGGGGATTGACTTTTTGGAGCCAGCCTCTAGCGGCCAGTCGATGAATTGCAGTTTAAGTCACTTTCGTATTGGCTTCAGAGAGATAGGAAGGTTACCCCTCTGTAAATCATAATCATTATAAATATTCTTTATTATTATGAAAATACTTGAAAAGGTTTGATGAACAGCGATTTGAATATTCTTACAGGCATTTCCTGGAGCTGCGTGTGATAATGGTACTTCTTCTACGGCGCATATTGAGTTTCTGCACGAGAGCGCCCTCTGGCTTTTGGATGTAGCGGCATTTCACTGTAATTCATTGAGAAGCATTGCAGGCAGGATCGCAGGATTTATTATGTGTGTGTGTTAAAACAATTAATTTTAGATGGATAAACCCACCCCACATATTTTTGGATATTCTTCTTCTACTTGTAAAAACATCAGTTTACAAGCAAAATTGGCAGCTGACAGCAATTCACATAAAACAGTCATAAGTTATCAGTTGAATCATCGCTAAATTAATCAGAACAATTAACATGTTTTTGCATATTCATATGACAGCATGTAGTTAAAGAAACACATTCATAAAAGTAAATTCTCTGCTGTAAAAAACATAACATGTTTCAAAATCCAGTGTGCACTAACCACAAGACCATGGTGCAGATTAGAAAGCAATACTTTTGACATTACTTTTTGAAGGCAACTGTTTGCTGGGAGAGAAAAAAATGTGTGTGTGTGTGAATGAGTCAGAGTGTGAGTGTTTCGCTGCGGCCAACTCTGCCAAACTGACAAAGTGACTCCAGCCGCTCTCCTTCAGCAAGCTGCTGCGGTACATGGTGAACAAAACACACCAGTCACCACAACCAGCCAGCTCTCCCTCCCTCGCACTTTCTCTCCGATTCTCTCCATCCGTACCACACAACCTAATGCTGCCCACGTCTCTGACCACGTGCCGGTGCCCGGGCTGCGCTGTAGCGGCTGTGGGTGCTCGTGCCCAGGCGAGCTGGTGCCGCTTGGAGTGCCCGGCGCGTGCTGGAACGCGACAGCCCGCCGGTCCCAGTGCACCCATCACATGGCCATCTTTAAGCCATCTGCAAAGCAGCGCGCTTCCCGCCAAAGCATTAAATTAAATCCTTGTTTGGGCTGATTAACAAATGGCCTTGTTTTTCCGTGTTCCACAGGCTTGTTTTTGCCTCCTGTCCTGCTGAAGCTCCATCACGTCGGAATGAGCGTGGCGGAGGCGACGAGTCTTCGGAAAGTCTCAAGAGTGGTTGAGATGTTTTGGGGGGGAAGTTTGCTCAGGATCGCGTCTGTCTCGAAAGCGGACCGTCCAATTCCCCGTCCCACCGCCATCAGGCTGTCACAGACCACAGACAAATGAACAATTAATCTGGGCTTGTAATTGAATGGCACCCAGTATGATATTTTAATTGTGCAATGTGAGCTGTTTGGAACTCGAAACTTAATTGGAATCGGGTGGCATATTTGCGTTCCTGTTGCATATTTGCAGACAATCGGTCAGGTAATTTCCGCAAGCTTGTTAGTCCTGTATTGTAATTTAACTTTTGGAAGGCTATAACCACGTATTCGGGATCATGAAATAATTCAAGAATCAACCACTGAACTAATATAAATATTGTAGGAGACGTGCACTCATGAGTGTCTTATGGTCTTTATGGCCATGGTGCTTGGTAATAATGGTAACCAATAGGACTGTTCACTTTGACCAAACGCTCTGGAAACTTGAGGGGAGAAGCATCACCAACGCCTGCCAGACCAACTGTCCGCCTACTGTTTTGGATCTAAGGAAACAAATTTCACGATCGAGAAGCCAGTAAAAATGGTTTAATGAAACCGCACTGGCTGGGTTCAAGCAACATTTGCTTTTAGTCATGCAGCCCCTTCTGTTCAACCCCTGGCTCTGTCCTCAGCACAGTGATTGTATATATACTACTCTGCTTAACAAGACACCATGACTGATCCAGGAAAAGATTAGCAAAAACATGTACGTTTGTCCATACTGATCTTCATACAACAATAGTAATGTTATCTAAACAGTAGCGTGGCAAGATATTGAGACCGGCGAAACGCGGCAAATACAAACCGCAATATGCATAACAAAATGATGCAATAACAGGGTTCGCACTAGTCCTTGAAATCCTTGAAAGTTTGTTTCTGAGGGAAAAAATTCCAGGCCCTGGGAAGTTTTTGAAAATATACATACATAGATACAGGTCACTGAAAGTGCTTGAATCTATTTTATGCAAGAAGTTTTCTGGAAAAAAAATCCATATTTTTTCCTGTGTAGTGTAGGATATTATCATAAAAATTCTAGACTTTTTAAGCACACATGCTAAACTGTTCGATTTAAATGTTTATATCTTCTGTATGCGAATGTTGATTCATACCAAAATGCTTTTTTGCAAAGTTGTGTTTGACACATGAAAACGTCTCGTATGTAACTGTTGTTCCCTGAGAAGGGAACGAGACAATGCGTCTCCCTTGCCATACTTCCTGCATCCCTGTAACGCCGTCTTTGGCAATATTTTAGATAGCGATATACTTCCTGGCTCCCGCATCACCCTGTCTTTGTCGTTAATCCTCACCATTGGTTGAATACACATTCAGATGCACTTACCCCTGGAGGCGTCCCCAAAGTGTCACCGCAGTGACGCAGGGCGAGTTCCCTCAAAAGGGAACTGTTACAATGTATCTTTAAAGGTAACACAATGTAACCTTGCTCTCACTTGAAATGTGTCCCCATTTAGTCCTTGAATTTGAGACTATTGGACCTGGAAAGTCCTTGAAAGGTCCTTGAATTTGAAGTTAACTAAGGTGGGGGAACCCTGAATAACCGAAAGATTTTAATTCTTTAAGAATTTGGCACATGTTGGTTATAATTTATCGTTTTTAAATATATGTTATTAAACTGTAATTTCAATTGATATTAAAATTGCTTAAAGTATATCACATTATTTGGCACGTCACATCTTTCTTCAGTATTGTGCAGCTGTTTTAAACCATTTGCTAACTTTGAGGTTCACAAAGGTTCGCTTTGGAAAGACAGATGGTGATGAAAGTAGAATCGAACCTGTACGTTCCACTTGAGCACCACATCTCAACATGTCTACCTATTTCATCATACTGTTCATACTGTCATGTTCTATTACATATCAACAACCCCTCTCACTGAAGTTTATTCTCAAGTATACTTTTATTAACAAATACATTTAGACCAACATTCTGGCGGCTCACAGCCCACTATTATCCTCCATCCTTTTCCCTTCTTTTTTATACCTTTCACTTGGAAGGCGGATGCCTCTGTTCAGCTGTTCCCTCCCACCCAGCGATTCCTCGTCCTCATTGAGGCATACCGGCAAAGACCTCCGTCTCCTCAAATTAACATGAGCAGGTGTTTTTCTCTGATGTGTTAATTAGGAGAAGCTGGTGTCATTATGCTTTAAGTGGATGTTACAAATAGAACATGTTGTTTATTTTCTCTTCTGCTGAAAAAAGTGATCAGAGCTGTCACTAGGCTCGTGTGTCACTTAGAGAAGATCGTGGCTAATTATCAGGAGTTCAGAATCAGAAAGTACATCTCCTGCGTCTACGCTCGAGACCATACCAGATTGTCCATCTTAATAAATAAGAGATCAGCAGTTTAAAACAGTTTAATTCTGAGGTTAAATTCTGCCTGTTTTATTAAAGAATTGTCACTTACATTTGGCTGATGCTTTTATTTAACAGTATACTGTATGTGATTTCTGGGATCAAACTCATGATTTTTGCATTGCTAACCCAATACCAAGTAAGCTACAGTAACGGTTTCTTTCTTACTTTTTTGAGTATGAATTGAACATGAAGAACTTTGCTAAAACTGATCAAGTGTTCTGTAGATATTCATGTGACCCCTCCTGGCAAATCAGGTTGCAATGAGCAAATAAAAATTTTGTTATTTAAAAATTTTTTGTTTGATTTGTTGGACAAAACATGACAGAGCTACACCTGTTCAAAGTCGATGTAGTCAGCAAAGTCAATTTTGTTATGGTTTTTATTGTTGTTTATATGTCTATGTTGTGTTTTTTAATATGTTTTAAAACAAGACATGTGCAAATTCATCATTCAGTGAGTATTTTCTCCATACAATTGGATACAGTCTCATTCCCGTGGTTTAAAATTGGCCTTGCTTCACAAACATATAACATAGATATTATGTATGGATGCCGCATAGACTCGGCTCTCTACTTCAGTGCTGCTCACACCAGTTAACATTGACACTAAAAGATTAGAGATACAAACACGCAGTTCACGTATGCATTGTGTGAAACCAAACTTAGCAGTTATGTGTCTGAAACTGACAAATGTAGCATCTATTTACATATATATATCTATGGTCTGAGGTTGTGTGTAAGAATGGAGGCGGGGAATAATTTGCATATTCATAGATCAGCATATGCTAAATGAGGCATGGGAGTTACATTCAAGCAGTTTTAAAGCAAGAAGAAATGGCTGTGACAGGTAAAACTTTTATATATGCTATTACGATGCTCAAAAATGCACTTTATATGATACAATTATTGACTGCAGAGAGATTTTAAGCAAAATCAAAGTTTTTTTGAAAGTTCCAAAACAAATTCACTACAACCATGATGTACCAGATTTGGCACACACAAATGCAAAAAACATAGAAAAACATATACTGTATGTTGATAAAAGTATATGCATAACTTTTTTCTTTTATTGTTTGATTGACATTCAGACAGACAGCTGTAATGCAAGGATCTAATATAATGTTACACATCAGATATTTTTCCTAACAGTTAACCAGACATTCACTTAAGACTTACTAGATTATATCTGTGTGAATTCTTGGAAAAATAGATATTTTTAAAACCGTAATTATGTGTAAATGTTTATCTTGTACTTTATTTTCTCCTTCCTGCATGTACTAAAACCCAACCCAAAATGTCCAGACAAGTTTTTTGCTTCCACAGGACATGCATCATTTGTATTAGGAAAGACTTAGGATGGTACACCTCTCAGAAAACGTCAGAATAAAGATATTTTTATATGTTTAATTACTATTTGAAGCACCCTTGAAGAGGGTTTTATGTATTTATGAAAACCTCAAATTTGATCAAAATCAAAATGCTTACTTCTTTTGTTTATATCTCCAAATTAGACCGTGCCCATTTTGACACATTTAGACAGTATGGGTCACATAAGTTCCTGTAAATATCGCATCTGCCATATTAGCTCACTTTGTAATTTTTTTAAAGCAATAAACTACCATCAGCCACTGCAAAAAAAAAAACAGAATTCTCAGTGGTTGAACGAGTCCATTTTAAACATTAATAATTCATCACCATTTAGTAATTATTTCTTTACTATGAGTTATTAAGGGATATGAACATTCATAATATAAAATATGAAGGTCAGAAATGCTTGCTCACTATTTTCAGGATATACTGTACTGATTGTCACTTCTTTCTATCAGTTATTGCAAGAGATTTTAGATGAGCAAAATGAGCACAAGTGTGTTTGATTCCAGCATGCATCACTCAGCAGGCAGATGTTATGTGCATTATCGCTCTTATTGCACTGTGTGTGCGTGCGGCTCTGCCCCCCGCGTGGTGATGCTGACACCCTTGTAATCCTGCTGTTTATTATTAGATAGCGCAGGCTGTTGCACCAGAAGTTTTGCATGATAATATGGCATGACCAGCTGCTCAGCAGATGTTGTTTTTTGCGGCTTTAGCGTAGAAAGGTTAAAGGTGTCTCTGCTGCCCCCTGTGAGGATTCTGCGACCCCCTCTGTAGTGCATTTCTCCGTACATTTCACTGTAAGCTGACCCGGTGCCACCAGCTCTGGTTTGGCTTGTTTTAACACCTGCCCTCGGGTTTAGACAGATGATGCAGTAGCTGACATCTGGGCTAACAGTGGTAAACATGTTAACAATTTAATCCCAGTGTTTAGTCAATGCAAAGTCAAAGTGAAGTCAATTCAGCAGATAAGCACAGACTAATAATGTTGGCATTCATTTTTTGACGCAGTGAGGCTTTTTTCAGTGAAATGACTTTTGTTATATTCATTCAATTTATATGAAATGTCAAAAATATGAAATAAAATGTAGATATCCAAATATATATGAATATGAATGTACATGAGTTGTTGCTTGCAGTTTGAGATCATGTTAATCAACATTTTAAACTTATTGTAACCCATCTTGTCATCTTTCCAGGTGAATATATTAAGAATTGGAGACCTCGCTACTTCCTTCTTAAAACCGATGGATCCTTTATTGGATACAAGGAAAAGCCACAAGATGCAGATCTACCCTACCCACTTAATAACTTCTCTGTTGCAAGTAAGTCTGCTGAAAAGTACAACATTCATATTTTGTCCTTTTGCGAGGGAGCCGAGGTGTAAATCATCATGAATCAGTGCTGAAAAAAATGGAAGAAAGAGTTGATTGAGAGTTGATTTGCTGATTTTTTTACTACCGTATAAACACAAAGCATAAAATGTATAAACAGCACAGTGTGGTTTAACTGTGGTTACTCTATATATGAAAAACCTGACATTTATGATATATTTTTAAGTTTCAAAAATATCTGAAGGGGTGGGCGATAGGACCAAAATCTTATATCACGACAAGATTCATTTTATATCATTATAACGATATGGGTCACGATAGAGTTTTTTTTTATCTTTTAATATGTTTTTTATTATTAAAATAAATTAATACGATTTAATTTTCAAAATTATCACAAAAAACTAATACATGCATAAAAAAGAAGATTAAAGGCAAGCAAAACTCAAGCTCACTAAAGACAAACAAAATATATGGGAGAGAGGGGCACAACCTAACGCTTTTTGGTTTTGGCTCAATCATTAAAAAAATATTTAAGTTTGATTAATTATATTTTTACACAAGCAACACACACATCTCTGCTACAAATGAACATTTAAAGTTTGTTTCTAGTACTTACCATTCTTGGACAATTTCACCAAACGTGACAGAAGTGCAAACGTTACAACTTACCCCATAGGTGGGGTTAATTGTAACAGTTAGTTGTAACACTTGCTAAAAATGAAGTTTGCAGGCAAATATTTCAATACTATTTTGTCTGTATACTTGAAGTGGATATTTTTTATATCTGTTTATAATAGACAGGTATCCACACTGTATTCATTCATCCAGCCCTTTTCTAACAATAGTTCAATTATAAATGGATACAAATGTGTTAATATGTGAGAAAAAGCAGCACAATTATGACAATTTTTTTTATATGTGACCCAGTCTGTAATAACCATACAGTTTCAAAAATCTAATTCTGAGAAAATGAGCATCAAACTCAGATTTTCTGATTCATTTCATTATGATTTCAATCTTTGACCTGACCTTATTCAATCAATATTAAAGATATGAACAAAAATAAATTTGACGCACATTTTTTGATAAGACAGGCACATTTATTTTGTTGCCAGCCAGCAATCATTCGTGTGTAGCCTATTTAAAACAATGGCAAGAATTACGCTAACGTTAGTTTTCATATTGTAAGTGCTGAGGGGTTAGTTGTAACACAGCTTTACAATTAACCCCACTGGGTCAAAATATTTTCAAACCCACCAAAAAAGTTGCTAAGAGCTGCAGACATATTTCAAAACGATGCCATGTTTTAGTCAACAAGACACTGATTAATATGACATAGCATTGGATATATCTATTCTTCCAATATGTTTGCAATTTTTTTAAAGTTTTTTGGCAGCTGGTGGACTGAAAGAATTGCAAGCAGTTAAGCATGTTCACCCAAAATTACAGTGAAACGTGCCTCAACCTCAAGCGCCACAGCATTGTGGACATATCTTGCTCTCAGTGTTGGCTTCTGGACACAAGCTGTGAGTGGCTTTCCAACCCTCCATCCGTCAAAAGGCCCAGCCAGGTTTTAATCTAAAGGCTGGAGGAGTAAGGGGTGGCCATACATCCGGCCTGGTCTGCTTGGCAGTGGGAGAGGATTGCCACATCTGTTGCAGAAAGCTGGGAAGCCAGGTGGTGGTGAGAGGCTGATAGCCTAATGCACTCTGTAAAAATGGCATCGCTCTCACCCTCTGTGCACCGAGCTGCCACCAGACTGCCTGCCTCCAGACCGGTCTAACTCAGTCCTGCGCATATTCTGACCAGCCCTGCATCTGCTCCCGAACACACCATATCCCTCAATTAGCCATTTTTAACGATGATTGCAGCATATGTACATAGTTTTTGGTAATCCAGTTTGTACCTGGCAGTTTTAACATTTGCATTAAAGAATAGCCTTTTTGCATAAGAAGTTCTCATCAATATCTAAAGAGTTGACTGTCATATTTGTCGCCTGATGTTTTGCATGCTTTGGCAAACTCTCAACCTTATTTTGGACTTGAGAAAACCTTCAAAAGATGTTGCAAGGTGCGAGCAGCGGATGTCGCAGCTTCTGTGCTGTTTAATTGGCATGCTAGCTTTACTCATTGCTTCAAGCGATGTTCGTCATCTGTGATCTTATGTGATAAAGCAAACAATACTGTCAGATCTGCCTCCTCTCTTCCCGAAGTGTCACATTCTGGCTGCCGTGACCTTGTTTTCCTCAACTCAGTGTGGGACTCTATTTTCCCGCACTGCCCAGGCAGACGCTCTGTACGGAATATGACTTTGTGACCTTAGTGTAGTTGTCATTAACCTTGCTGTCTAAATTCAGGCCCTGCTGTCATTCAAAGGTGACTGAAATTGGCCAGCTGAGGGCTCTTATTATGGGACTGGCTGTTGCGTTTCACCTGTCGTCTCTGGGCATTTTCCCCAAAATCTGCAGTGACAATGAGCCCACCTCCACTTCCTGAGACTCCATGAAGAAATTGCATTATTTTCCTCTGACTGAGCAATAGCGAATGTGGCAGTGAATTTTATTGTAAAAACTTATAACTGTCTGTGCAGAAGTTTACTAGAAAATATGGTAACAGTATTTGACAGTTTCTTGTATAATATTTTTCAAGACTCAACAAAATATTTTTAATTGGAAATATGAAATATAATTAGGAGGAAAACAACACACATTCATTCTTTTTAGTGGAGCGTAGCTTTTATTTAAAGGGGACATATCATGAAAATCTGACTTTTCCACATTTAAGTGCTATAATTGGGTCCCAGGTGCTTTTATCAACCAGGAAAATGTGAAAAAGATCAGCCCAGTAATTTAGTTTAGGTAAACCATTCTCTGCAAGCATGTGAAAAAAAATAGGCCAATAGGTTTCAAAAAGTACAGCTTTTTACCAAGGGATTTCATTTTAATACCTCAGAGGTACAAACTGGGACCAAAGAGAGCTTATTAGTACCTGAAAAATACATATTAGTATCTCAAAGGTACATATTGGTACTTAATGTTTACACATCTGTACCCAATGGTCCATACAATTACCTTTTTAAAGGGTGCTGCCCCACAGATAGCTAGGGTACATATTTTGACTTTTTTTCTAACAATGTAGGTCCTTAAGGTACGGTAATCTACCCAAAATTGTATTCTGTTTTCTATTCCTGTAAAAGAACCTAACGGAAACTTAGGGTACAGCCCCAGTGACAGAAAAGTTACAGTTTTGTACCTTTATTTCTGACAGTGTACCGCCCCTTAATCGTCAATCTGCCATTTAGTGCAGAGATCAGCTTATTTGCATTTAAAGGACATACACAAAAACGGCACATTTTTGCGCTCACACCTACAAAGTGGCATTTTTAACATGCTATAATAAATTATATATATGGTATTTTGAGCTAAAACTTCACATACATACTCTGGGGACACCAAATATTTATTTTACATCTTAAAAAAGTCTTGTGAAATGTCCACTTTAACCTTGTCATCATTGCATGAATGAAATATGTTTAATTGCAATAAAAATATCTTTCTGATATGAGATGAAAACAATTGTCATTGTTAGTCATTAATTGGACTAAAGCATTTTCTGTGTCATTCACTGCAATAGTCAAGTGATTTTGTGTGACTCATGAGACCCACAGTTCGAAAACCCCTGCAATATTGAAATACATTTTGGTATCTGTGTATTTCGTAGAGGATAAAATTTTATTAAAATATAAAATGACATGTGTTACAGGGATTTATTCTTTTGTATGATGCATATTTTGTTCTTAAAAATTAAACATTTTAGAATAAAATTACATTATACTTTATACTACACAAAAGAAGATGACTTGCGGTCAACCAATTTTTACTCCATTAAAGGTATTGCGGAGGATTTTCTTTTTCCGGGTGGATCATCAATACTATTGGTCCTCCTAGTTGTCAATCAGGAGTGTTGCCCAATTGCATTTTTTAAAAAAGTGGAGAAGGCGGTTCTTCTCTAAAATTCAAGAATTCCTCCGCTACACCTTTAAAGTATTTACTGTAATGTTTTAGATTAGAGAGATACCGTTCGGAGCTGTTATATACAGTACTGTGAAAAAGTTTTAGGCCATTAAATGGTAAATGGTAAATGGACTGCATTTATATAGCGCTTTTAACTGACCTATGGCCATCCAAAGCGCTTTACAATTAGCCTCACATTCACCCATTCACTCACACATTCATACACCGACGGCGGTGTCAGCCATGCAAGGCGCCATCCAGCTCGTCCGGAGCAGCTGGGGTTAGGTGTCTTGCTCAAGGACACCTCGACACTTGGTCCGGTGGAGCCGGGGATTGAACCACCAACCTTCCGGTTTGCAGACAACCTACATGAACCACTAGGCCACTGCCGCCCCCAAATCCATTCATATTTATTTTCAATCTATTTTATTAAAATACAAACAGAAAATACAGAAAATATGTACAAAAAATTACATAAAAAAATGAAATTTTCAGGACTAAATGTCTTCTTTAGAATGAAGTAATTAGATTTAAGAGATCCTGCAGTTTCTTGCTATTGCTCAAGTGGAAGGGGAGTTTACCCTAAAAACTTGACACATCAGTTTACATTTTATTTAGTTTTTAATACTATACACATTTCCTGTATTTTCTGGATGTATTTTATTAAAGAGCCTGAGAAACAATTATATATGATCACTATAACATTGCAAAAACAACAAATCTAATTCTGACATGGTGGCCTAAGGCTATATCCACACGAAGCCGGTGCATTCCCTATCCGATCATTTTTTTTCCTTGCTCTAAAAAAATAATCCGTAAACACGAAACCACTGAAACCGACTGAAAGCGGTGTAGTATATATGCCGGACCAGTATGGGGCGCTGTAATTCTGCCACAGATATACACTATACACGGAGAAGAAGACTTTGAGCATGCGCATAGCCAACGTATGGTGTTGTCCATTATCGCTTGTTGGTCACCACAATTGCATAGACGCAATAGATTTTGCTGTAATAAAGCTAGTAGGCTTTAGTAGCTTCTGTAGCACAAACACAATCACGTAATCCGCCGTTATTGTTGTTGCTGTTACGTGGGACGCTTCCGACACGTGATGTGATGACGTTTTCGCTTCACAAAATATACGGATTGGCTGTACAGACGAAACCGCAAGGGTGTCGGTTTCAGATTTATCCACTTTAGGACCAGGTTTCAAAAAATAGCGGTTTCACTCTCTGAAATCGCCGGATCCGTGTGGATGAAACGCCAATACGATAACAAATTTATGCGTATACAGTGATTCGCGTCTCCGTGTGGACAGCAAGACTTTTGCACAGTACTGTACATGTATGAAACAAATCCACCTCTAGTTCATTCATCTCACTGTGGTACTCCCACACCCCCTGCCTCCTCTCTGCTAATGGCCATTTGTTTTACATGAGTCTTTCTACTCCCCTCTGTTTATCAAATAAAGCACTCTCACTGTGGCAAACACTCACAGCTGTAGTTTGAAGTTAGGAAATGGGCTAAGTGTACTCTAGAAATCAGGTCAGATGCTAAATTCAGCTTTTCCTTGCCTGCAATTCAGGTCTATACTTATAAGTGTAGGTTTTTTATTGTGTGGATGGCTACAGTTTCAGTCTGTTATTTTTTGTGGGTTCTCATTCTGTTTCAGAATGCCAGCTGATGAAAACCGAACGACCAAAGCCGAATACATTCATTATTAGATGCCTACAGTGGACTACAGTCATAGAGAGAACCTTCCATGTGGACAGTCCAGAAGAAAGGTGAGGAAACAATAGTGTCAAACCTTCTTACCAAAAATGCAGCATGGTTTCTTTCATTTAGTGCTGAAGACAAACTAACTATAACTAAATTTTTACAACAACAAAAAAAACATTGTGAGCAGCACCTGCTTTGCCAAAACCCATTGCCGTGATGCTATAAAGGGTCATTGTTGCCAAATTAAAAAACAGCACACTCTTGAGTCTCAGTTATATTCTCAGCCCTAAATGTGGCTAACGTCCCTCCATCACTGCAGGTTTATGGTGCAAGCCTCATGATTTGATTTTGTATCAGTCATGTATGTGGTTCAAGTGTAATAGAATGACAGGTCTAATACTAATAGTGATGCTTGCCTTAGTAAGCTTGAATACTGTATAATGATCACATCAGTAATAAAACAAAGACAACACAAACTGCAGTGACATTTATAAATTTCGAAGTGTGGCTGCATTGTCCAAAAACAGTTAAGGTCGCTGTGTAGATGATTTTGAAAATTAAGTCAAACTTCACAGATGGAGAACAAATATGCAGAACAAAGCATTGATATGTTTTTTTTCCTAAAACACTTCTGACTTGTAAACCATCTATCACGGTGCAATATAGTCCAGTACACACACACACACAGATCTCTGAGCAGTAGTGGGACAGAATGCACTGGCAGAGATCCAGAAACTGAAGGCCTACATGTGATGAGAGATGTGGCGGTAGCTGGCCTCACGCCAGACTGTATTCAAAGCCTTTATCTCTCATTAGCAAAAACCACTCATTATACACCAAACCACTCCGCACCCATTTATCCTCACAACCTTGAGAGGGTCCACAGAGCCCTTCCTCTACATGCTGCTGTAGCTATACTCTCAGAAATAAAGGTACAAAAGCTGTCACTTGGGCAGAGGCATTTCAAAAAAGTACACCTTTGTATTTAAAGAGTCATATAAGTACCTCAAAGGTATTAAATGTATACATATCTGTACCTAAATGTTACATATTAGGAGCCTTAAGGGTACCGTCCCAGTGGCAGCTTGTGTACTGTATATTTTTTCGTTTGTGTTAAGGCTACAAGTTCACCACTTTCAGAAGAATAATGGGTGGTGTTTTTGGAATACATATCTAGACATTATGCAAGGAATAAAGTCATTACTGTAAAATAAACAGAAGTGCCTTATCTATGCAGTATTAATTTGTATTAAAAAGTGTTGCATATTTCTTTTTATGTACATTTTGTACAGTAACATAAAGCCACCTTAAAGCCACTATACACAACAAACAGATCTGTTTTGAATGTTGGATCCGTTTAAAAAATTGTGTGACTACACCAAATGCGATATGCCGACCGAAAGTGATGTATTTCAGTGTATTCCAATCAAAAAGTGTGCGTGTGGGGTGAAAATTATTAATCCCTTTTGTTTAACTTTATCAGTAACATTTTAATCCTTAAAAATATATATTATTAATTGAATATGTATACGTAATTTTAATCTTGTCTCCATATGTTCTCTCTCAAAAAAAATGTCAGTCTTTGTTCATGTAGAGCTGTTTATTGTTTCATTCATTTGCATTCATTTATTTATTACACTATGGTACATGTTACGATTAAACTGAAACTTTATCACGACTGCCACTAGGGGGCGAAGTCCGACAATCGTGTCTGTATGTCGTGTGCAGTGGAAAGGCGGCTTAAAGCCTCATGTAAGAAAAAGTCAAATATACAATGGGCCAATACAGGTTAGCTGTCGAAAATACAAAAATGCTCTAATTGACCAATCAGAATGAAGTATTTCATCTGTAATTAATAAAGAACATCTGTATCTATATGTGACCCCGGATCACAAAAACTTTAGGTGCATTTTTTTTTTTTATTGAGATTTATACGTCATCTAAAAGCTGAAAAATAGCTTATAGAATTATAGGTGATGTATTCGTTAGGATAGGACAACATTTGGCCGAGATACAACTATTTAAATATCTGGAATGTGAGGGTGCAAAAAATCCCGATGAAGTCCTTAGCAACATATTACACATTACTATTGACAAATTAACTTTGGATATATTTACGGTAGAAACATTTTCAAATCTCTTCATGGAACAAGATCTTTTTGCATAAAAACATTGATAATTTTGACACATACAATGTATTGCTGGCTATTGCAACAAATACACCCATGCGACACATGACTGGTTTTGTGGTCCAGGATCATATGTACGTCTTTTTAATCACTTTTGAAGGTTTCCCCACTAATAAATGGCAAAGCACAAGAATGCAGTTTCGGAGTGTCGAGCGTGCTGCTATGAAACAGTGAGAAAGTACTTGCTTCGCTCAAATGAATCAATCATTATTAAACTAACACATGCTCACAAACATGAACGCACCACTGATTCTACACAACAGATGCCGTGCTGCACGACAAATGAAAACTCAATGGAGGGATACAGAGAGGGGTGGATTCCCCTTTTACATTAGATTATATTGTAAATGAGTGAAAAGTGCCTTGTGAATTTACTCACATGATCTTACTCACATTTACATAGTTAGATGTTTGGTATCTGCTTTTAATGATTTGTGGTTGAAAAGTAGTACCAATTAAGCTATGTGTTTTTCTTTGTTGTTGTTTTTTTGGGAAGAGATGGCTTCCTTCTGAAAAAAGTATGTTTGTGTTTATATGTTTCCATAGGGATGAGTGGGCAGAGGCGATTCAGATGGTGGCAGATAAACTCCAAAAACAAGAGGAGGAACGTATCCAGTGTAGTCCCACCTCACAGATAGACAACATGGGAGAGGAGATGGACACGTCTATTAGTCACCATAAACGCAAGGTGCCTTCAGATATTTCACCGTACTCCTGTTCACACACAGTTTGGTTATTTTTGGTAGTGACAACTGCCTTCTATAATTAAACTTACTCCCGCAAAATTTCAGGCCTCACAGCCACATTTACAGATATTCTGTGCAGCGTGTTGAACAGTTGAACTAAAAACTAGTTGTTGATGACATGTAAATGTGCATCATGGACATGTCTCTCTTATATATGCACGTTGCAGGAAATCGTAGGGAAAGAGCCACAAGTGTTTACTTACTCGTGTTGCCAGATCTGGCGAGAAAAAACAGCGAACAAGAGTCAGTCTAAAATAAACTGAAATAAATCTTAAGGCTTTATATTGAAAATAAAAACAAAATATTGTGACACTCACCTGCCCTCTTAAATGACTTCCAAATCTTGATCCATTTATGAGTCAAGCCCAAAAACCGGTTATAATACATGGACATGGCAACATAGCAAGAGAGTGTATGTGAAGCAGCTTTATAAACAGCATATAAAAAACACATGTAAAATAATATAAAGCATATTAAATGCCTCTGTAGATGGTGGTTTAGTTTAAGTCCCCCTGTAGTCAATAATTTTATCACTTGAAACTTATATTTGAGCATCATAATAGCATATTTAAAAGTTTTTCTGTGACAGTAATTTCAAATAGCTTGAATGCCCATAGAGACAGAGCGCAGTTATGCTAATTTGAAAACCACGCCCATCGAGGGAAAACAATCCAACCATTTCCACTGACTTTATATTACGTGAAGTCGCCTCCTTGTCATTTCTGGCTTATAACAAAAACAGAATAATGCCTAAAAGCTTCTGTGTGACAAGGTGTACAGCTAACAAGCTAAAAAACCCAGAGATACTTTTTTATGAGCTGTTGACCCCAAAAAACGAGCATTTAAAGACACAAAAGTGGATCGCGGACTACGTTTCCCTCCAGTGGGCGTAGTTCTAATTATAGTAGTACAATGAAAAGTTGCCTGTATCCACTTTTGTGTCTTTAAATGCTCGTTTTTTGGGGTCGACAGCTTATAAAAACTTATATTTCTGGGTTTTTGGGCTTGTAAGTTGTACATCCTGTCACACAGCAGCTTTTGGGCATTATTTTGCTTTTGTTATAAGTCAGAAATGACAAGGAGGCAGCCTCTCGCAAGACAAAGTCAATGGAGACGGATGGATTGTTCCCCCCCGGTGGGCGTGGTTTTCAGGTTATGACATTTTTAAAGGAATAGTCTACCCTTTTGCCACATTAAACTATGTTATTACCTCAACCTATAGATGAATTAATACATACCTATCTTTTTTCAATGCGTGCACTGTACAGCGCGTTGTGAATGTGTTAGCATTTAGCCTAGCCCCATTCATTCCTATGGTACCAAAAAAAGTTTTATTTTGTGTCACCATACTTACTGGTATAACTCCTCATGTAACAGTCTTTAAATAGGGAAAACACGGAAGTGTTTGGTGGCTTCCCTGTTTGGTACCATAGGAATGAATGGGCATAGGCTAAATGCTAACACATTCTCGACGCGCAGTACAGTGTACGCATTAAAAAAAGATAGATATGTATTAATTCGTCTAAGTTGAGGTAATAACATAGTTTAATATGGGAAAAGGGTAGACTATTCCTTTAAAGACAGACCCGACCAGAGACAAAAATTTTTTAGAGAAAACTAGACCCGCGTTCGACCTGAACCAGTGGAATTTTTTACCCGACTGGACCTGAATGCAATCGGCAACGATGTGTGTGCAGTCTGCTTCATTTATTTAACTTTTTCACCAAGGCAACCACTAAAATGTACTTTTAAATTGTGAGGTGTTGGAGTTGGAAATCGATGCCCAAATGCGAGATAGTTCGGGTCGTTTGGGTCCGTTCGTCAAAAACACATTTTAAATTGCCTGAGACCCCATGCCGCTATAATTATACCCGACTCATGTCTGAGGTACACGTGAAACCTCAGGTTTGGACCTCAGGTTTTAGAAACTAAGTGGACCTGTGAAAACCTCTAGTAAACTTTTTTTTTTTATTAAACCAGGATGGTTTTTCTATGGCATTGAATAACCCTTAAATTTATTTTACTGTAATAATCTAGAAATCCCTGTCACAGCTCGTTCCACAGCAGAAACCCTGTCAGTGTGACAGCATAATGCGAGACTGAAGTTTGGCTGCAGCGATGCAGATGCAGGACGTGTGAAACAGGCCTCAACTTCACCATAGAAGTCTCCAGAATCTATTTTTAAGACGGCGTGTTTCTGGGAGTTTCATCATTTTTAAACAACAAGCTAATGTACAAACATGTCAGTTTGTTGAAGTGGCAGTGGAGTCTCTAAGGGGAATAATTCAATTCCTGCAGCGGATGGCTATTGTATTTCTACAGATGTGGGCATGTTTTTATTGAGTAACGTTAGCAATATACAAAACCAGACACTAATTATCGGCATTGCATTTCAGCGTGTCTGACAATTTCACCCTTTTTTTCTCATTTTTACAGACAATGAGTGACTTCGACTACTTAAAATTATTGGGGAAAGGCACTTTCGGTAAAGTCATTCTCGTAAGGGAGAAGGCCAGCGGGAAATATTATGCAATGAAGATTTTAAAGAAGGAGGTTATTATAGCAAAGGTAAGACTCATCAGGGCTTACAGGAGAAGTGATTTAATTTTGAAGACGTGTTGATATGCTTGGCATGAACATATATATCATAGTAATGATTCATTATGAGTTATGGTTAATGATCCTTTTACACTTGTAATTTGAAAAGTTTCAGGGTACAATCTGATTAAATAAAATACTCAAAATGATGCCTTCATCGTACACACGTACTGTAACTAAACACGGCCCACATTTGTTACGTTTTTCTCATGACAGGATATTTATCTTGAAAAAACCAAGGATCCATTTTGTATTTGTTTTCCTCCCGTAGGATGAAGTGGCCCACACGCTCACAGAAAGCAGAGTGCTGAAAAATACGAGACATCCTTTTTTAACCGTGAGTACACATTCGCTCATGAATCATCATTCATCACCCAGGCTCTTAAAGCTTCACAATGCTTTTGTATATATGATCAGCTTTTCCCTCGAGCCTCATTATATTGCATAGAATCAACTGTAATAAATTAGCGGCCTAAATGTAGCTGTGCATCTGTTGAGAAATCGCCAGCGAGAGGTAATTTCTCTGACACTCCAGATGCTGTTGTATGCCACGCAACATACACAGCAGGTTTAGCAAAAACAATTTACCGCTGTCACTCAACAGGGTGTTTCCTCATAAACTTCAGCTTGCATCAAAGTTAGCATCAGGGCCGTGTGAGAAAGACATTTTTCCTCTAATGTTGTTTCTCCGTTTGCTGTTTCAGTCTTTGAAGTACTCATTCCAAACGAAAGATCGCCTATGCTTTGTGATGGAGTACGTCAATGGAGGAGAGGTATGTGTCTGTTTGAATTGAATGCAGTCTTTGTTCAGTGTGTGCTGGCAGATGAGCCGTTTCTGTCACAGGTGTGCACTGACTCTCTGAGGCTTTGGTGGTTTAGATATAAATCTTTTTTTTTGTATCATTTTTTGTACAAATAGTTTATTAATTTAAGAAGGGGATAATATTGAAACCATAGACTGTAAAAAAAGATGCAATGTCGCCTCCTTCCATTGTAATGAATTGAAGCCAAAAATGTCTGACCATGGTCGCCGTCATGTTACGTAAAAACGTCAGTTTGGAGCCAAGGCATGTGCAGAAGGAATCGTCCGTGAGCCAGAGGCGGAGCCGGGGTATCAAACTTCCGCCCGAACACTCGCGCACCCAGTTCAACCACACCAATCAAAACGATGCACCCCATTTCTATAGCATCAAATGACTAGCTAAAATGAATCTTAACACAAAAATGAACAATTGAACATATATCAGCCTGATACCTTAAAGGACCGAAAACATCTTTCGGAAAATTTGATTGGAAGTGTAAATTATTAAGTGTTTTTTAATTCGAGCCCCATTCATTTGCATGGAGAGGGCGGGTTTATGACTTGTACTGCAGCCAGCCACCAGGGGGCGATCAAAGAGCCAGAGGCTTTACTTTTTAAGACGTATTAGGCACACCTGATCAAAACTACTTACATCCGACACAGATTCTTTGTGTTTAAAAATGTAGTACATTTCTAAACGTTGACTGAATAATAAATATATGAATAAAACTTTTTAGTTATATCTACATTACATTACATATGGGTATTTAGCAGACACTTTTATTCAAAGCGATTTACAAAGGTGAGGTAAACAAACATTTCATTTTAGGTGGTTTCAGCGGCAACAACATAAACAAATGGCCTTTCTGGACCAAACGTACCTTTCAGTAGACTTCCATATAGAATCAATAACAAGCAAAATAAATAATAAGTAAATTACCTTCAAATCATAGCTAAAGCGTATTAACTACTATACTAGGGTAATGCTATTGTGTAAAATTAATGCAGGGGAGAGCAGGGCACAACCTAACGCTTTTTGGTTTTGGCTCAATCATTCAAAAAATATTTGATTAATTATATTTTTACACAAGCTCTACTACAAATTAACCTTTAAAGTTTGTTTCTAGTACTTACCATTCTTGGACAATTACACCAAACGTGATAGATATGCAAACGTTACAACTTACCCCATAGGTGGGGTTAATTGTAACAGTTAGTTGTAACACTTGCTAAAAATTAAGTTTGCAGGCAAATATTTCAAAACTATTTTGTCTATATACTTGAAGTGGATATTGTTTATATATCTGTAATAGACAGGTATCCACACTGTATTCATTCATCCAGCCCTTTCCTAACAATAGTTCATTATAAACCGATACAAATGTCTAAATATGTTAGAAAAAGCAGCACAATTATGACAAAAAAATTTTTTTATATGTGACCCAGTCTGTAATAACCATACTACAGTTTCAAAATCAAATTCTGAGATAATGAGGATCAAAGTCTGATTTTAGCCATTATGACTTCAATCTTTGACGTGACCTTATTCAATCAATATTAAAGATATGAACAAAAATACATTTGACACATGATTTTTGATAAGACAGGCACATTTATTTTGTTGGCAGCCAGCAATCATTTGTGTGTAATTTATTTAAAACAATGGCAAGAATTACACTAACGTTAGCGGTTTTCATAGCGTAAGTGCTGAGGGGTTAGCTGTAACACAGCGTTACAATTAACCCCGCTGAGTCAAAATATTTTCAAGCACACCAAAAAAGTTGCTAAGAGCTGAAGATAGATTGCAAAAAGATGCTATGTATTAGTCAACAAGACACTGATTAATATGACATAGCATTGGATTTGGTATCTTACATACCCAACTTAGAAACCGAAAAAAACCCAACATATGATAAAAATGTACTTACATGCCACCAAAACACTCATACATTTCCAATAATTTGCAGGAGAGTGTCTTTTGGCAGCGTGAAAAAAATACCGGAAAAACAAAATGCCCAAACAATGTAAATAGTCCATGTTACAACTAACCCCGCGTTAGTTTTTGCCCCATGCACCCCTATACAATGTCAGGTACATATTTTTAAATTCTTGCCTGGCTGACAAACCTCTCTTCATACAGCATGCCCTACTAAAAAATCCAGCTAAGACCAGCATAAGCTGGTAGCTGGTTTTAGTTGGTTTAAGGTGGCACTAGCTGGTTTGTGCTGGTCCTCCCACCCTGACAAAGCTGGTCATGCTGGTGGGTCAGCTGGTCTTCCAGCCTGACCAGCTAAGTCCAGCTAGACCAGCTTAAAAAGTGACCAAAACATAGTTAGATCAGCTTGCTACACCAGCAAAACCAGCTAAAACCAAGCTGGTAGACCAGCTAAAACCAGCTCACCAGCTTATGCTGGTCTTAGCTGGATTTTTCAGCAGGGTGCCCTCTCCCCTCACCTTTAGGAAACCAATTTTGTTTTATTTTTAACAAGGTATTCATTGCCTATAAGCCACTAGCCAGTATCTTACATACATGTGTCACACATTGGCCAAACCGATTATCTATGTCTAATATTTTGCATTCAAGTTAATGGTTATGTTTAAATAATAGTTTTGTTTTGTTTTATTTTTGTGTGGTTTTTCTTTAAAGACTTGGGGAAAAGTTTTCCTAGATATCTTCTGTTGCCATCTTGCATCTCGGTTCAATCTTGAGGAGCTCATATTTAGATAAATGAAATTCCACCACCAACGGTGCCGATTAATCAGAAAAGCCGGCAATCTCGCTCTCATTCCCTTAGCCTGCAATGTCACCTGCTCCCCATCCTGGTCCAGCCAGAGCTCCTAACCTCCACACGCTGTGCTGAGCCCATCAGTATCTCCCTTTCAGCCCTGCCACATTCACAGCTGCCAGTGCTCTGATGAAGGCACACCTGTCCCCGGCCACCCCGGGGCCCCGGCGCGCCACCCGTTCCCCTCCTTCATCTGATCAGCAGAGCTGTTAGCACTCCCCGGACAGCCATATTCATACATCCCACAGCAATTAATAGGCAGACTTCATCCTTGGGCTTGTGGGTAGTTTTTATAAGGCGAGTTCAAGTGGAGCTGAGGGCCAGGCAGTTTACAGAATCCCTTGACTGGGGACGGAGACAAGGTTTACTCCATAAAAACTTATAAGAGAGACGAAGGTTTAAATGAAACGTTAGCCCGTGAGCTTGCAGTGCTGTCTTTAACAAGATTGGTGTGTATTGATTAAAATGCTGATTTAACAGGCCGCACCGGCCTGTCTTTGGAAAGCCGGGGATGATGTGCCAGCTGCTGTCTGGGTTCGCTGGGCATCCTCAGAGGGCCTCGCCATCTATCATCTCAATATGGCGATGTGAGGCAGTTTGTGTTGTGTTAATTTCCTCCAATAAATCAGTAATTATTGCAATCCTGTCCCTGCTGTTTACCCTGCAGCTGTTTTTCCATTTGTCGAGAGAACGGGTGTTCTCCGAGGACCGCACGCGCTTCTACGGCGCCGAGATCGTTTCCGCCCTCGACTACCTGCACTCTGCCAAGATAGTGTACCGGGATCTCAAGGTAAACACGAAAAGGGGAAAGAATTCATACATTTAGAGAGATGG
The DNA here is from genome assembly GCF_030506205.2 of Paramisgurnus dabryanus. Lineage (NCBI taxonomy): Eukaryota > Metazoa > Chordata > Actinopteri > Cypriniformes > Cobitidae > Paramisgurnus > Paramisgurnus dabryanus. The sequence continues at coordinate 21,379,796 of NC_133356.1, read as the reverse complement.
TTTTGTTCCCTTGTCTTTATTCAAGCGTGTGGCATGAGAAGTTGAAAATGTAATTAAAGCTCTAGAGTTTGGGGCTTTTTCTTTCTTTATTGTATTTTTGGGAAACATCAAACTCTGGCGGCTGTGGATGATGACACAGTGTTTTGCTTACAGCCTTGGACCAAGCCAGTTGTGAAAGTGCCAAGAAACTTAGACAAATGGCTTAGCTAGTCAAATTGAAAGGTTAAATTAATGTGGCTTGAAGTTTCTTTTCACTACCGTAGAATAAATATATAGTGCAGTTGTCAACTTTTTAGTGAGGGATGATATCATAATCACATACAGGACAAGGATTTTATTTTACTCATGAATTTAAATATGAGGTAAGAGCTATCCTTAATTTGATATGAATGAATTTATAACAAATGTGATCAGTTACAGTATGAGTTGATCCAGTCTATAAATCTAATAAAGCCTTAAATTAAAGTGAAACATATTGAGTAGAGTTTCAGAAGAGCTTAACTAAGTAATGGGATAGTTGTGCCAATGGTCAGTTATTATAAAATATTAACAATTTCACTTTTTTCTTTTTACCCAGCTGGAGAATTTAATGCTTGATAAAGATGGTCACATCAAAATTACAGACTTTGGCCTCTGCAAGGAAGGAATCACTGATGCTGCTACCATGAAGACTTTCTGTGGTACACCAGAGTATCTGGCACCAGAGGTACAGTAACCCCTGATGAGTAACAAATCCTGCCTTAAATGTCCTAAACACTCTCATTGTTCACAGGTGAAACAGTCGATTTTCTTGTTTATCAATTTTAAAGGTTCATTATTTATGACTTCATATAATGCAGTGTTTCTCAAACTTTTTCTGCCATTCCCCACTTTGGGAAGGGAAGGGTTCCGAGCTAGCCTGGCAACTTCTGGCAAATTTAAATTTGCTCTGCAAGTAGTCTGGCAAAGAGGCCATTCAAGCCCATTTCTAATGCCGAGAAATCGCGGCACCAATCAGAAACGTTGGGGCGGGCTTTACACGATGACGACAGCGCAGCGACAGTAAAGCAGATTTTGTACATTGCAAAGATGGATGCCGCCATGGAACATCGCTCGTTCGAATCAGCTATCGCATCTGTTTTAAGCAATTTAAACTTTTACTTTTTGTTAAAACCTGAGCAAAGAACAACACTCGAAGCCTTCATATCTAAAAAAAATATGTTATCGCTGTCTTACCGACTGGATATGGCAAAAGTCTGATATAGCTCTGCATACGTCATCTCCTTTATCGTTGTGATTGGTTTTAGGTCTATCCAATTGGACACAGAGGCATTTGAGAGACGTCCGGTGAATTATTGTCTATGAAGCTTTGCCAGACCATAACTCAGTTACTGAATGGTCTGGTTTTAACCAGGCTAGTTCTGAGCCCCACCTGTCCCCAATCGCCCCAACAAAATGGGAATCAAGTAGGCTTTAAGTTTAACTGTTGAAATGTATTTAATCAGATCATATTTTAAAACATTACAGCAGTAAACACTTTCAATAGACAAAAAACATGTAATAAATAATGTATTATGACTTTGCATGAAATAAGACTTTGTTCAAAGGTAAATAATAATAATTATTATTAATAACTCTCTGACAAAAGTCATCATACTTTCTTTTTGGCCGGCTTTTTGGTTGATTCGGTCCATTGTCTGTCTGCTGGTGCCGAATCTCCAGTTTTCTTTACATTTCGTGTCTCAAACTTATCCATTGTTACATTTATACCCGCTACTGCCTATACCGCCTCTCCACATTTAAAGTTTTTATTCCACTTTAATTAACATTCTGATGTTAATAAATTTTTGTAGGCTATGGTTCAGCGTGACATTTTCTTCACTGTCTTATGTTGTTTTAAGTTAGGTTTATGTGTCGTTTTAAGTGTATGGTCAAAAAGTAATGGAATTTATAGAGATGGGCACACAAATGACCAAATGTCCTCCAGTTTGTCATGTCCTATTACCCACCAGTGGAGCCCGCCCCACACTTTGAGAAACGTTGATATAATCTAATAAAAATTCATTGATAAGGGATCCTAGAAGAACAACAACCCACAGCAATATTTAAATCAGCATATACTTTGTTTTTTTGGTACTTTTCCTGTCATTTAATCTTTCAGATGCATCAATATGGTGTGTTCAATGGAAACACACTTATAGTTGGCAACTGTTCATCATTTAGGGGGTGAGAAAAAGCCCCATTTTCCTCATCTGCTAGATACAGGTGGTGCTACTAATTAATGCAATCTTTAATAAATAACATGTTTTAAAAGTACATTCACTGTCGGTTATACAAATACTTTGACCCTTTTAGTAAAAGGTTTTTTCAGCTTTTACTTAAAAATGTTTTAAATAAAGTGTGCACTTTATTTAAAAATGTGAGGAAATCGCAGCGTGTAAAAAGCCCAACCTCACTCATTTGCTTATTGATTTCTATAAAGAAATATATAATATGTCATATAATGTGAAGTTTATAATATAAAGTATGTAATATAAAGTTATTCTCTTTTTTAAAAACCACCATGATCAAACACTTTGATTATTATTAAACACTTTTATTAAAGTGTTATAATGTATTGTAACTGTGTTTCAATTATTCTTCCATTTCTAATAGATTTGAATTACAAAGTGTATTATAAAGCCGTATGAACTCATTAATGATACCCGTTATTTACAGAAATAACTTTTATTTCCTTCACTCAGTAGTTTTTAGTCCAAGCAGAGGTGTATATGATGGCCAGATTGCAGTTGCTAAATCCATATTTATAGTGGGGGGGATCGAGCAGGGGGGCGGCAGCAGGAGCGAAGGGGGATATAGATTCCACTCGAAAAAGTACGGAAGACAATTTGGCGCAACATTTTGTTTTGCTCAGCCTGGCCGCTGTGCCAGGAGATGATTTGAGTGTTGGTTATTTTTCACAAGAGTATGTGATTGCACAAAAAAGTACATGCTAAACAGAGGCAGATGGTGGCAGATGGGGAAGGTTGGAAGAAGGTGGCTGGGAAACCTGGAAATCTATACTGCCGTACTGGTGTAAAAATAACAGAGCATAGCCTGAGCCAAGTTCTGAGATGCAAAGTAGAGGGGGATTAGAGAGAGAGAGAGAGGGAGTGTGCGTGAAAGATATTTCGAGGAAAAAATGAGTTTCTTTTAGGGTTACGGAAAGAGTTTGGCCCTCACTGAACATTTAAAGCGTTAATGAGATTGAATAAAGATACATTAACGGAAATACTTTTCTCAAGCTGTATGTCATCTGTCATCGAGTTTTCATCTGTTACGGTATTTAGTAATTACAGCATTTCTACAGTATGCTTACATCCATTAATTACTTTATTGCTGGTTTCCAGGTGTCATTCAAACACATAAGCTAATGTAAATGAAGGTGCGAGGACACAGAATGAGTACAGATGCTAAGCAGTTGGTAAGCAATTGTACATACTGCGACCGTCCACGCGTAAACACATTGGTATATGAGCTTCGCACAGTCTGCGGCGTGCATGTGCGTAAGCGTCCTCGTGTAGCCCCGCCAAAGTGAGATAAGCTCATGGATGCTGTCTCTTCCACTGCCCTGCTGGGGAACTGGGCTGGTGGAGCCACAGGCTCTCTGTCCCAGTCCCTCCCTGGCCAGCCTTGCCAAGGGCCCAGTCCTGGGAGCAGCAGTCCTGCCACATGGCTGTCCGAGCAGGGGCCTGTTCCTCCCCTGCGGCCGCTCCTCCTCGCCTATGGCTCTGGAACGGGGAGACCCCAACTGGCTCTGTGTGCATTAATCGCATCCCTGCCTGCAGCCGAGCTGCTCGGGTACACACCCAGGACAAACAGCGCAATCCCTACATACGTGCTGCACGTCAACCTTCGCACACACACACACGCACATGTTGACATGTCCTCATGCTCTTTCATATACTGTACATGGTTGGTGTCCTGTTTGGTTCTGCCTTGGCATTGGGAAAAGCAACAGGGTAACATGATTCAATAAATTACTCAATTATAAATAAATAATTAAAATATAAAAAAACCTTGGTTTTGGTACAATTCAACTAATGTACAGTCATAACTTTTCTTACATATTAGCACACAACCCCAAAGTTACTGAATACAACAAAACTACCTAGAAAAAAGAAATACATTTGAATGGATATTCATTTACAAGCACATGTTCATTTTATGTTTAATTTTTTGTTATACTAGTAATATTTATTTACTGTTAAACTGCTTTGCAACAATTCAAATTGTGAAGTGCTATAGAAATTAACTACATGAAGTGAATTGTTTTGGCAGCTGTTTGCTTTTTTGGCAGATTTTAGCTGTAATTTTGTCTCATGATCCTTTTACAAACCACTTTAAATTCATCATATTCATGTATACTTTTTGTTTTTAGGCATTTTTATTATACAAAATTAGTCCTTTTTCTGTGGATATTGCATGTTCTCCCTGTGTTGGCGTGGGTTTACGCCGGGTACTCCGGTTTCCTCCCACAGTCCTAAGACATGCAAGTTATGTAAATTGAAGATGTCAAATTGCACTTCCCCCAATGTGTATAGATCAACTACACAACTGGTTAGATTAAGCATTTAGATTAAATGGTTCTTGCCATGAGTATAGCCATAGATGTTGGAAGTAGCCTAAATAAAAAAAAATAATATAGCAAACTAGTAGAGTCAAACATCAAATTTCATTTGGCCAACTGAGGTTGATAATCAAAATTTTTGAAGATTAGGCATCTTTTTTACTTGCCTTGCAGAAAATGTACGGTTTTAAATGATGCACAATATGCAAAAATTGCCTGGAACTAAAAACTAAAAAACTTTTTTGTGACATATGGGAGTTTTAGCAACATTTACGTGTTTTCATTGTCCAATTTTCAATTCGCAATGTCGATTTGCACAATTTAAAGGGTAATGGAGACGCAGCTTATGGCGTCATGTACTGATTATTCATGTTTTTCAGTTTTGCTGCTGTAGAAACACCAATAGGTGTGTTTGACCTCATGCGCATGTATGGCAAGTATGGCAAAGGTTGTGATTTAAATTCAGTACTGTTGCGTCACTCTTGTAATACTAGAACAATCTGCACAGAAATATAAAATAAATATTAAAACAGTTTATAGGAGATTTCCAAAATTTTTAAGTAATGTAAGGATATTTATTTTATGGATGATGATGAATTATTCCATGCATGTGATGGTTTGTAATGTCTGTGTTTCTCTCAGGTGCTGGAGGACAATGATTATGGGCGTGCGGTGGACTGGTGGGGTCTGGGTGTTGTCATGTATGAGATGATGTGCGGCCGACTGCCCTTTTACAATCAGGACCATGAAAAGCTTTTCGAGCTAATTCTAATGGAGGACATCAAGTTTCCCAGGACGTTGTCTGCTGATGCCAAGTCCTTGCTGTCAGGCCTGCTCATAAAAGACCCTAACAAGAGGTACTTTGATTGCTTACTCAGATCATCCCATAGAAAACTATTTGTATACTTTATTGTATTTATTGACTGTTTCTGTGAATGTATCCAAACACACAGGACACTTCTGTAACACCACATATTTTAGACCGGACCGTGTGATTCTTGTTTTTTATTTGTTTCTCTTGTGTATCAGACTTGGTGGCGGTCCGGATGATGCTAAGGAAATTATGCGGCATAGTTTTTTTGTTGGAATCAACTGGCAGGATGTCTATGATAAAAAGGTAATACACAACACAATTCAATGCCTTCTCTCCTACAACTATAAAGCTGCTTTCTATAGTAACTGTTCACATTAAGCCATGATTGATTCATTTTGTTATTGATGGTCATGTGATCTCAACATGTCTGCCCCCATGGGGGATCATTTCAAATTATTTCAATTTTAAACGTGAACACAGTGTTTTGTTGCAGACGTTGTGTCTTTCTCACTCAAGACAATAATAGGTCACTGTCACCACACCGTTTGCACAATAGTTGGCAGAGGAGATGCGGTTCCAAGGTGTCAGATTGAACCCTCCGGCTCGCCATACTGTATTCAGTGTCATGTCTGCGCAAGCAGGTGCTCCATGTTTCTCATCTCCTCCTCTTCCTTCTTCAGCTGGTACCTCCCTTCAAGCCTCAGGTGTCCTCAGAGACAGATACCAGATACTTTGATGAAGAGTTCACAGCTCAGACAATTACAATAACCCCTCCTGAAAAATGTAAGTATGTCTCCTGTTTGTTTTCTGACTCTGCATACATTGACATTTATATAATGACAGAAGAAAGACACACATATTGTACTGAATTCATTTTCTTCTCTGTCGTGAGAGGTGTGCCATGTATTCGAAAATCGATTTTGACACAAATCAAGATCACCTGAAAACGACAGGTGTTGTTGGTGGTTTGCACTTTGTTATTTGATCTAATGTGTGAATTGTTTTAAAATGTCACATGAACTTCATAAAACCCAAAACAACAAGCTCAAGCAACTCAGGGGTTTTTTTGGACCAGGGAGACTTAAACCAAAAGATAAAAGATGAGGTTACATTTGTAAACATTAGTTATTGAGGAAGCTAACAATGAACAATATTTCTACAGCATAAATGAATCTTTGTTTATGTTAATTTCAACCTATACTTATACATTTTTATTATAACTGTTAATATTAGATATTGCACCATGAACTAACATGAACTGTATTGGCATAAACAAACATGAATAAATGCTTTTAACATAAATTAGTTCATGTTTACTTATGCATTTACTAATGTTAACAAATACAACCTTATTAAAACGTTTAAATGTAGAATTTACTTCTGGACACTTAAAACTACTTGAAAATATACATCATTAGTTTGCGTTCATATATTTATCCAATGCTCATGGCAATTCGTACATTTTTGTACGATTTGTCATGGCCTCTGTGACGTTGGGGTTAGGGGCGATTGACTTTGTACGAATTCATAGGAATTAGCCAACTTGTAAAATATATACAGTATGAATTCTCTTGAGATCAGGCTGATTTATGAAAGCGAAAAAGACAGAAGCCTCTTTCACACAGTCATTTCTGTAAGTTACCATGAATTTACCAGAATGAATTTACCAGTAAATACAAAAATGTGCTGTTCACACACGCAGTGACGTTCCGTTTTTTACCAGTAAGACGTCATTCACACATCAGTATCAAAATACCGCTAAATTCGGAGAGAAAGCGGAAGTTACCTGTGGCGCGCGGCATCAGTGTTGTATTTGTTAAACAATGACGGGTTATGACTTCATATCCACGGTCTGTTTTTTGTTGTTTTCACATCTGTGGCAAAGCTGACGTTCCAAACAACACGGTTTGATCCAAACAACATCACATTAGGCGACGTCAAACGAAACCTACGTCTTAAAGGTATAGCGGAAGATTTTCCCGAATTTTTGAAAATAACCGCCCCTCCACTCAAAACAAGAATGTACATGCGCAACACTCTACCTGCTCCAGAGAGGGAATGCCTATTAAACGCGTGCATGAGAGAAAGCATGCCCGAGCCTAGTTCTTCTCTTCGCTCTGTTTACAAGTTGCTGTCGGCATGTTTGCCGTGTCTGCGCGGTTCGTTACTTGTGCCAGGGCTAGCATTGCTAATCATAGCTAACATCAACTTTTACTAGCAATGATTTCAAACGGATTTCTCCAAATTGCATGCCAAACTTTACCTGTCGAGTAGAAACCTCGCTTGGGATTTGGGAAGCCCAACCTGTGCTTTTTTAGCATACGCCAGTCTCCCAAAAACACTCTGGTCTTGTTTCTTTCTTCAAAGGCCTTTCTCTTCTTGTCATACAATTCGTAGACACTTTTTCTCTTGCGACCCTCAGACATTTTGAAAAACCCAATGAGAACGCGAGCTTCAATGAATTGTTGAAACCTTAGCCCACCACACATTTACACCTGAAAGTACGCATGCGCAGAAAGCGAACTTAGGGACAACACGTACAACGGCCTTACGTAAACATAAGAATGATTGACAACTGGGATGATGATCCACCCGGAAAAAGAAAATCTTCCGCTATACCTTTAAACAACAGGACTTTAAGATGTTTTAAGCAACTTTGCTGAGGAAATGTGGATGTTAACTTCAGGTGTGCTCGACGTTTAAGCAGCGTGTCCATACTGTACGTCCATAAACAGTGCGGTGGGCAAATGCGTCATCCAGGCATGAAAATCCCTCATCTTTCGGCGAAATTAGCCATTTTGAAGCCAAAACAGGTGACACACGGCGGGTATGCACGCGTTTTTTGTTGACGATTATGGCAAAATAAAATTATTGCAGATGTAAAATAGTATTAAGGGAATGCTCCTTGTTACAGCTTTCCACATTTATCAACCCATTTAATTAAACATGGTTTCTGTTACTAGTCAAATGTTTACATTTGAAATTTACAATCTAAGTTGTTCGTCAGAAATAAATAATTGAAATAATGGTCATAATGTATTTTTTGCTTATGTTATGGTCTGCATTTTGTTTCTGCGGGGATGTTGAGTTTCTTCCTTCTTTTTTTGTCCTTGGCCAATCACATGCCTGAAGAATAACCAAGTTAAGTTACAGCATGTCCCCTAATGAGGCCGTAAAATTTATTCTGGGGGAGTCCCCCCACCTCGCGGCCCTATCATAGGCCACGTCGCCCCTCCAGCACCCTTCTCACCTTTTTCACCCCTGGCCCGTTTTTATGCCTGGTTATCTGTATCCAAACGTTATGATTGGCCCAAAGCTGTCAGTGCGGTCTGATGTTGTCCGTTCTAAATACCGGTAATCTATATTTTTTTGTTCACACATAGTGCGTAAATTACTGGTAATCTCACAACCTGTCTTACTGGTAAATTGTCAGCACTGATTTACCAGAAAGGTTATGTTCACACATGACCTGTTAACTGCAATTTACCAGTAAAGACTGTATGTGTGAAAGGGACTAGAGACATAGCAAACACATTCCTGGTTTAACAAAAACTGTTTTGGCATAAGAAGTCGTGTGTTTTTTTTTTTAAGTACCTCATTGACCTCTTGAATTGGGGTCTAAAGATATTTTTTCAATGCATGACCCCTTTAAAAGTTTAACATCCCAGACAAACACACTAAACTTGTGACATTGTGTGTCACACTGTACAGTAAGTGACACACAATGAAATTTCTTAAATATCTTAATAAAAGTTTATTTTAAAATGCCATGACCTGTTGAACACACATTTGTTTAATTATGGTAAGCTCTATAAATAATTATTAATTGTGTGTTTTTTAGCAGTTTTACTGCTTTTTTGGTGAATTTTATTTGCCATCTTTTCTGTTCTTAATGCTAATTTAAGTGAGGGTGAGGTAAAACAAGGCAATAATATTTTCAGTATCAAAGCCAAAGCTTAAAGTTGATATTAAGGATGTGTGGGACCAATTAAATGTTGTCTTTTAATAAAAGTATCAACCTTGCTTTCGCCTGCAAAAACAAGTTTTCACATATTCAACAGCTTGTTTCCTATAAATGTGTGGGTGCTGTTTTTTGGCATATTGTGTGCCTCGTACGACCTGATGGAAGATGTAAACGTAGCACGGATAAAGTTTTCTTCACAGCTAACAGTTTATTTTCATAATATTTTCACCTCCCAAAATCGAACCGATTCTGAATCAGAAATAAATGTACTTGACTGATTCATATGTTCCTCTCCAGTTGATGAAGATGGGATGGACTGCATGGATAACGAGCGAAGGCCACATTTCCCCCAGTTCTCTTATTCGGCCAGCGGGAGAGAGTGAACGCCGCGCGGTCCGCACTGCCTCATCTCATCAAGGTCACCACTGGAACAAATGAGGTCTTCTAACAGCCCCAGCTCTACCCACACACCATCATTCATCTTGGTCCTTTCATTTGTTTAGCTAGACCAACGGAAACTCTTCTGGTTTAGGGTTACGGGAATTTGCACGTTGGGTCGGACCGAGCTCCTACCCGTCCTCGAAGCTCCAGCCCAAAGGTTGGGAGATGATGGGAGAACTTTTGCTGTTTGTTAAGAATTTGTTTACTTTTTCTCTTTGTCGTGTCTCTTCATTCATTGACAAATAGACTCAAAGTGTTCGGTTTGTATGAAAAAACTGCATGGCTAGAGATTCACATGGGTTTACGACCACATCTCTCGGGTACATTCTGTAGTACAATGACAGCTGCTTTGATATTACTGTTCTTAAGGTTCACCTTCTGTTATATATAAAGTCAAAACTGCCATATACAGGTAACTCAGGCTTTACAGAGTACATCTGTGACAGGACTAGCTTTACCCCACATACCACACACCCGTACACCCTGCCTCAAAAAATTCACACAATTCAATACTAAAGCCCTGTGAACCTGAGCTATGCAGCACCAAACCACCACTAAGAATCTCATACAACATTTGTATGTGTTGGGAAGAGCCTGCTTTTCCTCTTAAATATATATATAAAGGCTTTATTTCTGACATATCAGTCCCGTTGGAAATGGAATGACGCTTTTGACTCGTCGATAATGTTTTATCCAGTGCTACCGGCCTGTACGAGGTTTTGTATGTAGCTGGACCACTTGTGATATTCACAGACGGTGAATACGATCGCATCCAACTACTAGCCAAAACGGTTTTAGGAACAGTGTGTGAAATCCCTTCCACTCAATCTTTATAAGTATCAAAACCCAGCATTAATAGAGAGAATGGCAGGGAAAGCACTACTATACTGTTTTATAAAGAGAAAAAAAATGTGATTGAAATATTATATATTTATTTTTTGTTTGTCCTTAAGAGTGCTTTCAAAGTCTCTCTTTTAAAAAGGCTTACGAATGTACACAGATAGCCTTCTTTTGTTTTTATTACTTGGATTTACTTCCTTTTGTCACACAAGTGTGGTATTGTTAAGTTTTTAATCCTCAACATTGTGAGAATTATTGTTGGTCGTCTTTCCACCAATGAAAGGGCTGCAAAAGACTATGCTCCCAGCAGTAAACTAAACCAATTCCAATGGCTTGTTTGGTTGTATGCTACTGTATGTTAATGTGTGTTAAAGAAGCAAGCCACTGTCTTCTGCATGTCCATTTGAACAGAACGCAGATCATTCGTGACCATGTTTCCCAATACATTCAAGAGCTGCGATGCTTTGCGAGATTAAACCTGTCGTCTTCACGTTCCTTCGCAAACCGAATCTGTCCAGGTGGTGGGATCCCAGATCGGTTAACCAATCAGATATAAGCATAAAACCCCTAAAAATACGCTGGAAAAACTCAAATGTTTATTTAATGTGTTTGGTTGCAGACCCTCGGATGACGCTTGATCAAGTAGTTCAGACAGTAGAGGAGAGTACTGAATGATTTCAGTCTTTGTAAATCTCCTAAAGGGAAAAGAAATAATGCAGCACAATTGCTGATCTCTCAGTATTGGTGTTTGGCAATAAAACCAACATTTGTTTTCTAAAGCAGAGATGCTCTTGTGCATGTTGCTATTGCTTCGGGTTTGAGCACATTCATTTTTCAGGCTGTGCGTGCCGGTTGCTTTTTCGCTCAAGATATTAATGTGGGTGTCGATGTAATGTGGACAGGAATGACCAAAACCGCTTTTATTTTTATGTGGCATGTTTTAAAGTAAGGTGGTGAGCACATACAGTACTGTATGTATTGAGATGGGAAAGTATGATTGTTTTGGGATAGGGACAGGGCCACATGCAATCTGCTATCGCAAAGAAATAATTATACAATTATTATTTTATTAATTATAAAATTTTTGTCTTATTTGCTCACCATCATGTTTGTTCTTCTGAACCAAATTTTGAACCAAAAAGTGTCTTTTTAGTTTACCATGGGAATGGATAGCCACTGCCTCTTCTAGAGCTTCAAAAAGTAAAACACATAAGTGTCATTACATACATCCATGTGACTTGTGCTGCATATTTTAAAGTATTCTGAAGGCATATGATTGGCTTTAAGTGAAAAACTAATTAAATAATAGATTATATTTTAAAGTCTTGACCTGTTTCTCTCCGTCCTAATTCCAACACAGTCTCATGGAGTTGCGTATAAATGGTACAAAGTGCGAAAATCGTGCAATACATATGCCAAATTCCCATTTGCGTGCATATGATACGCAAGTCGTTCCCATTGACTTAAACGGCGCATCATTTTTAAATTGGTTTCTCTTTTTTTCTGTTTTTTTTAGGGTTAGATTTGGGGTTGGGGTTAGGATGTCATTTTTATGTAACAAAAAGTTGTCATAACCCTAAACCCAAATGATAATGGTTAAAAAATAGCAACAAAAAAAAAAATGGAGAAACCAATATATAAAACTACAAAATAAGATGCGACATTTAAGTCAATGGGAAGAACATCATATGCACACCAAATGGGATTTTGACGTATGTATTGCACGATTTTCACACTTCGTGCCATTTATACGCAACTCCGTGAGACTGTGTTGTCGACAGCTTAGGACGTTTACTTTAAAATAATGTGTAACAGCCAAAACAACAGCAATATCCACAACAGGACAGTAAAGATGTATAAATTGTTTGCGTACAGTATGCTCTTGCATGAAGAGAAGAGCAAAACGGTCAAGATATTCCTAAAATATTGGATATTTATTCTTCCCATGCCTTCAGAACACTTAAAATACCCAAATGATTCACATCGAGTTATTTATTCAAATAATAAAAAATATATGTTCACAAATATTTAGAAAACATTTAGTTCACAATGCATCCCATGTGGGTTTATACATCCTGCAAGAAGTTTTTACCAAAAAAAAGGCAGCAGATTGCATGTGGTCCTAGACATGATGTAAGAACGCAAAATAATCTGAGATTTAAGCGCTTATATGTGCCATGGGAATAAGAAGAGAGGTTGTGATGGATTTGGGACTGTAGAAGAAAAATGTCTAAACTTGGGTTTCTTGCATGTGTGTTAAGGTTGCCGGATTGTCGTGGATCCGATTATGGTTTGCTAAGGAAAAAATTGTGAACGTGTCCGTCAATATTTCTTTTGCCGAATAATGTGCTTCATTCCGCTTAAAACCTAATGCTTGTGTTGTGTGAGCATTGTGAATCTTCAGACAGTGTAATGTGAGATGCCATCTTGAGGATATTCCTGCATTCAAACTGTGATGTCTAACTCAATAATGTTTTCTGACAGCACAGCACAGCAGTGGTGCTGCCAGCAGATTAGCTGTTTATGTCACGCTTTGTCTTCCAACTTTTCCTTCAAATCATTCCTTGTTTTTTTTTCCAATTCTTTAATTGAACAAAAGGACAGACATTAATAGAACTACAGCACCTGATTTCATTTAATTGGCTTAAACGGCTGACGATTTCAGTGTTTTGTTTGTTTTTTATTATTTTTATTTAACACAGAGAATAACTTGAATATTCGTGAGTATTGTTTTACTTTTTTTTTGTAAGATTATAATGAATAAGGAGATTAAAGCACTCGTGTATTTTATTTTATTTAGGTTAAACTGCTTTTTTTTAAAGCAACTGATTTGTGCTTGTATGGACACATTGGGATTCATTCAGCCATACTGTGATGTTCATTCATTTCATTAACTTTAATATGCACTTGTGAAGGACCAATGAGTCCTGAACGTTTCCTCAAGACATCAGAAGGCAGAGGTGATGTTCATTGGGACGGTACCTTGTACAGTACGTGAGAGACTTTTATTCCTATACTTTATTTAAACAGCAGAAGGGCCTTTTGGCTTTGGCCAACTCAATCATACACTTTTGTAATTCCATATTTTAACACTCGGCTTTATATCTGCCTGTAGTAGCACTTTCATGCCCATTGCCCTTTTTATATAGCTCCGCAAAAGAAAAATGGTCACTGCTTTAAGAAAAATAAAAGAAAATACTTGAAAGCACAGATTCGTCCCATGCTATTTTAATTTAATTGAGAGAGATTGTACTCTGTAACAAGTAAAGGTACGGATGTGGCAGGAGACACAGACAAATGTTTTCCAAGATTTCCTAGCGCTAGTCATGTAGAAAAGTTGAGCCAGTTTCAGAGGAAAATAAAAAGGACAAACGCTCACTCGTAAATCGACCTCAAGGTTATTATTCCGAATACCGAACTAGTGTGAGGACGGGACCCACGGAGACATGGGCAGCATGGACTCCATCCCTCCTGACTGCACCTCAGTGTGCAAACTGCTGCTATTGTGTGTACTGTCTACAACTGAATTTCTCTATATCGCGCTCCTGGTAGTGTTATGTATGAATGAGCATGAATTGTATAGTATTTATTTAAAAACAACAAAAGATGAATCTAAAAAAAGGAAAAATATTAATTTTATGTTCTTGTAGCTTTAGAGTTTGTGACATTTCTTGACCTTGCTAGCTCTGTTATTAGATCCATGTTAAGAACTAGTCATGTGGTTAAGAATTTTACACAGAAGGGATTAAAAATATTATAAACTGTATTACTGTCCATCATGTTTAATAAAAAAAAAAAAATATTTCTGGAATATAGGGCCTATGGGGACGCGAAGAGCTGCAAGAAACTGTTTTTGTACACTGTACATCCTAGTATTTTTACACGTAAATGTATATGATAGGGATGCACATTATTTTCCTTCTTACAGACTGCTTAAATAAAGCACCATGTCAATCTGCTTTTGCTCTAGTTGTCTGTTTGGTTTATTTGCTCTCGTGATATATTATCTACTTAATCCATGCATGGATTTTGCAACCAATATTGGTATTCACCATTCCAAAGAAATATTAAGAAATAATTTATTGATTATTTACAACAGTGTAAAATTAGAAACACGCACCATCAAATATCCATGGCACACAAACAATAAAAAAAGCTTTTATAAATGTGCACAAATACTATTGCCATATCAATAAAAAAAATGAAACTGTATAACACAGCAGAGAAATAAAATGTCTGACAAGCATTTACAAATCATCATGTGCTTTTACACAATAAAAGAGAGTGAACTGCACTGTAAAAAATATTTGTTGTTTCAACTTAAAAAAGTGTTTGCGTTGCCTTAAATTTTTACGTTAATTAAACTTAAAAATATCAGATGACTCAACTTTTTTTTTTTTGAGTTAACTAATATTTTTATATACAGTTTTTAAATAAAATTTAATTAACTTAAAATTGTAAGGTAGCATGAACACTTACTTTTTTAAGTTGAACAAATAAATCTTTTTACAGTGTTCTGTATAACTATGTAGAGTTTAAGTATTTTGCAGCACTGAACTTTCAAGCTTATCCATGCAGTGGTTAAACTGATGCGAGTAAACAGTAATCCAGAAGTAAAGTGTCCATGAATGAAGTGATGGAGATGAAGTGGCCTCCCTTCATACAGCCAGTGTGTCCCCTCTCTTCTCAATATGCATCTGGAGACAAAGTGACACAGGTGGAGAGTTTATTATGAGTCTTGGTAGTAAACTTTGTATCACTAAGATGACTTGGTGAAACAGGCAAAAACTTCGGTGTCTTAGACAAAATGTAAATGCTTTCTCATGTGTAGGTCGATTTGGATAAAAGTGTCTGTTAAATGAATAAATACAAATGCAATTACCTAGGATCAAAGTAGCTATTTAAATGTCAGATGTCTGTATGTCACACCATAAAATTCAACAAATAAAATCATTTATTTATAAATTCAATTAAATAAAAAAATAATATATAACTGTGTTAATCCCAAATTTTGTGCATGACCCTGTCACTTTATGTTTATTATTTTTTGTAAAGGTTCCATTAGTTTCTTTCTTTCATCAATAAAAAGAAGTGAATAATATTTCACTTTTGTTTCGATTAGCCAAAACTTAATTCTTAAGAGGGCTTGAAGAATGAAATCTTCGACCGGCTGTTGAAATCGTGCAGTAAGCGTTTCGAAATCTTTCAGCGTGCCGGTCAGCTCGGCAGCATGTGGGTGTTCTTACACAAATGCTCAGAGGGAGAGTCTGAATTACTAACTCGCTCTAATAACAAAACAACAGCATGGTAGTATTAACAGAGCCGAGAGCGGCGTCGCTTTGCGGAGCGTCACTCCATTTGCAATAATCTCCAACGAATGTCAGCATTCGGCGATTCGCTGTCTGTTGCTGACGTGCCTCTAGCAGCAATCTGGATGAGCATCTGTGGGTGCCTAGTCTAGCGTGATGTGCAGCCATGGATACCAGCTGCTGTAGTGCTTGTGTGCTCACGCTTTGCATCTCTATTCTATCTACACCATTAAGATTTCTTGCTTTCTGACATTATCTTAATGACAAGTCGAGATTCTCATTACTGTCATTATCTAAACTTTTCATCTTTTATTCAATCATTCTCAATGGGAAGTGTTACAGTAGTACAATTTCAGATTTGAAACAGCAGCGGACTGTACAGTACAGTATACTACCATGTATAACATTACCTTTACAATTAAGTACACTGTAACATTGTCTGGGAAATCCAGGCTAAAGTCTCATAATCTAATAATGAGATGACAGTTATTGATTTTAATCTTTGACAGGACCTCAGTCAATATTTAAGATTAAAGGTTATATTTCTACTGATTGATTTTACATTAAATAGGATGATTTTATGTAGAAAATGACAAATGTAATTTCTTTGTTTAGTAATTTATCAAAATTTTAAATTTCTTCAAACCAATTTTTTTTGGAAATTATGAAAAGAAGATGGAGTGATAGAACATGATGTGTGTTGGGTTTGTACCCCATACCTAACTCGACTGCTGTAAATCGCACAATATGAACACTTCTCTATCACCATATTTTTGAGATTACAAAGAATTCGGTTTAAAAAAAATGGCGCTTTTCCATTGCATGAAACCCCACGGTTTGGTTTGGTTTAGTTTGGATTGGGTCAGCTTACTTTTGAGAGCTTTTCCACTGGGTGCAGCACGTAGTACTCAATACTTTTTTTAGTACAATCTCGGTTGGGGTTCCAAGCAACCCGTGCTGATACCAAAACGTGATGCGAAAACACAGTAGATCACTGATTGGTCTGGGAGAATCGTCACTACCAGCGTCATTGCTATAATGTAAAAGATTAGCTTTACCTTCATGCTAGCTTGCGCTGTCTCTCGTAAACCTGCTGTCACCTGTGCTCTGCTATAAGTTCCCGAACTCCCTTTTAGCGATGAAAAACATCCACAGGTTGAGAATCAAGGACACCATAACAGTTTTTTCCAGACGTGCAGTTTGTGGAGGCACATTCGCGTCGCACACGTCCGCATATATATATGCTTAAATGCAACTTAAATGAGGTTCTGCGGAGCACGTCGACTGACGTCATGGGTGTTTGTACAGAAACTGTCATGTGGGACTGAGGTAGTGATAAATGTGATGTGCAAACATTTGTGGTGGTCAATTTTAATTTTGTCGCAGACTGAGAAATAAATAAATGTATGGGAATGTACAACAACACTCTCACTTGTATGATGTCACAGCAGTAGGCAGCGCAAATATAACAACACGCCTATAATCCCTCCCACTTCGAAGTGTTACTAAACTCGATGGAAAAGCTAACCAAGCCAAACTAAGGTGAGCTGAGCTGACCCAAACTAAACCATGGGGTACTATGCGATGGAAAAGCGCCATAAGAAGCAAATCTGAAACAGTAATGTGTGCATAAAAAACTGACCTGGACTTTCAGGTTCTTCATCTCTTCGGCGAGCTGTTGTCGCTCCTGCATGAGCTGATTCTGTCTGTTGAGAAGCTGCAGGACCTGTTGTGAACTGGCCTGACAGTGCTGATCCAACTGCTGCAGTCTACCAACACACAAACAAACACACACAAATCAATACGGCTCTGGATTTCTCACCATTCGGTTGGTAGGTTGCTGTCACTCCACCACTCACATCCAGGCACCTGAATTGGCTCCTGAAAAAACCGAGGTATGGTGCATGCCTGAATCTGAGCTGGTTATGCTTTTTATCATTTGATCAATTGACAGTGTGGGCAAACATTTCTGAAGTCTTTCTGTTTGAGTGGTGAAAGATTTATAAACTTCAAGTGTCATTTCTGTACCATTAATAGCCCCGATTTCTTCCTCTAAAGCTGTAAATGTGTTCATTCCTTAACTCATTCACTATAATTCACACTAGTTCACTGATCTCGTCTTGTTTGGGAGACTAGTTAGTTACACTAGACAGCTTGTTCCTGTCGGTTGGTCTCAATCTGTTTCAACGCTTCTCCCCGTCTCTCTTTTGTCTTCCTTACCCTCAACCCACTTTCTTTTCTTCTCTTCTGCTCTGCCTGGTGCGAGCTGGACAGGACCGATGGCAGGGCTGTGGTGGGCATCCTGTCCCATGCTCAATTCCTGCTGTGATGGGAGCTGGCGCCACTGCTGCCGTCCGTCCTCCTCCAGAATCTGGCAATGCTTTGACACTGACCCTAACCTCCTTCACATACAACTCGGCTCCAAATCTTTGACTCTATTACTGCAAACCTTTTATCAAGGATTTTTACTTTATCTTCAGGTCTTTTGTAAACTATGATTCATCTGCTATTCTTGTTTACCAAAAAAAAAAAAAAACTAACTCGGTAGCTGTACTGTAAGTACAGAGCATTTTTTGTAAACCTGCAAAGGCTCTGTTAATGTGCCATCTGCTTTTTTGAAATACAACAAGTTTTATTGTTTAAGATAAATGTGAATGAAGTTATTAGCAAAAACTTCATTATTATTAATATGTAGATAGATTCAAAAACTTTGAAACTTTGTAAGCACTGTGCATGGTAAAAATATTTTTTAAAGAAAAAATATCAAATAATAGCAAAGAATATAAATAAATAATAATAAAATAAAATAAATTTGATATACTATTTAAACTTAAAAGCATTCAATTAATGTGCTATTAGCAAATTTTACATTATTATTATTATTATTCCAGACTTTTATTATTTTAAAAGATATGCCTTTAACAAAACATTATGTTATTCTGGAGTCAAGTAAATAAATAGAAAACAAAATATTTATTGTTGAATCTAACAAAAAAGTTCCCCTAACTAAAATGTTTTACTTTATGTTCCATGGCAGATGAAACTTTGTAGTTGCACTAAAGTTCAGCAGTCAAGATGGATGTGATCTGAAGGATCTTAAAGCACTTAATGCAGGTTATGTAACCCCACATAAACACCTGAACACATTTAAACCTCACATGCTGCATTAACCCTTTACACAACCACACCACCTTTGATTAGCAATGGGAACAGCTCCGAATAGGATACCTTATGCTTCCCAGTGACCGCAACAGTTTACTTCTGGTGCCCATAAACCATCAAAAAAAAAAAAAAAAAACAGAAACCACACAACTCCTGTAGTCATTTCTGAAGCTGGACTCACGACGGGAGTCTGATTAAATTAGAAGGCTGTCCAGCAGCTAGGGCTGCAAATCCAATAACCTCCCTCCATTTACTGGCACGCAACTTAATTAGGTTTTTAATACAGCTTAGTGCATGGAGCTGGCCTGGTTTGGCCACTGCTGCCTCTGCCTGCTATTGAGAGAGTAAGTGAAGGGTTTTGAGAGGGAGCAGAGCTTCCCCGCTGACCCTGGTGAAAGGACACCATCTGCTGGCTCCCAGGCTAACTGAAGCCAGCGCAACGCTGACACCCGACTGCTGATGTGCCGTCATATCAGCGAGTGAGATGAGGGCCTGCTTACTGTATTCAACATTTACAATGAAAGAAATGTGTGTATGCAATATTGGGGTATTATTTAAAAACATTTATGAGTTTTAATGGACAGATGTCCCTTTTCTTTATAAAAACTAACCAAAAAGCATGGATAATGTAAAGTACTTACAATAGAAGTTTAGTGAGATCATAAAAAAGGCTTTTGGTTTTTACGGTTCTCATTAAACGTAACATTTTTAATGTGAATTGTCAGCAGGTGATGAAGCGCTCTGTGAGTTTGTATAATAAACGGTAAGCGAGTGTAAGTGGCCTGCAGTGTTGCCACCTGTACAGCGAGCTTTGATGCTGATGGACTGGACTGAGGTTCATCTGCTTGTGTGGCCTGCTGTGGCCTCAGGGTTTGTGCTTTATGTGAGCGATGTTCAGTGCTTAGCATCTGTTTAGTGCTGGCCAAATGAATTGGCAAGAAGCGGTGCAAACAAATAAAACTAAAATCACAATTTGGTTTTGGATTTAAAAATGGCATTTATTATTTTCTTAATATTGAGGGGTTCAACAACAAGCAATTCATCGAAAAGTCAAGGTAGTTATCAAACTAATAGGGATTCACCGATACACAATTTCTATGCCAATATAGATATTTGATTACTTTGAAGAATTCTGCCGATGTACGGATAGTTGCTTTTACTCATTGTTTCAAAGTTTTATGTTGTGAAATCGTAAAAGTGCCGAGCATACAAACTGCAATTCTGTTGTCATTCTCACCAAATTAAAAATAATCCCACAGCATGAGTTCTGGGGCCTCATTTATAAAGCGTGCGTATGCACAGATTTGATCGTAAAGAATGCGTACGCAAAAATCCATGGCAAAGTCCATATTTATAAAAAATTGTCTTTGACGTGGAAAAGTGCTTAGCGCCACATCAGGGTCTGAGGAGACTACGCACTTTTGCTTGTCCGATTGCTGCAGGTTTTTGACAATATAAGCAATTCTTGCTGCTTGAAATTGGGTTTAAACCAAGCACTTCGACAAGCACTCTTTTATATGTCTATGGCATTATTAGGCATTGTTTAAAGGCGGAGGTCTGAAACTGCTCTGCTGCGCACAAGTTCAAAATCATTTGCGATTTATAAATTTCACATCTGAAAGAAAGGTGTACGCGCATTTTCTGTGCGTAATGTCAGTTTATAAATCACACCTATGCATTTTTTATAAATAATCGTAAGATCAAAGGATGGTTTCTATGCAGCGTTTTATAAATGAGGCTAAATATAGGAGGAGAATATAATCTGCCCTGATCATTGACTCTTTTTGAACAATCGGCTGATGTCCGATAGTGGAAACAAATTGTTTTTATCTGCCGATACCGATTTTAAGCGGATACCTTGGTGCATCCCTAATCTATCAATTATATATTAATGAATACATTCCAATGAAATAGCACTGGAAATAAAGTCTTACAATGCAATATATTTCAGAAATTGTGTAATACTTTGTGGGTGGAAAGATTAAAAATAGCATTTTTTCCCAAAACAATTTAATTTATATTTAAGTAAATGGTATCAAATCAACATATATTTTTTATGTTACTTTAACTTAACAAAAATTAAGTTAAACAATTTAGACTTGTTTTTATAAGTTTTTCTATTTTTTAAATTCATGCTGCATTCTTTACATTGGACAAAAGCAATTAAAGCTGCTACTTTCAGAACAAAATATGCAGGTTTAGTTCCTCAACAGAAAAAATCTCAACAAATGGAATGACAAATCACTAAATCCAGTGAATTTATGAGGCTCCGTCAGCAGCCGGCTGCAGATAGTGCCGGGAAAGGCTACTCGAGGCTTGAAGGAAGGATAAACAGTATAGAATATATGCAATCTGTCTTGGCTTGCCTACTTAAAAACAAAACTGCCAGAGGCAGAGAGGACATATTCGACCCACTCCCCAAATCCCAGGCCAGAGACCCCAGGCACTGGATCCCATATACAGAACCTATTCCGTTAGCCAATGATTATTGTTATATTGTTATATATGACACATTTTGTCTTTTTTCCTGTTTTTATATGCAAGTGTAATAAGCAGTATAAAGTATGAGCATATGCAATGGTTAAATATTCATTAATTTACAGATGATATTTAATACCATAAAATAAACAAAATAATGACAATTGTAATCAATACTGCTTTCAGGAACTACACAAATCTGTAAAATAAAGAAATCTTTTAATCTGACAGTGGGTGAAAGAATGACCTCTCTTTTGTTTTGATTTACTGGGCATCGGTACAGGATCTGTATTAACAGACAGCTGTGGCCCTGGACAGATGTTAGACAACAGAGCCAGGTGATTTGACCCAAAATGGCCGTTGGTTCCTTTACTATGAGCCAGCAGTATAGGCTGCTGATAACTACAATGAAAACCTTTAAATGAGTCCACATGACTCAAGCCAGATGGGTTGACCCAAAATGACTGTGTGCTTTTGCCAAAAGTGCCTCCAAAACACAATACTGCAATGATACTGTCATAATCTAATGAACACTAATACTGGATACACTGCAAACCAGCACCTGCTCAACCCACAGATCAAACCTGCTGAAAATCTGCTCAATATGACACTGAAAAACATTATTTGCTGGCGCAAATACAAAAATTTTAGAAGAGACTTACAACTTATAAAATGAAGTTGACTTATTTCCTCTCATGTCTAGTCAAGATAAATAATAGTAAGTTCGAATGACTTCCAAATCCAAGTTGATTAAACAAATTGCAGTAATAAACATTGCAGTAATACGATATCATCTTTACAATAAATGCACACTAAAGTTTCCTTTTACTTCCCGCAAAACCTTTATAAAGAGCCAGCGAAAAAAGCAAAGTGAATCATTAAGACTGTAAAAATGGGGGTCACAGCACTGAACAGCTAGGGGTTGGATACACCACGTGGAGTTTTACAGTTTGCATGCCTTGGGATGAGCCCAGTACCCGCACGAGCAGAGCGGTACAGCCACTGCTCCACAAGACTCTGTCAGCAGGCCATAGAGCTGTTGCCCCCGGCAGCGTGGGCCAGCTGGCCGAGGAGGGGTACGGGATAAAGCGAAACTAGGGTGGAGAGGCTCTCCGCTGCCCCCTAGCTGCAGAATCAAGTGTGGCAATGTTGCGATGCACATGAAGTTTTGTACATACAGCACTAATAATCAAAACTGGAAACCAAAGCCAAAGAAACATCTATTGTTACTGCTCAGTTTCAGTTTTAACAAAACCAAACATCATTAAATGTTCAGATATACATTCACATTTGTCCTTAATAGGCCTAACTAAATGAATTTATAAAAAATCTTAAAAGGTGATCTTCTTTAAGCGTAAGTTGTTATTTTAGTGACTGAGAGATGCAGCCAGTGGCAAACCCATTTAGATAAGAAAACGCAGACAAACGAAGCATACACTACCATTTAAAAGTTTTAAAACACTTACTCAGTATTCTTTATTTATTTATTTTTCAGATTTGAGAATAATAGTAAACTCATCAAGTATGAAATAACACAACTGTAGCTATAGGAATTATGTTGGATTAAAAGCATCCAAAATCAATGTTAACACCTTTATTGTAGTCAACCTGTGTCCAGAATTTACTGAAATATTCATTTGGTATTTTATTAAGCAGCTTGAGGTCTCAACAGAAGATTATTTTTAAGCAGCACTGAAGGAATTTTTATTACAATCACGTATTGGCTTTTTTCATTATTTGGTCATTCATAACAAAAAATATTTTTATTGAAATATTATTTGTTTTCTAATGAAGGAAATAATATGCTGGCATAATTAAAGTCGCCATGAAACGGAAGTAGCGATTGCCTTATTTTCCCCGTGGTGACGTATATCCGAATGAAACGGCTTTTGAGATGAAATAAGGCAGGGCTGGATTTGAATTTGTCCATCGAGATCTGATTGGATCGTTTGAAGTTGGGTCGTGTTGCTAATTGCTAATCACTGCGATCTTCTCCCGGACCCCGCCCACCTGCCATACTTTTGACCGGAAGTGAAGAGAGATCGTTTTGAGGAGGGGAGGAGATTTGCATTTTTGATTAAATATTATGAGCACACACAAATTTTTAAAAAATAATGAAGCTCACAGATAAGTCATTTGTTAATAATACCACACTATTAAAAATACATATATAGTTTTTCATTTAAATTTCATTGCGACTTTAATATTATTGTTTGCAAAAATAGCTTGAAACATTTAAACACACATTCAGCTTTAAAGTTCTTACTGTCATAGGCGGTACCCTTTAAAAAAATAAAAATTTATTAACAATTGTCTATACTCGCAAAAACACATTTAAGAGTGTGTGTGTGTTTGATATGTATTAATACATTTTTAAGTTTAATAAACTTGAATTTATGAGTCATTTCAAGTTGAGTTTTCTTTAGTTATGCCCACTTTATTTTTAAGTTACAGCAACTCATCAATCCTCAATACAGTTGAAATGACTTGTAAATCCAAGTTGATTACACTTAAAAAATGTAAGTGCAAAAAGATTTTTTTACAGTGAAGTAATGCCAACTAAATCACTATCATTTGAACTTGACCAGTTCTCAAAGCCTTTTATGCAAAAAATATATATTCCACATATACATCTTGACACCTTGCCAACTTCATTTGCAAGTGAAAAGTTTAGTAAGCATTCTTGCTTTTAGGAGAAGCACAGAGTCTTATTTGTCTCACACACACACACACTCTCTTAAATGTGTTTTTGTGAGTATAGACAACTGTTCGATGTGACGAGGGGGTGGTTGGGTAGCAGAGAACCAGATGAAGCAGCCCTCGCCCGAGGCCCAGCCATCTCCCCGGCAGCAGCGCGGCTGTTCTCGGCCCTGGACATTTGTTCCATCGCACCATCTCCTCCAGCCTTTTCCACAACGCTCCAGCTACCGCTACACATGGCTTTCCATCCACGCGCCGCTTCCATCTTCCTTTATGCCGCCATATGGCCGACAGAAGCCTGTAGATTTAGGCACACATCTGCGTATATGCTACAACACTCCTTTAAGGAAGCCGATCGTGTTTGCTTCTCTGTGTGTGTGTGTGTGTGTGTGTGTGTGTGTGTTGGTGAGAGAGAGTGATAATTGGTAAAGACGTTCGTTGGCAGATGTGGGTTTGTGGGTCTGAGAGGAGATGACTGTGGAGCGTGTGTGAGCAGGGTCTCAGAGCAGGTGAATTTTTGGAAAAATAACAGTTAATATTTGGGTTTTGATTGGACAAAACTATTCGATTTCAGTATGCCCTTGAGCTTACATTTTGGATAAAGAAAGGTACAGTTTGTACTTTCTGCTGTATAGTTTTTCACGATTTACAAATGCAACAAGAAATGTTGCCATTTTTAAAAAATTCAATCTTGAAATGTGACCATTGCTGGCAAAATGAGTTGGAATGAGCAAATTTTCAAAAATTAGTTATTTATATTTAATTTTATTTATATAAAGTTTAAAACGATGTACGATTTGTTGGAATATGACAAAAAAAAATGACAGAGCTACACCTGTTTGAGGTTGCAGAGTCAGCAAAGTTAATTTTGAGAAAAATCGAGCTGAATCACTGCATCCAATCTTAAAATCACTTGTAAAACAAAAAAAATGTAGTACACACAACTTCAAAAACAATACCTTTAGAAAAAATTATGTTATTATATATATATATATATATATATAGACAGCTTTAAGTTCTACTGTAATGCAAGGATCTAAGTTAATGTTACACATTGAATATTTTTTCCCAACAGTAAACAAAAAATTTACTTAAGACATAAAATATTATATCTGCGTGACTTCTTGTCAAAATAGATATTTTTAAAACTGTAAATCTAGAGGTCTATTTATCGGGGACACACACTTGTGTATCAGTGCATGGTTCAGATCTGTCAGTCAAAATGAGTTTTTGAGTGTTGTCGCTCTTCATAACTCTTTTAATATTAACTTAGCAAGTCCTGCACTTTTCTAATTTTTCCACATTTTTTTATACCGAAATCAAAATATCAGACCCACATGTAGATGTACAGGCATTTTTGTATAGGTTAAGCATTTAGGATGGTACACCTATCAGAAAATGTACAAATAAAGATCATTTTAGATGTTTAATGACTATTTAGAGCATTGGGATTGCTAGATGAGGGTTTAATGTACTTATTTATTTTGAAAACCTCAATTTCGACCAAAATCGTCATTTATAATTTGTTTTAGCTATACCTCAAAAATTTCCCTGTGCATATTCAGACTCATTTTGCCAGCACGGGTCACAAATAACCTCTCAATATACGGTTTAATGTAGAAACAAGAAGTTGCAAAATGCTGTTCTAAAAAAGTAGGAAAACATGTAAAATCGCTCATCAACTTCAATGTAAAAAATATGCAGCATATATTTTATGTAACTGTAACTTTAACAATTTAGGTTGAAAAATTTCAACCTGATTTTGTGTGTTTTTAACACAAAAAACTTGCTTCTTAAATGCGTTTAAGCTAGTGTCTTATTTTTTAATTTATAAAAATTAAGTAGTCACAAGAAACAAATTTTGATTAAAATTGTGTGTTTTGAATTAAAAGAGTACATGGTTAAAATATGCAGCATGAAGTTATAACTACTTGGTTTTTCAAGTCAATTCAACTATATTATTAAGTTTTGATTTGTGATAAGTTGACATAACTTAAAAGGTAAAATTGTTTAACCTAATTTGTTAGTTGTAAGTTAAATTAACAAAAATATATGTTGATTTTACATCCATTTCACAGTGTAAATTGCAGATCACCGTTTCTATTACTCTTCGCTATACCATGATCTAAGCCTGATTGAAAAACAAATCATTTTGTATGCATTAGAAAGATCCAATATCCAATCCATTTTACCAATTCATCCTAAATTACAACACAAACATACCTACTTTTAAGTCTTTGTTATTCCAAGCACAACGTAACATGTAAAAAATCACGACTTTATTATTACTTTATCACAAATGTATATATAAAATATTTTTATACCATAAAACAGCTGAATGCCAACCTGCTCTGATATAATATTACATGATTACTACATTTCAGTGGCTTCACCACGCAAACGCCAACCATCTAGCAGAGCGGTGAATAAATGCCCGGAATGCATTTATGAAATAAATACAGGATTGATATGCATATGTATTATTGAGGATCTCTATAAAGCCGATGCATATTACGCACGATAGTTGGCCAACATTCCGGCTCTTTCATATATCACTGGCCCTAATCTCCAGGCAGAAAATATGCGAATGCCACGTGGGAAATAAATAAATAACTTGCAGGAGTGAAACATTGTGTGCCGAAAACCCCTGTGTTGCTTGGCGTTGGCTCGAATGGTAAAAATAAATCAAGCTGATTTTCCAAATGTTTCATGCGTGCCACGCTGTTGCGGCTCTTCGCAGCACAGATTGTGCGCCCGATCAAGAATATCTGAGGTGGGGCCCCGGCTATTTGCATGTACGCCGAAGCCATTTGCACTAACTTATTAACACGTACACCTTAACCCACGGGCGGCGGGGTGAGGTGCCCTACAGAGCAGAGACACCCGAGGCACTGAACACGCGGGAGACCTCTCTAACTCTCATATGCAAGTGCTGAAGTTTGGCTCCGGCACCTTCTGTCTTACATACCAACAGCAGGAGAATTTTTTGGGTTAGCGCCGCAATGAACAAAGCACGTTTGGGCTGAAAGCAAGAAAAGAACGTTGACATGTACAGAAAACTTTTACTAATTGATATTTCTCGTTTTTGCAAAGCATACTAAATAGCTTCAACTGCTCCCGTGCACGGTACTTTATACAGCTTTCTTACAAATAATTTGGTTTTATCCATTGTGGATGTCATCCTTTTCTACAAACTTTTGCGGCTATATTTCTAGTGTGCAATCAAATAAAAAATGGTAAATCATGGTAAAACTCAAAT
The DNA here is from genome assembly GCF_030506205.2 of Paramisgurnus dabryanus. NCBI lineage: Eukaryota > Metazoa > Chordata > Actinopteri > Cypriniformes > Cobitidae > Paramisgurnus > Paramisgurnus dabryanus. The sequence goes on along the minus strand of NC_133356.1, from coordinate 21,352,241 downwards.
TCTATAATAATTTCACACTCTTCCTATAGATTCTCTCTAATCGCTCCATCTCACCTCTGAGCTCGGTGTGTGAGCTCTTGTGAGAAATGTTGCGTAATTGAAAAGGTGACGAACCATTTTAACAGCTCCAGTTATGTGAGGAAAGCTCACTTACATACCCACACTGAACAACTATCTAAACACAACATCCTTTTCATTACGGGGCAGGCAACTTTTCTGCGTTTCATTTCTATTCCTGCCTCTTATGGCCTTTCTCTCTGTCTTGTTTTGGAGGAGGTGTCTGTTCACAAAGTTCTGCAGGAAACAGAAGGATGTTCGGCACTCAGCAGAAGCTCGGTTCAGACTGAAGTTGCTGTGGATACACCCACACTCACTTACTCGCCCACATGCAGACTCGGGCGATGTGCCAGGCGCCCCTCGACCCTACACTCATCGGCCACATGTGCCCCTGAGTGAAACGCGTTTATATGCACTCTTAGCTCACGCCGCTGAGATAACTATATTAAATATACACAGATATTGTGTTCTGCGCAATTATAATGGACATATGTAAAAGTAAGAAGCAATAAATCTAATCTGGCTTACTGAATTAAAGAGGGAATTCTCCAAAATATCTGCTAGCTCCTGTTGCTAAATAAACACAGTATTTATACAAATTAAAGCACTGTCACATTACATTACTTTCATGTTATGATGTGTGAATGACATTTCTTAGTAAATAGGGGAGAGCGGGGCACAACCTAATGCTTTTTGGTTTTGGCTCAATCATTCAAAAAATATTTGAGTTTGATTAAATATATTTTGACACAAGCAACACATACACATCTGCTACAAATGAACATTTGAAGTTTGTTTCTATTGCTTACCATTCTTTGACAATTACACCAAACGGGAAAGAAGTGCAAACGTTACAACTTACCCCATAGGTGGGGTCAATTTTAACAGGCAGGGGGTTAGTTGTAACACTTGATAAAAATTAAGTTTGCAAGCAAATATTTCAATACTATTTTGTCTTTATACTTGAAGTGGATATTGTTTATATATTTGTCTATAATAGACAGGTATCACTAGTTTAATTATAAATGGATACAAATGTCTAAATATGTGAGAAAAAGCAGCACAATTATGACAAAAATTGTATATATATATATATATATATATATATATATATATATATATATATATATATATATATATATGTATATATATATATATATATATATATGTATGTAATACTACAGTTTCAAAAATCTAATTCTGAGATAATGAGCATCAAAGTCTGATTTTAGCCATTCATTTCATTATGATTTCACTCTTTGATGTGACCTAATTCAATCAATAGTCAAGATATTTACAAAAATAAATTTGACACATGATTTTTGATAAGACACATTTATTTTGTTCCCAGCCAGCAATCATTTGTGTGTAGCCTATTTAAAACAATGGTAAGAATTACGCTAACGTTAGCAGTTTTCATCTCGTAAGTGCTGATGGGTTAGTTGTACCACCGCGTTACAATTAACAACGCTAAATATTGGCTGCAGACATACAGTACAGGCCAAAAGTTTGGACACCCTCACTCGTTCTTTATTTATACATTATTCCATGTAACATAATAATAATAAACTCATCCAAACTATGTCATAACACAAATGCAACTTTGGAAATTATGTTGGTGACTGAAAGCTTCCAAAATAAACCAAAACTCTGTTAGATTTTATTATTGGAAGTGCAGTCACCCTTTGCCTAGAAATTGTTGAACCGTATGCGTGTCATTTTTTTAAGAAGCTTCTTAAATTTTCAATTTATGATGAATTTTAAAGAGTATAGAAGGAGCTGGAACAGTATGTAAGAAATGTATATCAATTAATTAGGGCTGGGACTCGATTAAAAAAAATTAATCTAATTAATTAGAGGCTTTGTAATTAATTAATCAAAATTAATCACATTTTAATCACATATAAATATTTGACCTGACAACATTGAGAAGTTATTTTTTCACATGGATTTTTAGTATACCATGAATAATGACTGAATACATAAGCTTAAGCAACAAAATATTGTTTATTTTTGTTCAACCAAGTCGTTGTACTCTGAGTCAGGCTAACGTCCACGCTAGCTGCTATATGTTTTGCATTGAGATGATACTTGAGGCTCGATGTGCTGCGGGTGATATGCAAATTCCTTGTTGCATAGCTTACACACAACCATGCTCTTATCGACGCTTCCATCCGTTTGTTTTTTTAAAAAAAAATCCCATCCACGGGGCCAACCAAAGCTATCTCATCAGCTTCTTCGTTCATGTTCACTGTGGTTTGTTGTTGTCTGAAGTAATGATGAACGCTAGTTGGTGCTCCAGGATATTCGGTCCGCCGAAACTCATCCAATGAGAAATGTTCCCCGGTGCAAAAATAAGTGTGATTAAAATGCGTAAAAAATGTTTAACGCGTTATTTTTTGTGTAATTAATTAGTCTTAATTAACGTGTTAAAGTCCCGGCCCTACAATTAATCATAAAATGGCCCTGATATGTCACTAGACATTAGGAAGTTGTCTATTAAGTGGAGTTGCAGCCCTCAACTGATGTTTATGTTGTCATTTTGTGTATTGGCCACCAGTTATGTGATTGCAGTACCAGTTTTAGTCACAAGTTTTGTGATTGCAATACCAATTTTGGCCACAATCCTACATACTGTTCCTTTAACTATTTGGTATTTATACAGTACTTTATTAAAAATAAAGGTGCTAAACAATGTCACTGAAGAATGATTTTTGGCTGTATGATTGCATAAAATGGCTCTGTTTTACAAAAGATTTTTAGAACCTCCTCCCATGAAGACATTTTTGTAGTGCCTTTATCTTTAAGAAGGTAAAAATTGATTTTTAAATAATATTGAATAAATAAATTGCAAATAATTACCTGTTAGAAATACATTTTTAAAGTCACCCTCTCATTTTTGGTCACTTATATATTGTTTAAACCTGCAAGTATCCTATTTAATGCATAAAAGTTTTTTTTCAGCTGTCCGAAGTCAAGATGTCATTCTTCTTTAATTGCATAAAATCCAGAAGGCGCTTCAAAAAGTAAATTGGTAAATGTTAAAGGGATAGTTCACCCAAAATTGAAAATTCTGTCATCTTTTACTCACTCTCATGTTGTTACAAACCTGTTGTATACATTTCTTTTTTCTGATGAACATGAAGGAAGATATTTTAAGGAATGTTTTGTAACCAAACCGATCATGAGCCCCATTTACTTCCATAGTAAAGAATACTATGGAAGTGAATGGGGCTCATTAACGGTTTGTTTACAAACATTCCTCAAACTATTGTCTTTTGTGTTCATCAAAAGAAAGAAATGTATAAAACAAGTTTGTAACAACATGAGGGCGAGTAAATGATGAGAGAGAGCTCTTTAAGCTAATTGAATCATTCAAAATTTACAGCTTTGTATCTAACCAAAAGATTTATCCTAATCTGTGTTGATTTTAGCTACTGCACATCACCTATTATTCAAAATGTTGTTATACACTAAACAAGATGCAGTTGGGTTAGTGTGGGACACTAAAGTGAGCAGGACGCATGTGTGTACCTTTGTTTCATGCGCTGATGCATCCTCCCGTGCTGCACACACTGCTCCTCCATCTCCTCACAGCGACCTCGCAGTTTCTCTGTGTTTTCCTGCAGGTGATCTCTCTCCAGGGATAACTGCTCTATTGTTGCCCTACACACACAAACAAACACGTTTAAATACACATTATCTACTGTAAACGGTGTTTTACTCAAATATTTGATCTAATAGCGAGACAGAGAGGAAACAGCATAAGGAAATGTCAGATCTGAATGATCAGCACATGCGCTAACCAATATGCCATGGCTCCAATGACAGTTTCTTAAACTGTTAAGTAGAGAGGACTTAACAAGTATGCACACTCGTTGTAACCAAAAACACCTGATAAAGCTGCCATCAGGTACAGCTCTGCCAAATCTACTCCATTAGCACTGTAAACACCCGCTCTCCGAAGTTAAAGAGCCCACACAGAAAACATTGTGTTCACGTAAGTCAACAGCACATTTCATTATAGTCCCTTGTAACTGTTAGAAATACAACTAATTACATTCAGCAACACAATTTACACTAAGATATGCGGATCAGAAACGAGGGCAACCTCTTTGTGAATGCTCTGCAGAAGGAAATTGTGGCCAGCGTGCTGTGTTCTCATCTGCCTGTATGTTTAAAACTCAACACTGAACAGAAGGTAACACTGTTACCGGACATGAAACAACAGGACAGGAAGATCAGATATAGATATATATATATATATATATATATATATATATATATATATATATATATATATATATATATATATATATATATATATATATATATATATATATATATATATATATATATATATAGAATGATACAGATATAACATTTTTGTAAAAATGATCTTGGTTTTTTACATTACCTCACGGTATAGTAACCTGATAGAGTCAAGATGAACGAGGCACCAAAGATAACTGGTAAGATACAGAAAAACTGAATGATCTCTATCGATGTAAATTCAAGCAAAAGGCTTTAAACCCCTTCATGCCAATCTCCATCAGGGAGACTTTATAGGCAACCGTGAGTGACAAGGAAAGTTTATAAAGGTGTTTTTTCTTATGTTTTTTACATACTTCTTCTTTAAAGAGACCACTCCAGTTTAGTCTTTAATCATCATTTCTACATGTATTGTGACCATTTCAGTCCAGTGTCTGTTAAAGGAAAACCCCACCCTTTTTAAAATATTTTACTAAGTTCTTACCCTCAACTTAGATTAAGTTAGATTAAATTAATACATATGTATCTTTATTTAATGTGTGCACTTAATCTTTGTACAGCGCGTCATGAATGTGTTAGCATTTAGCCTAGACCCATTGATTCATTAGGATCCAAGCAGGGATGAATTTTGAAACCACCAAACACTTCCATGTTTTTCCTATTTAAAGACTGTTACATGAGTAGTTACACAAGTAAGTATGGTGGCACAAAATAAAACATGGTGATTTTTTAAGCAAATAAAAATGAGAACTATATTGTATGGTGGAAGAGCACTTAGTTTGCAGCACTGCGACCTCGGCATGCAGTAATATCACTCCTGACTGCTCCCTATCTCGCTCAAACTTCCGTCAATATTACTGTGCTCGAGGTTGAAGTACAGAAAACTAATTTTTTTTCCGCCATACAATACAGTTCTAATTTTTTATCCGCTTTAAAAATCGGCACGTTTAAAAAGGTAAAACACCCCTGATAATATAGTTTTGTATATTATTTTGCATTTCTGTCAAGAGATCCTTCTAAAAATTACACACTGCACCTTTAAAGGTGCAGTGTGTAAATTTTAGCGGCATCTAGTGGTGAAGTTGCAAATTGCAACCAGCGGCTCAGCACACTGCCCAACCTTCACTTTTAAAACGCATAAAGAAGCTACGATAGCCACTACCGGACAAACATTTCATCGTCGGAGACAACTTAGTAAAAACGTTTGTCCGTTAAGGGCTTCTGTAGAAACATGGTGGCACAAAATGGCGACCTCCATGTAAGGGGACCCTCGGTGTATGTAGATAAAAACGTCTCATTCTAAGGTAAAAAAATCATAACGGTTTATTATAAAAGGTCTTTATACTCCACTAATAATATATGTTTTGTATATTATTTTGCATTTCTTTCAAGAGATCCTACTAAAAATTACACACTGCAACTTTAAGATTCGAAAACACTGCATCTTTTTTTAATTTTGACCATTTACCCAATTTAAATTATCTGCAAATAAATGCAAATTAAAACCTTATTTTTATCAGGACTTTGGCAGAAATATTCATAGTTGACAGAATTAAACAAAAAAGATCACTTTACTTAAAGACATACCTATAAGTTAATTTAGAAAAACTGAAAATAATCTTAAAGTGGTCTATTTATTTTTTTCTGCGCTGTATACTGTACAGTATGTATGTATTTACGGATGGATGGATGTACTGTATTCATGTGTAAGTGTGTATATACATTCATTTTACTATTTATTCTTCTATACAATTTTTATTATTTTAAATGTAGTATTTCAAAAAAAAAAAAATGTAAAAGTAATTTATGTAAGGAATAATTGACGAAGGGCTATTGAATTATTGGAAAATAATGCACACCCAAGGTGGTAAAGCAGCACGAAGCAGAGTACCACGGTTATCACAAACATTGCTCTGGTGGATATTTTAAGACATTTGACAGGTTAGGTGTGCGTTTTACAGAAAAAAGCATTAACACCCATGGAACATTTCTAAACCAATCACAATAAAGCATTCAACAGCCTTGTGGTGTATAAGTGGTTAATAACATGCAAAATTGTTATGAAGTCATTAGCAAAATACTGTTTGGGATAGTTTTACTTGGACTATAACATGTCAACATGCAAGACATGCAAAAGTATTTCAAGCTTTTCTATTATGTTCATCTAGACAATGCTTTGCCAAATTTTGTAATCCTTTGACGTTAGACCAAAACAGCTTTTGTTTACCTTTCTTACAGTGCATTTAAATCGCTCTGAGATGTCACAAATAAATCTGTAACTAATAATAGTTTTTTTTATCATTATTATATTAATAATTCAAAGAACAGCATGAGGCACTGCAAGCCACTTCAGTCACCACTTCACATTTCATGTCAACTGCCCACTCGCATGTGTGCATTTGATAACTTCAACATTTAAAAAAGATTAAACCATTCGCAAAAAATTTTTTTCGCAACAACATAAATGGAAACGTAGCATCTATTTTCTCAGATGCCCTCCTAAGTTCAGCATAAAGGCGGAAGGAGGGGTTTTGGAGAAGGCGAGCAGCAGTGGCCTGTACCTTCCCAAGCTGGGCTGACTGACCATGGCAGATTGCAAGCTGCGATGTGAGTAATGCGCTTTACACTGTTTTAACAGCTGACTACCCCAGAGGCCTGAGGTGAGAGGCACATGTGATAGGCAGAGAGCAAAGCCTGCGCAGAGGACAGACTGTCGGTGTGCCAAGGTACAGTGACAGCTCCCTTACTGGGGCACAGACTAGAGCAGTATGGCACGGAGAGGATGCCACGCTCTGGATAACACACCGCAAGAGCTTCTGAACTGAATATCGGCCTTCATGAAGATACAGAATTCGCAAAGCATCAACAGGATCAAACAGTTGAGAAGAGAATGTCAATACCCAATCTGCATTTCAAACACAGAGACTGGTTTTCACAGAGATCAGAACTATGTACTTTATAGAGTGATGGACTGGAAACATTTTTCTTAATGTTGTCGTTCATCTGTGCATATGCTAGACGGGCCAGTGATGACGGAGAAACTCGCTGTGTTTGAAATGCAGTACAAACTGTGATCAGGACAGGCCGAGTTATCACTTCTTTTAAACAATGAATTTCAATGACTTGATTACTCACAAGATGCAAATTCTAGTTCGGTAGACAAAAAATTTGAAATCAAGAGTTATGTAGGTCTAGGCATCACAGTTTAAAATCCTTACATGATATGGACATTTTAACTGCACAATTTCTCACAAAGCAAACAAAAAGAAAGATAGTATTTTAGGCCCGCTCCTAAAACCTGACCGTTCTGATTGGCTCAGGTCACAAGGTTTCATCAATAAGCTGAGTTTAAGATTCAACTTTATGCCCATGTAGAGCTCTATCTATAGCTTGGTACACAACAAGCCGACGGTCGGCCGTCTGGCAGGTTTTAAAAGGGACATCTCACAAGACTTTTTTAAGATGTAAAATAAATCTTTGGTGTCCCAGAAGTACGTATGTGAAGTTTTAGCTCAAAATACCATATAGACAATTTATTATAGCATGTTAAAATTGCCACTTTGTAGGTGTAAGCTGTTTTGGGTGTGTCCTTTTAAATGCAAATGAGCTAAACTCTGCACAAAATGGCAGTGACGTGGTTGGATAGTGCGGGTTAAGAGGCGGTATTATAAACTGCTGACATCACAAGGGGAGCAAAATTTCAATGACCTTTTTGTACATGCTTGCAGAGAATGGTTTACTAAAAATAAGTTACTTGGTTGATCTTTTTCACATTTTCTAGGTTGATAGAAGCACTGGGGAACCAATTATAGCACTTAAACATGTAAAAAGTCTGATTTTCATCATATGTCCCCTTTAAGCATCCTCTGACTTAGTTTTATTTGTGTATTCTGCACTGTTGTCTAATGTCAGTTACCGTCTCCTTTCACTTTTTATCAATTCAGAACAACTTGCTTGTCTGGTGGTGGTGCTCCTCTGTGGGTGTTTTCACATCTGTAGTATGGTTCATTTGGTCCGGACCAAAAGCAAAAAATGATACATTGTAGCAGTTTTAAATCCTTTTCACACCACACTGATTGCTCTGGTCCGCACCAGTTGAAACAAACCAAAATTCAGTCATATGATAAGATCCACATCACTCATTGGCCACATGTATTTAAATGTATTTTCTAAACTGTTTCTTGATTGGTCAGAATCAACGTGCGCGAAATTCCAACGGAACCCTGGGAGTAAACTAAAAAGAGGAAAATACAGCAGACACCATGGACAGATGGCTGCACGTAGTAATTATGTCCATGGTTGTTATACATAGTTTGTATACAGTACTCTAGACAAACCGTTCGTTTCCAGAATGAATCGCGGATGCGGCTTGAAAACAACGTTTTAATGCACTACAAACGGCGAAGACACCAAATTTAGGAGACTCCGTCCGCACCTCCTCGCAACTCCAGGTATGTCCGCGATTTACCATTGGGCTAATATTAAATATAATATATAATAAAACTGTCAACAAACACTTCCTCATCCGATAATGCACTGCGCAGCTGACTACGGCAGCTGGTTTAGTCCAAAATGCGCAGTACTTTTGCCATTAGGTCAGTTAGATCTCGGATCGTGTTCTCACCACAAACTAACCGTTTGAAAGCCTACCGAGACCACCTCTTCAAGGAGGTCTTGGTCCGCTTGTTTGGTCTGCTTTTGGTGCGCACCAGAGTTCGATTGCTGCATTCTCACCTGCCCGAACGAACCGCATCAAATGAGCTATCGAACTCTGGTACGATTCAACCGAACTAAATGAGGCAGGTGTGAAAGCACCCTATGAGTCATGAGAAGAGACTCATAAGACACCACAGATATATCATAATTCCATCTGAGGTGAGCGGGATTTGTATGAGATGGGTACGTAAATTATCATTTGTTTATGTTTTGTATACCAGCAGTCACTAGCTCTACCCAATTCCTGTTTTTTGAGTAAGTAATACCAACTACTGCCACCTGCTGGAGTGGCACAGAACAGACATGCCACTTGGCCAACGTCCACTTGTTTTGTCAGGGCAACTTTGAACTCAGACACAGCCAGCACACAGGCAATGTGAGCCTTATAGTTTTTGCTACTTCGTTGGTGTCGGTTTGATGTGTCCCAACCATTTTAAATATTGTTGATTTTAAAAGTAAAAGTGTTACAAACCTGCTGCTCTGGGACAGTTCCTCCAGCTTCGCCCCAAGCGTGTGACATTCCTCTTTTAGTTTCCTGATCAAACTGTTCTGAGCACTCATCAGATCGTCTGTTTCACTGGCTGTGCACAGAATAACACAACAATGACACAGATATGATAAAAAATACACAGGTAAAGTCACTCACTGGGTGCAAAAATACGAACATGTGTAAATAATATGAAACATTTTCTATAATACATAGTAATAATTAATAATAACAAAAGTGGAACAAGGAGAGAGAGAGAGAGAGAGAGAGAGAGAGAGAGAGAGAGAGAGAGAGAGAGAGAGAGAGAGAGAGAGAGAGAGAGAGAGAGAGAGAGAGAGAGAGAGAGAGAGAGAGAGAGAGAGAGAGAGAGAGAGAGAGAGAGAGAGAGAGAGAGAGAGAGAGAGAGAGAGAGAGAGAGAGAGAGAGAGAGAGGAATGGGCCAAAGGGAATAAGTAAAAACATTGGGTAACATTCTCATTCATTCAATGAGTTTAAAAAGTTTTGTTAAAAAGTTTTTTAAAGGGAATCCAACTGAGTTGCTGTGCTTTGAAAAAAGCATGTGAAGGCCAACACACAAACCAGGATAAAAAGACCAACAAACTGGACTCTAAACAAACAGGGCAGAGCAAAAAAAGTGGCATCCTCTAGAGGCAATTCTGTTTTAACTACTAAAAAAAACGATCCATTTAGAGTTAAACAAACAGGGATGGGGAGGCGGGGAAAAATAATTAGCTATTGAGAGTGGCCATTATATGCTTAGAGATGGAAGTGGTCTGTGGTATTAAAGGACTAATACCACGAGCCCAGAGAGTTTCACGCTGAGCTTCTGATGCCATTTCTCTTTAGACAACATGTGTGCCGTACAGCCGCGCCAAAAATAAGCCCTTTGTTTTCTCTGCACTTTGTTCTGGCAATCAGCATGCCTCAAGTTTCTTGAAACACAGGTAAATAAACTAAACTCGCCCATCCAGATGGTGCAACAGATGTGAGAGCAGCACTCTGAAATCAGCAGACAGTGGGCAGCGTCGCCCGCCTCCCCTCCATTTTTAAACGCTAACTAATACGTAGCTCCGAACCGCCGGAGTGCCGAGCATCTGCTCCCTTCGGCCAGCCAAAGGTTACAGGTGTTCCTGATGCCGTCCCACACAGCGTGGCTCACGGCCGAAGCGTGCGGGCGGAAGGGCGGGTGAGGCGGTTGTTTTGGCAAGGGGCGACAAGCCGGCGGACACCCACCACTCCTCTCGTGCTGCGCTTCCATTTGCTGAAGCTTCTGTGTCAGCTCGCGTTCGCGCCGCTGTGCCTGGAAGGTCAGAGCGGCCATGTCCTCGCCACAGCAGCGCTCAGCCGCCTCCTTCTCTTGCCTGCAGAGCGAGAGAAAACAGAGAGAGAGACACATGTAGATCAGATACAAATGGATATTTGGGTAGATTAAAAGGTGAAATGTTGAATTCTGTGTCATTTAATGTATTTATCTGCCACTGGTTCACAAACAAATTACTACAAAAAATGGTCACTGAATAATGAAATTTTTTCATTTACATATGAGGAGCTCAGATGCAAAACACTCTAAGTGCGTCTGACATGTTTTTTTTTTTTTGTAAATTAGCATTTTATATCACATTCTGCCAACAAAGTGGTATTTCAGAATGGCCTGAGGCTAGGATTAAGTGGATATAAAGTGAAAGTATTTGATGACTGTATAATACGTAGAGCTTTTGGTTCTCGTTTTTGATGAAGGTGATATCTAGGGGCTTTTGCATCTGAACAAATATATAACATCACAAGCACTTTGTCACAATAGTGACACAATGACAATTGTAGTGCACAATGACACTAAGCCACTTTTCCAATCCTTCCACTAGCACATAAAATCAATAACATATAAATCTACCCATTGCTTAGGTCAGTGGTTCTCAAACTTTTTCAGCGTGCCCCCCTTGTGTATGGTGCATTCCTTCGTGCCCCCCCCAAAAATGTATGACAATAAAAGTTTAAAACGTAACATTTTAATTAAACAAAACATTACATTATACAAAGTAGTGCTATTGGCTAGTAGCCTTATTTTTTTTTATTTAAATACACAGAATTTATGATAAATTAATGTATTTTATAAAATGTCATAAAACTGGGGCCCCCTGGCACCATCTTGCGGCCCCCCTGGGGCCCCCAGTTTGAGAACCACTTAGGTAGGCTTAGATAGCCTTCATGACTCTATCATAGCCTTAAAGGCCGAAGTTTGGTCAATTTTTTACACGTATGTGAGGGTCGGCTTTCAGTGCGCGTGATGCAGTTTTCATCATCAGAAGAGTGCCCGCGTACTGTACGAGCACCGCCAGATTCTTGAAACCGGCAGAAGTATTGTCCATTTTTTATGCATACGCGAGTATCCGCATACAATGCACGTGATGCAATTTTCATCATCAGAAAAGTGTGTGTGTACTGTACGTGCAGTGATATTTTTGAAACCCTGTGTACATTGTACACGTAGGTGCCGCATGTATCCACAGGATAATGTAGGATGTAGTTTAGGAGATGCATTTCATTTTGTTGCAATGCGCATGCGTCGAACGTCCAGTATATATACACAAATCAACTATACTTCGCATGGCTGTGTGTCCAACCAAGCGTGTACATTCGTTATCGGTCACGTATTATTGGTGTATATCCGCATTTATCATTGCACCCCTATAATAAAGTGGATTAATCTTACATATTGACGTTATGTGACATTATCACACCTCATTACTATTATAATCCTTTACTTCATGCTTTACTATTGATTTCAGTCACCTGTGTGGTACACTTGACTGCTTCGGTATTGAAAGGTTACAGTTGTGCAGACGGCTTTGCTGAATCTCAATTAGGGATCGACAACACAGCGGTTCCCAATATGAAATATTTGACATTGAGTATATCCGATAGAGCAGCTCAAAGGTGAAAACAAAAGCACAAATCAACAATGTAAATCAATTTCAGCTCGACGGCCTGCTTAAACAACATCACAAACAGCACAACTAGTTTACTCTACAAAAAGCGCCCGCATAATGCAAGCCAAAAAAAGTAAAAGGACGAGAAAAAAAAAACACCCACAAAACTCAAGTCAAAGTGTGTTAATTAACAGTGAAGCCTGAAAACTTTTCCCGCACACTGGGTTTGGAACGAAGCTGGAGAAGTGACCGTCTCTGCAGGCCTGCTGTCGTCTGGAGTGTGAAGGCGCTCCGCCTGCGAGAGCTGCGCGAGAGAGAGCGAGCGGGGGGAGAGCGCGCGGCCCCCGCTGTGCTTGAACAGCGGCCTAAAACACCATCCACACCAGCGCTCAGCAGGGGCTCACAAAGGCCTCACAGCCAGCCATTTGTTACTGTGGCTTTCCAGGGGGCCCAGCCACTCGCTGGGGTGCGGGGGTGTGGATGGAGCGAAGGGGGGGTCGGGTGTTTGTCGACCAATTAGCATGAGATAGACCGCCAGAAAGTTACCGAGAGCACTTTAGGGAAAAAGTTGGCGGAGCGAGAGGCCTTCAAGTGAGATAGCGTGGACACTGACGGAAAGGAAAGTTTGTGTGTTTAAAAGCAAATTACATCTGATAAAGAAGTATGTGGCTAGCAGAGCAATGAAGGAGGTGTTCTCTTGTATGGACTAATGGTATTTTCTTGTATTTATTGCACTAGCAATATACTATAACCAGATTTATAAATTGATTGTTGTTTTAACTTCAATTAATTATTAATTAAATCAATGCTTAATGCAGAATCACAATCGAGCGGTTCAGTTTATAGTCATTAAAACATGTAGAATTCACGTTTGATGGAAATTTGATTTATATTTGACAATGTGGTTAACAACTTTGTAATAGCCGTTTCATGTGGTATGGGCAATCGCGAGAGTCTAGTTAATTTTCAATAGGAGACGTGCGGATAGTGGTAAAACGTGGGCGGCTACAGAGGTGAATCGCTCCGCACGCCTTGCTCGTGGACCCAAAATCCTGTGCATTCTGCGGACATGGCATTTCATGGCAGGTGCCGTTGAAGATAAACATATTTGCACTAAATGCTGCACAAAACGCTTCCACTACACAAGAAAAGCTGTAGCCGGGCGGCAATCTCATCGCTTGCCGCTTATCATAACCTTGCCCACCCAGTTTTGGGTTTAAAAAATGTATGTTGGTAACTACAACAAGGATGTGAATATACAGTATGAGCTTGACAAATCACTTGACCATTGTGGAATACTGTCAATGCCATTCCAAAAATATATTCGAGACTTTAGAGGGAATTAACAAAAGAGACTAAACAGAAAATTAGCCTTTACATGTTGGCCTACCAAATGACATCACGACTGAACAACTTTACAATAAAAACGTATTGTGCAATAATTTACTAGAAACATTAGAGCACCAAACATACCGATAAAAGCAACGTCAAGCAGTGCTGATGTCAAATTCTTGTAATTATGGAATAACCCAAAAGCATATTTTTAGTGTTATTTCAATTTCTGTCATCCGTTTTGAGGGCTTGCAATACCATGAATACGAAGCCAGACCAGGCGCGCCTCGAACCCTCTCCTGCCATTCAAACAATGCCAGGTCAGGGTGTGTTTGCTCACTGCTGTTAATGATGTGAGCGAAGCCTAATGTCTCCGGTCAGGAGCCATAGCCGGGTCGGTCGGCCTGCCTTGTAGGGAGCAGCGTCGAGCCGCGGAAAGCAGTTTCCGTAGCTGGGTGCTGGTGGAGCGCGAGGGCTGAGGGCTGCCTAAGTGGGTACTATTCAAGCTGTTGCCCATTTGATTTGGACTACCACAGACCGCTCGAGCGCAGAGTTTGCAGCACCCTGCGGTGCTCCGTGATCCCACGCCAGAAATGACCAAATGCTACCGTTCCTAAAATGTGCGCAAATTGGAGTCAGCCGTTTGGCTTCGTGAGCACTCAACAGTTCACAAGGACACTTGCCATCGTTTGTATGTTAATATATGTGCGAGGGAAACTTTCGAAAGTGAAAAAGTACAGGTTGCACTGCAAGGAAAGAAGGCATTAATAGAGTATGTTAGTTTAACGTTCATTCTCGTTTGCTAATTAAGGTTTTACTGCAAACCTGTTAGGTAAAAATGTATACAGTAAATTCAAAAGACTGACGCAGATTGTGACCAACACTAGGTCCATAAAGAAACCTAAACTATTTTCTATATGTGCACTAGAAGATATTGATAAAAAAAAACTTGCTAACACGTTAAGTACTGTGGACAGAAGTAGAAAACACGCTCACATCAAACCTCAGATGTTTTATATGCACTTGGTCAGTGTCAATCTCACTCCCATTTCCTGTTTTCCACTGACACTCACGCGCTCGCTCCATCCCGCCAAGACCAGAGCCCAACCTGAGCTGCCTTGACTCACGTCCGCGGTGCCGGTTACACACCCTACGTTTACTCTACATCCAAACAGCATCTATTACCGTGCCTGTCAGCCACTCTATCGCTCGCCCCGTACCCCTCCACACCCTCCGTTTATACCCCCCCTTCGCTGCTCCCTCCCACCCTTTTTCCTTTAACTAAACTGGCTCTGGCTCCCTCCATCTGGTCCCCTTTCCTTCAGCAGCCCCGCACCTGTTCACACCTCCTCTCCTGTTGGACTGCATTGAACATTTCCTCCGATGCCAGGGCTATTCTGGCACTCGCAACCTCTCTGTCATTCAATCCATCTGTCAGAAGTGAACTTTGTTTACCGCCAGCTTCTGCTTTCTTCTTCAAGAAGCGCGAAACCCCCTCAAGGTCAGAGGCAAAACGAATTGCAGACGCCACCAATTTACAAACAACCCCCTCCCTTTCTAAAAGAAACCCCTATCAACAGACCAACTAATCACGATAATCGTTTTTTTCTTATGCATCCTCTGAGACTGTTGTGGTTTCAAAACGAGCGCAGAGGAAGCCGAGATGTGTTCACATATGCCGAATACATACCCACGTAGTCTGATTAGCTCAAGAAATTACAGACTTCACATGTGTGCTTATAATAAAAACCTTGTGAAGTACACAAAATAATTTATTTGTGAGTGTTAATACAATGCTTTTGGGCTTTCGAAGACGTAAATAAATAAATTATTTAACCAAATCCAAAAAAGTGCCTCTCAGAGGGGTCCTATCAGTACCTCAGAAATACTTATTGGTACCAAATGTATACACATCTGTACCTAAATAGTACATATTAGGACCTTTTAAAAAGGGTACTGCCCCCGTCACAGCATGGGACAATTTTTTGAAAAAAAATTTCTGACAGCGTATCAAGAAAGTAATGTCATGCCTTGCACTACAGTATGACCAATAGAAGCACAGATTTTAGATTCAGACATTTTGGGCAGTTCTGGGGTATCATTTTAGGATATCCCACAAACTGATGCAGACTCTTTCGTCCAAGGAACCCAATTTATTTATAGCAGAATATCTAAGCTGCTTTTTTCTACACCATAAATGTGAATGGTGAACACAGCAGTCAAACAAAACTAAAATTTAAATTTCAGTCTGCTCCCCACACATTGCTGTCATATGGATTGTTATGCAGCTGTCTTATGTCATATTTCAAAATATTATAGAAGGTTGTAAAGAGTATTTTTATGGTGTTTTTATTTTTGGAGATTGATAGGCCCAATTTCACAAGAAGCTTAAACATTCTGCTTAAAGGTGCATTGTGTAACTTTTAGGACCTCTTGACAGAAATGCAATATAATATGCATAACTATATTATCAGTGGTGTATAATAAGACCTAACATAATGTCGTTTTTATCTACATACACCGCGGGTCCCCTTACATGGAAGTAGGCGTCATGTTTCTACAGTAGTCCTTAATGGACAAACTGCTTTACAGAGCGCGTTTCGATCCTAAGTTGTCTCAGATGATGACACATCCTGTGGCGGCTACAATATGCGTTTTGAAATTGAGGGGTGAGCTGTTTGGTGCAATTCACAATCTCACCACTAGATGCTGCTAAAATTATTTTAACCAGAAGAAAATCATACAGGTAATGAACAACACAAGTGTAGTTACATTAGAGTTAATACTACAATTAAAAAATTTATATTTATAAATGAACTAGTATAATTAGTATAAAACAGGTAACTGTATAACTGTGTATTAAACTTTAAAAATAGGAAATAATTAAAATCATAAATACTGTTTGCCAATACATCGGCCGATTATGCTTGCTATGCTTCTCAATGAATTACGGTGAAATGCCGCTACATCCAAAAGCCAGAGGGCGCTCTCGTGCAGAAACTCAATATGCGCCATAGAAGAAGTACCATTTACACACGCCGCTCCAGGAAATGCCTAAAAGCTAATTATATTGCTGTTCTTCAAACCTTTTTAGGTATTTTCAAGATAATAAACAACATTTATAACAATTATGTTTGACGAGTGTTGCTTTTTCATATGCATGTTATAAATGACTCAGTGATTTTAGATTGATAAGGACTTCCTACTGATCAAAGAGCCGTAACGCATGAGCATAATAGCTATGCATAATATCGGCTGTGTGATATCAGGCATTATTAGTGTGTATCGGCATCCCATCCCTAATCATAAACATGAGAAAGTGAGAAAATAAGACAGAACACTATCCCTGGGTGCAACAGCCGGTGACTGTGATGCCGAGGCTCGCGCTTTGGCTCCATGACGCATTACCACAGCTCAGGCTGACCTGGAAGAGCTTGTGCCAGACCTCCTACCCGCGTCACCTCAGATGGGAGACCCAGCAAAACCATCCCTCTATCACACACTAAACATGCTCTCCAAAAGCCTGACGTGCCCGTGTTCAGAATCCAAACCCGCCACAAAAAGCGCATGACCATTGAGGAGCAAACAAACAGCGTTTTTTAACCCGACGGGGTGTCGGGATGATGGGTGTTAGGGTTGTGCCCAAAACCTTCCACTCCAATCTCATGACAGGTTTTTGTGCAAGAACGCCCGCTTTGTGATGAACTCCTTATGCCATCTGGAGACTGAAGGAGATAGAGGCCAGGGGAAAAACATGGAAATAGAGGAGGAGATAGCTGTCCTACATAAGGACAGGGGCTTTTAAGATTCAGCATATTTGAGCATGTTTATTTAAATTAAAAAATTAGGATATACACAAGTAAAACGTTTTTGATCTGCACCAATCACATTGTTGTAGCTGTATGCATTGGGGGGCGCTGTGAAACATGACATAGAGATGATGACAAGACCGACGTTGACTACTGGCAGACCACACTAAAAACCAATTCCAGAAACACGTGGACACTTTTAGGTACCATTAGAAATCAGTGCTTTTGCCTCAGCTATTGCTATACCTGAAATCTATCACTCAAATTGGCCAAGAACAAAGTGTCATAGAGAGGCTCTAAAAAGAAGAATGATAAGGAGAACAACCCAGCTTCCAGAAACAGTAAGTAGGGCACTTTCTCTGGGCAGAGTTGGCCCAAGTGAGAACAGTTGCACCCGACAGATTTGCTCCCACTTTGCCTGGGGACCGGCAACATTCTGTCCTATACCATCATGCCTGACACAGAGCTGGGCCACGGCACTGGAGCAATGCTCTTTAAGATCCAAAGATATTTGCTTTTAATAGGATTGGGAGTTTAAAGTGTAACACTTACAAAAACTTTGTTTTTTAAATATGATAAAAGACCTTAATTTTTTTATTTTACTGTTGTTAACTATACAACAACAATTAAAATCAATTTAGCTTTGTTACTAAATTACGAAATGTCTTTTACAATCTAATAAAATTTGCTCAAAATGTGTTTACATTTTGGTATGATTACTAAAAAAAGATAAGCAGAAGACAAGTTTTTGATGATTTAAAGGCCTGTTACAAATGGGTAAATAATTATATATTTAACAAACACGTAACACATTAGGTAGCATTATAGTAAATATCATGAAACATTTGCACTAAACAAAAATTCATCCATTTGTCTGAATCACAGTTATAGTCATTTTACTGTCAGTGACCATATCTTATTAAAGCTGTGTGCCAGGTTTGGACATACTACAAAATGCGTCAAACATATGCATTTAGTTGGCAAACACTGCTAGCAATAGGGGCAGTATTCACAAGTGTGTGTTCTCTTGTGTACAATAGGGGCCTGTAAATAAATGACACATATGTAACTGCCTTGAACTTGGTTACAGCGTTAAATAATAGAGCAAATTGCTGGCAATGATTTGGGGGCCTGCTTGGTTGAGGGGCGTAGCCTCTGGCACTGCATCTGGTCTTATAGGCCAGTGGAGGAACATAATGCATAGACGAGGGAGCAGGGGACCATCAATGCAAAACATTACTCAAACACATTTCAGTTCACATTTACTACCATTTCAATAACAGGTTTTTGTTGTGGACTTTACTTTTAATTATAACCAAATGAGTGGTTATTGCGGTTTGTAAGGATATTTAGAAAGTATGAAAATAGAAAAGGTCCAAGTGACAACCAGAACAGGTATACTTAAAGGGTATAGTTCGCCAAAAATGTTAAACCTTCCTCATAATTTACACACCCTCATCCCATCCCAGATGTATATGACATTTGGATTACTTTATTGATGGATGTGCTTTTGGAAGCTTATCCATATTGACCCCCATATAGTTTAAGATAAAATGACAGCATTTTAATACAAAAAGTTCAACTTCATAAATAACTTTGATGACACGAGAGAGAGTAGATTATTTTCATATTTCGATAAACTACTCCTTTAAGAAGAGTTTCACTTGATATATGTTTGGAGCAACCACTCATGGACTGATTAAGCGCGTTAAAGCGCTATTCTGTGTGACCGGGGTCAACTAAGTATAACACCACAATGTCATCTCCTAAGATGCCGAGAATAACAGAAGACAAAAGCTTTCGCCTTGCCCTCTGCACGTGTGAAGTGGAGGAGGAGCTGGAGGCCAGCAGCCCTGTCGGCAAGGCGTGAAGACGTGGCAAGGTCTCAACCCAGGCCAACGGGCACACCACTGTCAACATCATGACACTCACTGGGCGGCTCGCCGGCACTCTCCCGCCTGGCCGGCAGCGGTCCCAGCTGCCCCATCCGTTACTGTCTGATTAGTTCTGCTAAGCAGCCCCTCCCCTCCATGCCCCATCGCCATCTGCTCCCCCAACAAGATGGCTGCTGCCCAGCACCGTGCACGACGCCCTGCTACCTGCCAGTGCCCGAGCCCGCACTCACCCCGAAGCGCTAACACGGCTTCTTGTGGCTGGCGGTGGCTCTCCTTTCATTCGCTACTACTTCTGACAAGGGGCACGGGCTATGCTCCTTTATTTTCTGTCGGATGGTACATGCGCTTCCCGCCGACTTGGTTTGCAGCAGTTAGGTGGCACGGCAGACTTTGCTCGCCGCGGCAGCCTCCCTCTGGCGTGGGGCTGCATCTGCTCGCTCTTTTATTCATTTTCCGATTCTCCACCTTTCAGGGGATTGTCATCCTCTATGCACTCACGCGCTGCTGAAGGAAAGCAGAGAGGCGTGGAAAGTTTAATGGAATTCTGGGGTGGGATGACAAACTTTTTAATGCCAGCACTGCAGTTGGTCTGACAATTCTTTGTACAAGAACTCAGAGAGAGGACAAATCAATGACACAACTCAACAACCAAGTAAAAAAGGAATTGGATTTGCTGTGTTTGTTGGCCCTCTATGTAATTGTCATACAATGAATTGGCAAAAACAAACCAACCAAATTGGCAAACAAATGCACAAATGATTAAATACTATGCAATGTGTCAGTCGCACAAACATCTACAAAAGCATTCTCATTGGTGGGCTGTCTTCATGTTTAACTTGTTCATACTGGACTCTTGAGCCACAGGCCAGATGACAACATAAGCTAGAGTCTTTCAGAGCTCACAATGAAGCATCAAAATAAAGCCACAGAAATCAGGACCATTAAGCCTTTCTACAATATGAGGCCATGAAGAATCAAATGGATGTCAGAGACTTTTGCTTTAATTATTCCACTTCATAAACAGATAAAGACAGGGCTGATCAGCTCATATGCCCAAAACTTTGAGCAGGCTATCTTATAAATCATTTTGAGAGGATTTGTCTATATCCAATATGGTGGCTGAAGCTTTACTGTGCACAGAAGGCCAGGTTCTCTGTTAAGCACTCAACAGAGCAGTTGTGAAAATTTCCTAGTTTTGTATCCACACTTATGCCTGAAGGTTCTCTTTTACAAACTGCGACACGGTTCGTGTTTAATCAAAATGCTGCCAGCGTCTGCGTTTGCTTGAGCAATCATTAAAATGGATGCAACATTTCATGTTGTTGAAGAAGAGAGAGGGAATTTGGAACAAACTGAACCCCTGCGTACCAATCCAAACCGGAGCGAACTCCAGCAAAAGCAGAAAGACACGGGGAAAAAATCTGTCGCGGCACGGAAAAACAACGCAAGTTGTTTTTTTATCGTTGCACATTATTCTCTTTATTCTCACACCCTATGGGGTCTGCCGAACGTTGGGAGAGGTGGGAGGGTGGTTGCAAGAGAACGAAAGGGTGGGGGATGACAAAAAGGCACGAATGAACGAAAGCAAACAAACAAACCGAATAAAGCCCGGGCTCAAAGCCGTCAGAAGGCAGAGAACAGAGCGGCAGGATTATGATAGATCCTCTGCTGCCCAGCGCACAGCTGGCTGATGATCCAATACTGGAGCTGCCGGCCCTCCCCAGCATGTGCGCGGGGGGCCTGGGGGCCAGAGAGAGGGCCCACAAAGAGAGAGACAGAATAAACAGAATAAAGAAAAAATGAGAGAGCAAAAGCAAAAGGCAATTGATTTGCCCATCCGTTTGGTGGGAGCTGTGATCATCCAAGCTGCGCAATGCAGAAGGGAATCAAAGTTTGGCTTCAGAGGCCCCGGCTGCATGGCCACCAACCGGCCGCTTCCTCTGGAAGTGACACAGAGAGGATCACCCCCAATCAGAGTATGTGTGTGTTTTTGTATCTGTAAAGGTGGAGTAAAAGAGTAAAGACTACAGAGAGATGGGAAAGTGAGGGATTAGCCCCAAGGAAGAGAAAAAGAATGCACAGATGTCTGCTGCATCTGTGCACTATGTCTGGCCCAAAGAACCTGCCCTGGCAGTGCATGTCCACACCATGCGTACAGTGGCTAAAAGACTATCTGCTGCCAAAAACAGGGCCTGTCAACAGCTTAACCACTATGATCTTCAGCAGGCCATTTTGTTGCCTCATCTAGAGGATGCAGAGAGTGTTTAAAGGGCAGCTTCCTGCCTAATGCTAATTCAGCTTCATTTAAATCGCTGTAAATCCCTTAAATATGATTAATGCCCTGATCAAAAAACTCAATTCACTTTTAAAGGCATGCAATCAATATTAACCTGTTCTGATCACAGTTTCTTTACTAAATTACTAGTTTACACATTCCAGAAAATCAGAAAAAAGAGGTAATACAACTCAGTAGAACATGTTTAATGCACAATGAATTCTGACATGTTGAAGATTAGTATCATTCATCAAAATATCTTGTTTTGTGTTCAGCAAAATAAAGAAACTTATACATGAAGGTGAGTAAATTATGAATTTTCATTTTTTGCTGAACTATCCCTTTAAAGGACAAGTTCGGTATTTTACACTTAAAGCTCTGTTTTCAGATTGTTTATGATGAAATAGAACGGTTTTGACTGAAATTTCTACATATGCGGCTGCTCCGAGAATTTTCGGGTGTTTGTTGTTTCATCTCCCACCTCTACAATGGGTGCATAGGTGCTAGGGATGTGCATCGATGCATCGCTCTCCCATTAAAAAGACCTGTCTAAAATCGATTCTGAATCGTAAGGCTCCGATTCAGTGTTTCATGCACAGCTTGTGCATGTACTACGGCTCCGTGATCAGTAGGAAGTCCTTATCAATCTAAAATCACTACAAGTTTGACTCGTTTATAACGTGCATTTAAAAAAGCAACACTCGTCAAACACAATCATTTAAAATATTCTTTATTATCATGAAAATACCTGAAACAATCTGAAGAACAGCGATATAAATATTCCTTTAGACATTTCCTGGAATAGTGTTTGGTATACTACTTCTTCTGTGGCACAAATGGTGATTCTAAGCGAGAGCGCCCCCTGGCTTTTGGATGTGGCTGCATTTCACCGTAATTCATTCAAATTCATTCATTGAGAAAACGCGAATTTGCCCGATTAATTGTCACAACCCTAATAGGTGCACAGGAACAATCCTTCCTAAAATGCATTAAACTTTCGTTTACAAAGACGTGAAACTCACCGAGTGGTCAGGGGTGTTCACTGATATGCTCACACAAAAATGGCTGCAAAAGATGCTTTCCAACAGGTTTTATCGTAGTTTTGTCCAACTCCATTGACTTGTATTAGATGTGCTGTGAGGTACGGTATTACTCCGCGCCAGGAACGTTGTTTGTATTCTTGCAATTGGCAAAGGCGGATTATCGCCACCAACTGGGCTGGAGTGTCTATTATTCAAGCTCTCAGCGGAAGAATATACGGGTGTGAGGCGTTTGGAAAAATAGGTCCACAAGTTTACAACAAATGCTAAAACAGCTGTTGGAAAGCATCTTTTGCAGCGATTTTTGTGTGAGCATATCAGTGAACACCCCTGACCACTCGGTGAGTTTCACGTCTTTGTAAACGAAAGTTTAATGCATTTTAGGAAGGATTGTTCCTGTACACCTATACACCCATTCTAGAGGTGGGAGGTGAAACAACAAACACCCGAAAAATCTCGGGGCAGCCGCATATGTCGAAATTTCAGTCAAAACCGTTCTATTTCATCATAAACAATCTGAAAACAGGGATTTAAGTGTAAAATACCAAACTTGTCCTTTAAACTATAGCAACAATTGTTTTTTTTTTTTTTTAAATGTGACCCTATGTATTCCTGATTTACATACTTTTGATAATCCTTAATTTTTTATAATTTAGTGTAGCCTATATAGCAAAAAGTAGTATGATAATTTCTATAGATCCTGAATACATGACCACAGATAATCGAACCCAGTCTCATGTAGATGTGAAAACTTGCGCAATACATACCCCAAATTCCAATTTTAAGTGAATGGGAACGACTGGCATATCATATGCACGCCAAATTGAATTTTAGCATATGTATTGCATGAGTTTTCACACCATTTATTATACACATTTACATGAGATTGGGTAGGATAATCTAAACAAATTATTTATTACAAACATTCTGAATTTTCCTGTTTAAATGTTTTTTATTAATAAAAAGTGGTCTGTATAATACATTTAGAGATTCCTAACAAATGATAATCACATTCCTACCTAAAAACACAGTGATCAGTGACTTAAAGGTACAGTATAGGTTTTTTTATGCATCTTTACCCGCCAGTCACATTAGCTACAAGAGACAGAGCGACAGGTTTCATTTTCAATGGGAGTGGCCGTTTGCAAGCGACAAGCGACGAGCTCGCCGCTGCGCGAGCAAGGTGGGGCCAAAATAGACAAAAAGGCTATTTTATGCAAATGCTGAGCGATGCGACAAAGCGACTGCCAATCGGAGTGAAGGGGCAGCGTGACGTAGGTCTGTGGAAAAGTCGAAGAGTCAAAGAAAATAATTCAAGATGGAAGTTTGGCATTTTACCTCATATATTTTGTTACTTTTATCAAGAAATAAAATATTTTCAAATCCAAAAACATCGTTCTTGTAACTTAACAATAGCTCTAAAGTGACGTTGATACCGCTTTTAGATACTTGCCAAGGAACACCCATCAAGTTAGTGCGTGTCGCTCGGTGTCGCTCACTTTTGTAGCTAATGTGACTGTAGGGTTAGGGCTACTGTAGAAACATGGCGGCGACGTCCATGTAAGGGGATCTGCAGTGTATGTAGATAAAACAGCTCATTCTAAGGTAATACAGTCACTGATAATATAGGTATGTATATTATATTGCATTTCTGTCAAGAGATCCTTCTAAAAGTTACACATTGCACCTTTAAAATCTTGACTCAACTTAAGCAATGCCTACATCGTACTAAATGTACACGGCAATTAAAATCTGTTGAGGTGTAATGAACTAACAATAGACCTGCTGGTGCAAATAATCCATACTCCATAAAAACCATCTGGATCATTTTCATACACAGTGGTACTATTCCAAATGCAAACAAATGACTCAAATTATTCACTAATACTTCTGGAACAGCACGCATCTTTATGGTAATTTATAAACAATACATGACCGACTCCTAATACTTAAGTACTGAACTCCCCTGTGAACAGATGCCGTCCCTCCTCTGCAGCTGTGTAGCTCTGTGGCAGATGCTGTAAGATCTGCAGTTCCTCCAGAGGAACAGAGACCCCATTGCCACCCAAACCCACTGAGGCTTCAGTGCTTCCTACGCTCACTGCTGGGCTAACACACATCCACAGAGACATGGAAATAGAGATGGTCTAACTGTGCTGCTTTTATTAAATAAGTGTGGGAAAGTCATAAACCTAGAGCTCCTGATAAAACCGCTGATAAATCAGAGAGTGATTTTAAAAAGGTCCCAGTTTAAAACGTATGAGGTTGGGAATGCTTACATTTACTGTATGCATTTGGCAGGCACATTTATCCAAAGTGATTTACATTTCATTGAAGCGTACAGCATATGTGTTATCAGTATGTGCACATAAGCGACACATTGTAACAGTTAAGCCACAGAAACACATTGGGCCCTATTTAAACAATCTAAGCGTATGGTCTAAAGCGCATGGCGCATAGTCTAAAGAGGCGTGTCCAAAACCACTTTTGCTAATTTAACCACGGGAAAAATGGTTTGTGCGCCTAGCACACCGTCTAAAAAGGGTTGTTCCTATTCTCGGAATGAGTTATGGGCGTGTTTTGGACGTAACGTGCAATAAACCAATGAGAGTCTCATCTCCCATTCCCTTTAAAAGCCAGTTGCGCTCGTGCCATGCCGATTCCCTATTTAGATGGCAGAATTTGTAAACTCAAAAACTAAGTGGAGGAAAAAAACTGTTTATGATTGATGTTGAAAAATTATGTTGTTTTTATTTGTACTGAAATTAGATTTTTTATTAAACCCTTAGGTTCTCTGTAAAAGTCGTTTTCTTTCAGTCACATTTTAATTGTGTAAATGTATGGATAATCTACATGATCAGTGTAATCTCAAAGAATAATTTACAAATATGCAAGAAAAGGTTTGTACTCTATTTGTAACAAAAAGGAGATAAAAATTTACAAAAGTGTGGAGAGCTGAAACATTTTAGCACTCCGACAGAGCGGTGGGTGTTTTGAAAAGCATTACTTAAAAAAGGTTCTTATCTCACCATATACACAGGTACAAAGTCATGATATACAATAAATTTTTAAATACTTACCAGGCTATAGGCAAAGCAGCCCTTTAGGCCATCTAACATCTCGTAATTGGTCCTTATTAAGTCCGAGAGACTCAAAATTAATATTTTACATATTAATCTTCCATTTTTTCATATTAAAAAACGTATGTGTGCTGCTGCCCATCCATGTGTGTGATAAGCAAACGTGCGTTGTCGTCCCGTTTATAGACGCATATTACTAACACGCTCTTTAAATAACAAAAACAATATTGCACCATTGACTTTAGACCACGTTTTAGTTGGTCAATGGCATAGTCTATTTTAGTTGCCTCAAATTAGCAATGTGCCAACAATGCGCCTGAACACAACTCATTTTCAGACCAGAACGCAAAAATGGGCACAAATATATTTGTCATTTAAACAACATGGCACTGAACATGAAAATGGCAACTGTGCCAGGCTGAAACTAGCAAAAAACAAACAGTTTGCGCTGCATTGCATCGGGTGTATAAAAGGGACCTATAGGTTATATACAACCTACAAGTATAGTTTAACCGGTTGGCAAACATTTTTTTAAGCTACTCAATTTCTCAGGTCAGATTTTTAACAAATCAACTGCATCTTACAGCACCATTGCAGTGCTCATCTGATGCTACCTCACTGACAGATGTCATTTAGTCCTGTCTGCACACAACTATAAATCAAAAACAGAGAAAATCCCATATCACATACACAACAGACTTGATGCCATCTCCTTTATTTATACCATACCTGATATCTATTATATTAATTTCAGGTTTCAACTTAGTAAAGTTTAAATTAAAGTTATTAAATAATAGCATAAATGTATTGGAAAAAGTGGCACGGAAATGTATTTGGACTCCAAAGTCTCACCTAAAAACGATTATTGGCACAAACTACTGTAAGTGGCACATATATATATATAAAGAAAGCTAGTATAGGCATTTTTCACAAAATAAAGTTTGGTGGGTCTTAAATAATATTATTAAAGATATACTATACACTGTCAGACAAAAGATGTTAAAAAATGGTCCCTAGCTATCTCTGGGGGAGTATCCTTTATATGTATGCATTAAGCAACAACATATACCTTTGAGGTACTTAAACTCGCTAGGTTCAAAAGGGTACTTTTTGGAAGGGTACATCCCCAGTACAGCTAGGGACTATTTTTGGCCATTTTTTTTTTCAGTGTTGGAAATAAAGACAATTGTATTTTGACATACTTTCTCATTGTAACACTAGCAGGGGGCTAATGTAACATCTGTGATTACTCTATCAGGACACATGTGTGAACTTGAGGGGAACTGATATTATAGATCCAATACAAAAAACATAGATATAGATTTTATAGTCACTACACTTTACGTCGTATAAGCAATGCTAAACTAAATAAAACAGAATACGTTCCCTTGGGTGTTGCTGGCAGTTACTATAATAATGAACTGTACATTGTTAAATTGCACCCAACAGTACTGTTATGTTTCACAGTTGCAAAACCTTTCTCTCTTACATCCAATAAAAAGGGTGGGAGGTGTTATATGTGATCTATGCGTCATAATCTGGAGCTATAATCTGTGTTTGTCGTCTATTAAACCCGGATTAGTTGAACAAATGTTACACTATTTATTCAGATAAACAATCGCAAGGACATTTTCATCTTCTCACCTATTCTGGACTGATTTCCTTGACAGTTTGCAAAGATTTTCCAAGACACACACAAAGTGTTTGTGAGTTCAAAATCCGAAGCTTTATCACATTTAAATAAGCATACAGCACAAAGGGAGGCATTGATTCATCAGACAACACCAGAAACAAACACCTTCGGTAACGCCATCTTTGCAAACTGTAAAATCCTTTACTGGATCAAATTAAAATGTGGTGATAGCTCCAAACATCTACAAGGCCTTTCTTTGATTTAATTAAATGGTGTGAATTTAATTTAACAACCAAAATATATTTATGTTAAACTGCAGCTCATTATCATGAATGTGAATAAGAGTGAAATGGGCACATATGTGAAATATGTATAAATGTATGAGATGCCGTATATCCACTACACGCTCCGAACTGATGTACACAAATAATATTACTCAGATTACTAACAAAGTAAAGATAAATGGTGTTAAAAAGCCCTTAACGTTACATCCGAGAAGTTTACTGTGCCCACTCCAGTCTGCTAAACTCAGTGATATCATCGAGAAAGATGGTGTGTGTGTCCCCTCTCTCCAGCCCTGATTTTCTGGTGCGTGGTGGACTGTGGCGGTGGCAGCCGGTGGCGATTTAATAAAGTACAGGAGCCCTCCTGCCGACGTGCTGGCACTGCATTGGGGCCAGCGGACGGGCGCAGTGTTGTGGCATGTAATAGGATTAAGGGGGTTACCTGGTGAGGTGCAGTTGGCGCTGGGCGCGGCTTAGCCCCTCGGCCAGGCCGGCTGCCTCCGCCCGGGCTCGGCCCTCTGCCCTCTGGGCCTCCTCCAAACGCTGCCGGGTACCGCTCAGCTCCACACCCAGTTTCTGCACTTCCTGAAACCAAGTGAGGGAGTCTCAATATGTTTTAATTTGTATTAAAGTTATTGCTATTTAAAGAATGCTATTAATTCTGAACAGTTTAACAATGCTACTTTGCACACATAAAAAAATCAAAAAGCATTTGGGTGGCATAATGCAAAAACTGTTGGTTAGGTTTTAAATAAACAATATTTGGATTAGTGGTTGATCAATTGTAGTGTGTAAATGATAAGATTTTTATACTTGGGTACATTTTTCTATTTTTGTAATGTACCTCATTGATTTGCATTAGTTTGTGGACTGTTGTGCACATGCTCGTGTCCTCTTACCTGTTCGACCAGTTCTAGTTGGCGGCCCAGTTTGGCGCTGATGTCCCTCACCTCCCTCTCTGCCTCCTCTTTCTTCAGCTGGGCCTGAGTGTAGAGAAACCGCAACTCTGCACACACCTGACACATGCACACAAAGCTTTAATGCAAAGTTCATGGTAACACTTTACTTGAAGGGGTGTCCATAAGACTGACATGACACCTTCATAATTTTGACATGACACATGTCATGAACATGAAGGAGATTTTATGCACATTTATGACAATTGTCATTAAGTGTCATTTGTTCAATTATGTCATTTTTAATGCAAAGATGAAATTGTTTGAATTGTCTTTGTTATAACAACTTGACATTTACCAATACAATATAACTTGTCATAAATCTGTCAAAAACTTGACATAGCAGAATAAATATCAAACTTAAGAAACTACCTAGCTTTATGAGTTACCATTACATTAAACTGTCATTTAAATGTCATTAAATGTTAATACTGTCAAATAATTTTAAATACCTTAACAAAATGCAACAGACACATCAAAATATTATATGTAACTTTATGTATACATGTACAATACATTAAAAGATTTTGTATTTAACTTTGTAAGTAATTTGTATCTATTTTAATTATTTTAATTATTATTATTATTATTATTATTAAATGATTGATTTAATTTGTTAAACACATGAAGGAAACTTAAAAAAAAACATTATAAACTGAAGAATATTCATGACACCGTTATAAAACTATTTGATAGAGTATTAACACTTAATCACATTTAAATGACAGATTATATTTGTACCACTGCAGTTCAGGTCAAGAAAAATATTCATGATGCTGTTATAAAACAATATGACAAAGTATTAAGACTTAATGACATTTTAATGACAAAATCAATTTGTATTACTGGTAAAAAGTGGTCAGTTATGTTGTATACACAGTTTTCATAACAAAGACATCTCAACCAATGTCATCTTTGCATTAAAAATGACATAATTGAATGAATGACACTTAATGACAGTTGTCATAAACATGCATAAAATCTCCATGTTCATGGCACGTGTCATGTCATGATTATGAAGGTGTCATGTCAGTCTTATAAACAACCCTTCAAGTAAAGTGTTACCCTTTACTGTTCATGACAAAAAGAGCTAATGCACACTTTCTATACCAATTCATTTCAGAGAGATTGTCAAACTTCACAATCTTCTTTTTGAGCTGTAGTTTCCTGAATCTTATCAGCAGTGACAATATTGTATGGTGTAATAATAATATAGTTTTACTGCCATCTAGTGGGCATGCATTCTTCATACAAAGATGAACCAACTGTGTTTAAAAAATGCTTTTGCACAGCCTACTTTGGAATAAACCAAAAATGTGTTACTTTCAACTCATTCTGAGTAGGCATTATTATTAACAATGATTAACTTTTAAATAAAAAATAATTGAGTGTTAATATAATAAGATTACACAAGACAAATTACTCTAAGACAATTGTTGTAGCAGTTAATATTATTCATGTAGGCTACTGTGAAAAAAACACTGTGGTTATATTTTTTTATTTTTTAAGTCTAAGTTATGTTCAGCATCAGTTAGCAGGTGCATCTGTAACCTTAACATTCTTACTGTTTTGTGTTTTAGGTTTCCTATTTCAACCTCTTTGAAACTAAAAGATGGTCTGATAGATAAATGGTACAACATCGCAGCCACGGTAAAAACATACGGTGGTCCATCACCGTATTAATTAAATATATCTGCTATTTCCTAGGTGTTCATAAAGTCAGTACACTGAAAAAAATGATTAATTCAATTTACAAAATTTTTTAAGGTAAGTGGTTGCAATCAATTTATTTAAGCTACATTTAAAAAAAATAGTAAATTAAAATACAATAAAAAACATTTGTTTAAATGTAGCTTAAATAAATTGATTGAAACCACTTACTTAAAAAAATTGATTAAAGTGAATGAATAATTTTTTTCTGTGTATGCTTATTTTAGGGAAAGGGCATAGAACACAGTGACGATTCATTCATTGCCTCTCCAAGCCTTGACTCTAATAATAGCAGCTCTGCAACACCACTGACCACCACTAGGTACAGAACCAGAATAAGATTTATTTATTTTTTTAATCAGTGATATGCTTTTTATTTGACCTAAAGTGAGGTTGTGCCGTACCTTGCTGCCGTCTGCTTCCTGTTCAGTGAGCTTCTTATAGGCTTCCTCCAGTTGGGAATTAAGTGAATTCCTGTCTCTCTCTCCCCTCTCCATCAGACCCTCCAATTCAGCCACTCTCTGGGACAGACTGGTCACCTTACAGTGGAGGACAAACAGATCTCAGGTTCAATTTAACCAACAATGTGTATCTCTTGTATAGAATTTAGATACTGTAAATAAACTGCATGGATAATCATAATAAAATTGCCATTTAAAGAAGTTTTAGATGGAGCACAGAGTATAACATTTTAACCTTTCAAGTTACAATACATATGTTTACAGCTAAAATAAAAATGTGCAAAAAGAATATTATTGGAAAGGTTTTGTCTGAGTCTGCAAATAAGTAAGTTATTAATAGCTGCAGTCGTTTAAACTGAATGTTAAATCATTAAGTAAAATTGTAGCTGTGTGCCATCATTAAAATAACAGTAGAGGGCAGCAAAAGCTAAACTATGGCAAATCATCCAGTTAAATAATTGTAAATAAAGACAACGTTATAATAGCCAAATTAATACAATATCATTGCATACTGTACATGTAAATAAGAAAATATTTCATATAAGAAAAAAGGAAACTGACAGTCTGGGCGAGCTCTTCTTTCTCTTTCCTGCTTTCTGCACGTGCTGCTTCCCTGGCCTGGGAGATCTTCTCCTGTTCACAAGCCAGCTCTCTTTCCAGCCTTTCTCTCTGTCTAGTCAGCTCGTTGTTAAAGTGCTCACACTGCACCAGTGCCTGCAGGTGTACAGGGACAAACCGCAGGTCAAGGTAAAGAAGACTTGTTCTACATAGCACACCAAAGAATTTACAATCATGCAAAATAGGAAAATCCATATTCTAATCAGCGGCTTACTCGTGTCTTTTCTAGGTTTGCCTCTTCTGCCATTTCCACTGCCTGTTTAACCTGCTGATAAGCTGCCCACTCTCTCTGCTGGGCCTCAGTCTGACTCGCCCTCAATGAGCACAGGACGGTCATTAACTCATCCCGCTCCCTAACAAGGACAAACACACATGCATCTCATTAGATACAGGCATTGATCTGACACATAATCAAAATCATCAATGTGAAGACTTCTTCAACCTTGCCGTAAGGAACAATAATTGACAATAAACATACAGATCAATTAAGGTAGTCAAAGGTGTATATAGATGTTAATGTGGTTTCAAGGCAGTTAACAAATCAAATCTCATGTGGAGTTGAAGGACAAGTTCACAAACCAAAAGTATGAAAAAAATGAACCCACAAAAAATGATTGGTTATAAAGGTAACCGTTTCATTCTTTAATTTTTTTAATTTTTCTTATTACTATGCATTATTAGGTAACACTTTTCTTGAAGGGGTGTTCATAAGACTGACATGACACATTCATAATCTTGACATGACACATGCTATGAACATGAAGGAGATTTTATGCACATTTATGACAATTCCCATTAAGTGTCATTTGTTCAATTATGTCATTTTTAATGCAAAGATGACATTGTTTGAATTGTCTTTGTTATGACAACTTGACATAAACCAATACATCATAACTTGTCATAAATCTGTCATAAACATGACATAGCAGAATAAATATCAAACTTAAGAAATTACCTAGCATTATGGGTTAACCTTAGATTAAACTGTCATTTAAAGGTTAATAAGTGTTAATACTGTCAAATCATTTTAAATACCTTAACAAAATGCAACAAACACTTCAAAATATTAGGGATGCGCTGTAATTTGCATGTGATATCATGCCCATCTCGTCAGTGAAGCCGGTTCCTTGATTAGTAGTTAATCGACATCACCTGCTATTTAGATGGAGCACCATTTACTACACAAAGCCGTAGTTCACTGACAAGCTGGGCCATATCGCATACAATATGTCCGCGGTAATTAATGCGAAATTGTCCCATTTGTCAGTCCCTATACTTAACATTATGAATGTATAATAAATAAAAAACTGATAACTAACACAAGTTGTTCTTCCTCACGCAGAGGGTTTTGAAATTTTCTGACATGGAAGAAAAAAACTAACAAAACATTGAATCAATTTAATTTAATGTAAATAACTTTGCAGCAATATGGATAATTTTAGGTGGATCTGTCTCCAAAAATAAAAATTATAACTTTACCAATTTTGATTATTATTATTATTGAATTATTGATTTTATTTCTTAAACACATGGAGGAAACATTATGACTGAAGAATATTCTTGAAGTTGTTATAAAACTATTTGACAGAGTATTCACACTTAATG
The DNA here is from genome assembly GCF_030506205.2 of Paramisgurnus dabryanus. Classification (NCBI taxonomy): domain Eukaryota; kingdom Metazoa; phylum Chordata; class Actinopteri; order Cypriniformes; family Cobitidae; genus Paramisgurnus; species Paramisgurnus dabryanus. The sequence goes on along the minus strand of NC_133356.1, from coordinate 21,319,084 downwards.
ACATTTTAATGACAAATTATATTTGAACCACTGTAGCTGAGGTCAAGAAAAATATTTATGATGATGTTATAACTATATGACAGTGTTAACATAGTATTAGTATGAGTATTAACACTTAATGACATTTTAATGACTAATTCAATTTGTATCACTGGTAAAAAGTGGTCAGTTATGTTGTCTTGGTAATCAATACAGAGGAGTCTAAGATGGCGGCGCTACCAGAAGGTAGTTATTTACGTTAATAAAGTTTTAAATATGGATATTTCTACAACAACACAGTGCGGATTACCCTCAGAAGACCTTTGTTTATCATCCTGGAGCCGTTTGGATTTATTTTGTAAAGGATGGACGCACTTTTTGTGGACTTGAAGGTCGTGGACCCCATAACATTACATTTAATCAACTGAAAGATCTAAAACATTTTCTAAAATATCCGAAAATGTGTTTGTCTGAAAAACGATGGACATATGCAACTCGGACAGCTTGGGGGTGAAGAAATCATGGGTTTAATATCATTTTTGGCCGAACTATCCCTTTAATGACAGTTGTCATAAACATGCATAAAATCTACTCCATGTTCACAGCACGTGTCATGTCATGATTATGAATATATCTTATAAACACCCCTTCAAGTAAAGTGTTACCGAATTTTGTTTTACTTCTGCAAAGAGATTTCATTGGCATTACTCTTTAATAATCATCATAAAATTGAAGTTATAAATGTAACTTTTTATGGAATATTGTGGTGGTTTTTAATAACTGACTTTTTAATTTCAGAAGCCATTTCGGACATATGTCACGATTCCCCGTTGCTTTCTGATTTCATTGGCGAATTTACGTAAAAGTGAATTTAACTATTTTCATTACGGATTATACATAGTAAAACAATCTGTGTTTACAAAGTTTTTAAAAAATTATTTAGACATTTTTTCAAAACTGAAATAGTCAGACCATTTTAGGCAAAAAATTATTTAAAATGAACAATGAGAATGACACACATTTCATATGTAATAGATTCAACAGCAAAGTATGTGAGCGGAGTACAACAACGTAATTTGCCTGAAGCTCAGAGCAAAATTTTTGAAACTTGTAGAGTTGTGTTTTCTCTCACTCCAAGAGCTTTCCACTACCGCTCCATCACAAGCACAACTGATGTTAACAGTCCATAATGCAACCATGGTCGTAAATCACACTTTGGGGGGGGCTCAAAAACATTATTTCTCATGGAAAATATTGGCTTGTGCTAATTTTAGCTGCTGTTCCAATAAAGCACCCTGATGTTTTTCTCATATTATTGCATATTTATTTTACATGAATGCATCTGCACAAAGCTTTATGATCAAAAAAACAAAATGAAAATATACAGTTGAATGTTAATTAGGTGCCATTTTTTCCATAGAGCAAACACAGAGTAAGAAGAAAGTGAGGAGGGAGCGTAGAACGGGAAATAATAAAACAGGGAGCTGGAGCGATTACAAAATGCTTTGAGTGTGGAGTTAAAAATTCTTGCCGCTCCATTCACATACTTTGTGCAACAGTAAACACACTAATTTACATGCACACTCACTTTGTTAGTCTTTCAATGGTCTGAACATGGACATTGGAGTGTGTCTCAGCTAGGACTGCTTCATGTTGAGCACACTTTAGACACAGACCACCAACACGCTGACCGCTCCCCGTCGCCTCGACCATCACCTCCTTGTGCCTTAGTCGTTCTTTCGTTTCCTCATACTCCTTCTGAGTGCTTGCCAACTCTTTCCTACACCCACAGACACACATATGCAATGAAGAATGCAGGTGTTACAGTAAGCATATTTTATCCAACAAACAATTCTAATGGGTGTACTTCATCATAGTAATTGATAGTTAGAGAGATGTTCTCACACCATAAGTATGCAGAATAAATGACATGTTTAAGGGGCCGATCACACAGAACGCGTTTATGGTGGTGGCAGATGCCTTTATTTAATAATTTTCTATAGGCAGTGAGCGTTATGCGCTCCGCTTGGTTTATCCACTCTGAACACCTCGCGTTTTGGCCAACTCATTTACGTTTTTTCCTTTGTACAATCGAATGAAGTTTCTGCTAATATGACAGTTAACAGCAAAAGAGCACTAAATATTTCAATATTTTATTGACAGGACAGCTGCCTCGGTCGTTGACTAGCAATATAAAAAGCCGTGCAGCAAAAGCCATTTAAAATGTGCTTGGTGTGATTGACCCCTAACAATGCCTTGCTTCTTTCCACCAATCAATGCAAGTAAAATGTAACTTGTAGAAGAGGAACATGTTTTAGTCTACTGAGTGAACCCCACTTACTTTAAGGAGACCACTTGAGCCTCCAGGGTTTCAGTTTGTGCTTGATAGAGACACTTAAGCCGCTCCTTAAACATTTAGAAGATACATTTACTCAATTCATTTGTCATCATTTTTTAGCTACAAAAATTTATCTCACAGCCAAATTGCCAATTACCATTTCTTTTCTCCACCTCTGGTCCTCAGCATGACTAACAGAACTAAGTCTTGGTTTTGGAGATTTTTCTGGCGTGCTCTCAATGTTTAGCTAAAAATAAACAAACTGAATATGAAGGTACAGTCCAAAAATCTACATGAATGAACCAGAGGCATACAATGGCATGCATTTGTTTTTAATTGTATCAAAGCTGCAATTAACACTCACCTAAAGGATTAGTAGGAACACCATACTTATACTGTGTTTGACCCCCGTTTGCCTTCAGAACTGCCTTAATTCTACTTGGCATTGATTCAACAAAATGCTGAAAGCATTCTTTAGAAATGTTGGCCGATATTGATAGGATAGCATCTTGCAGTTGATGGAGATTTGTGGGATGCCCATCCAGGGCTCTCTATTGGGTTGAGATCTGGTGACTGTGGGGGCCACAGTGAACTCATTGTCATGTTCAAGAAACCAAAATGATTTGAGCTTCGTGACATGGTGCATTATCCTGCTGGAAGTAGCCATCAGAGGATGGGTACATGGTGGTCATAAAGGGATTGACATGGTCAGAAACAATGGACAGGTAGGCTGTGGCATTTAAACGATGCCCAATTGGCAATAAGGGGCCTAAAGTGTGCCTAAACCATCACCACCAGCCTGCACAGCGGTAACAAGGCATGATGGATCCATGTTCTCATTCTGTTTACGCCAAATTCTGACTCTACCTTCTGAATGTCTCAACAGAAAAAGAGACTCATCAGACCAGGCAACATTTTTCCAGTCTTCAAATGTCCAATTTTGGTGAGCTCGTGCAAATTGTAGCCTCTTTTTCCTATTTGTAGTGGAGATGAGTGGTACCCGGTGGGGTCTTCTGCTGTTGTAGCCCATCTTCCTCAAGGTTGTGCGTGTTGTGGGTTCACAAATGCTTTGCTGCATACCTCGGTTGTAACGAGTGGTTATTTCAGTCAAAATTGCTCTTCTATCAGCTTGAATCAGTCGGCCCATTCTCCTCTGACCTCTAGCATCAACAAGGCATTTTCGCCCACAGGACTGCCGCATACTGGATGTTTTTCCCTTTTCACACCATTCTTTGTAAACCCTAGAAATGGTTGTGCGTGAAAATCCCACTAACTGAGCAAATTGTGAAATACTTAGACCGGACCGTCTGGCACCAACAACCATGCCACGCTCAAAATTGCTTAAATGACCTTTTTTTCCCATTCGGACATTCAGTTTGAAGTTCAGGAGATTGTCTTGACCAAGACCACACCCCTAAATGCATTGAAGCAACTGCCATGTGATTGGTTGATTAGATAATTTAATTAATGAGAAATTGAACACGTGTTCCTAATAATCCTTTAGGTGAGTGTATGTCTCAAACAATGACTTAAAATACGAAACAATCTCAAATCAATTTTGCATAATTATAACAGTTTGCCATTTGTTTCACCACTATAACTAAAAGTCACAAGAATACTGTACTGTAGGTACCGTGCTGTCAAATAATGTATATTGTTTAAGGGTGTCTTCCACCATCTTAGCTTTGAGTTCTTCATGGAGTTTCTCATTCTCCACCACCACCACTCTCACTCTCTGTTTCATTCCAAGGATTTCCTCCTGTGGATGGGAAACAACACAACCAATACAAACAATATCAGTTCTACATGAATATGAATGAAGTTGAAATGTATGAACTTTCTGCTTCACTAGCAACATCAAACTAAACTGCTATCTGCTTGTCTGAACGGTCCATCAGAGACATCCATGTACATTATAAAGTAAACAATGAAGATTTTCCTTTAACATGTTTTAGGGAATGCACTGATAATATCTCGGCTTAATGAAGAAGACTGACCTTGCAAAACTTGACCTCAGCCTCCAGGTGTTGAATGTACTCAGATTGATTGTGAATAATGGGAACCAGGTCATGAACAGCAGGCAGACTGCCCTCATCTGAGGTTTTTGGCTAGACAGCGCAGTTAAAAAGAGTTCATATATTAGAGGCGTAAGCACACAGAAATATTACAATTAATAATCTCCAGCTAATAAGGTAATAATCATGCTTATTACACATTAATTATATTACAACTATTTTACCACATATTATGAAAAACTAATACACAGTAACAAAGGATGCATAATCATATTTAGTAAACAGCCTAAGGCATAAAGGACAACCTATATCTAAACTGTTCAGTAGTAAAGATTTAATCATCTAATGGTTTTTTTGTGTTTATGTGTGCACTAAATCGCTGTCAGGGTACCTTTGTCACCAATTTCCTCTTGGATGGAGAAGGTGATTGAACATTTGCTTCTTTTGACTGCTTTTGAAGCAAGGAACGCAGCTGATTAACTGAAATAACATAACAACATACCATAAACCAAAAGCTTTTCATCTTACCTCCAAACAAGATGATAAAACCATCTATACAGATCAGTTTATATACAAATTAATGTTGGTGTTGATTTGTCAAAACTAAACAATACACGTCACTTTTTTAGGGTTTTGTACCTGCTTCACTCTGCTGAACTGGCAGACAGGGGTTTGGCTTTATTTCGGCAGACTCTGTGGAGTCAGAGCTGTGGTCTGCCAACATGCTGGAAAGTTGCTGGATACTGCGATTTGCCCTTTCTTTAACATTTAAATCAAAATGATTGATTTCATTATGCAAAATTTATCCACATACACCATAATTGTGTATCAAACATTTAACAAGTATTATTAATATTGTGGTTGTTTCTAGGTACAATGTTATACAAAAACAAATGTATAATGCTTAAGTGTTTACAAAAACAGTAGTTCCAATATATCATATTTGTTGAGCATAACATCACCTCTCAGTGACTTCTGTAATGATCCTAATTCTTCCTCCTCTTCAGAATCCAAAGACGGTTTCATTATCGATTGAGCACGAAATAAAACCAATAATATTTGAGAAAATTCAGCACAATCTCTTAAGCTTAATGTTATTAGAATCAAGAAGACGCCAACGGTTGCACGGCGCCGACGCACGCTTCCGTAAACCATGCAATGGACGTCGGGGCTTGTAGTTTTTAACACGGTCAAGGCGGAATAAAAAAAAATACGAGTGTGTGCGTACTGATTATTTGCAACTACGGCCATTATTAATTTTAAACAGATAAATTAATACAAAAAAATGTATTAAATATGTGGCTATATTGTGTTTCTGTCATTAATGCGACGCTGCCCAGACCGATTGGCGTATGACATCTAAGTATCGCGACAATAAAGCTTTGGACTCGCACTCGCGGTATTTTGATGTCATATACCGATCGGACTGCGCAGCGTCGCATTATTTGATGCTATTCACTTTGCAAGTGTGCCCACTGCGCAGCGCAAAATGAAGTCGAACACACCACGCCCACCGGACTGTGTTGGAAGCGAGGGGTTGGAACTGCAAACGCTGTCCTACTCGCCTGATTTCAGGCTGCCGTATGTCGCCGCTATTTGTTAGGAATAACGTTATTGCTGCTGAGCAACTGAGACAAATAGGAGACGTAGGGGACACGTTGGGCTGGGCAACGAACAGTTTATTTGCTGCATTGAAGGTTGGGGTCAAATTGACAGCGAAAAGAAGAGTAAGGGTGAGTGAGCATGAAGAGGCATTCTTATAAAAGCACATATAACAATAGGGCGTTTATAATAACGACAATACTAGCGTAGTGATCGATGGCTGTTAAACGCATTTCCTCTGATCGTTATCCAGACTTCCTAACATGCTTTATATCATTCACGTTTTCCCTATGATTCATGCCGGAGAAATCGTGTGGTCAGGATGATATCCTAGTAACGTTGCATCAGGGCACTGGACCCAGCTAGCCAGCCGTCTCATCTAGTATCAGCAGCGGCATACAACAAATAAAAACGCTGACTAGCTTCATTGGTTTGCATTCATGTAGATTTCGAGTTGCTTGTTTAATGTTAATGGATAACATTCGTTTATGCAATAATGTAATAGAAATTTGACAGTTGCTTGTGACAATTACTGCACGAAGAGAAAACAAAGCAGAGGACACCATCCGGCAGTCTCAACTAGCAAACGCATGGCATCTTGTTTAGTATAAATATCGTAACGAATTTTCGCTCGATCGCAGCGAACCGTGAAATTCAACGATATTGGGATGTGGATGCTCTCCCCGGTGATGATACACGCGCGTTAAAGAGAAATCTGCACAATCCTTTGTTTTGACAAAGGCTCTTGTTTTGTTATGTTAAATGTGGCCTACATTTTATTAAAAGCAATGTTAAACGCACTTTTCAACGTTTCAAAACGTTACACTTTACTGTTTTATAATTTTTTTTTGCCATCTTTAGAAAAGAAAAAGTACCAAAATGGCCAATCGTCTTGATCAGGGAACTGTCCTAAATGGGACTGGGTTTGTACAGATTCACTTTCGGTTAAAAACGCCGGCAACTGCAAATGTAATAGTTCAACAAGGAGTTGTGTAAAATTTTTCCCATCTCGATATATTTATTACAAACACCATGTACAGTAAGTCAGTGAATCTCAGCCTTGACTCAATGCCCCTCATTGTCCACAACAATATTTGATGCCCCCCTCACTCACAATTTCTACCCAATAAAATATTCTAGAACTTGGCTTAACTAGAATGATATTTGTTATAAGTAAACAAACATTAAAAATGTCTTGATTTTTAGTTGTTTTAGTTTATTTAATGCTGGTTTTAAGTTATCTTGAGGCCCCTTTGCAAGTTTGTTGTGGTTTCTAGTGGGCCCCAGCCCCCTAACTGCTTGAGAAACTGTGTAACGTTAGTAGAAATCTCAAAACCTAGTGAGTTCCTTACATAGAAAGCATTTTTTTTTTTTACATCTGTAAGTGTTCAAAGTCAGTCTTCACAATTTGAGCAAATATTAATTTGACACATTTATCTGAATAGATATCTCTTTTAAAGTGTTTAACTGTGGCACTCAGAATTGCATGAAAATAAGTTAAAATAAGGACAGGGTGTGTTCACTTTTACCCTTGTCGTCATTTATGGGTGTAACTGCTTTTCATTTTCCTCTTGTGTATTTTGATTGCACCAATCTGTACTTTTGTGTTCTGTATTTCAATCTGCGTAATGAAATAGTTGTTTGTTTATATTTGTGATCTTGCTTTTAATGTATGTCCCTTGTGATGCAAATTCCATAGCATTTAATAATCTTTGATGATGTTGGTTAGTGCATTAAGCTTACCTGGTGTTAACAGATGCAACATCTGATTTTGAATAAGTTTTAATAAGTTTAAAGTTTTTAAATGTTACATGCCATTATTAGATTTAAAATACCAAACAACCCTAACACGTGTCTTTAAAAACAAATCTTTTTTCTCTGAGCACTGGACCTAAAATCGTTGATTATTTATAACTATAAGTCAGCATCACTTCCTCAGTTAGATCATGTTGAGGGTCCAATCCAGTGGGTTTCCTGTTGTTTAACGGAAGTTTTATGTGAATGTGGATTTACAAAGAAGCCACAGAGAATCACATGGTTGTAGTCCATTAGTTAGAGAAACAGTAGGCTATTATGCAGGATTAAAGAAAAAAGTGATTATTCCCCAGAATAATAAACTGCAGAAAGAGAGGTAGTTTTTATAATATGGTTAGTTTCAGTCTTTGATTCTGATTGGTTTTATTTACGATAAAACACAGCTATTACTGCTGCACCCAACAATTCTGTGCATCACCCCGAGTAATTTAATTATATGTGACCCTGGACCACAAAACCATAAGTCGCATATTTGTATGGGTCATTATTTTCACTTTTTCTGTATGCTTAAAATAATTAGTATATTATGTAAAGAACATGTTCACTGAAGATATTTTGTAAATTTCCTACCGTAAATATATAAAAACTTTTTTTTGTGATGCAGCAAAATTGTGATAAAAAAATTGGCCAGAAACTCACCTACAAACTTCCCTTTCCTACACGTTTCTTGGGGATTTCCCATTTAAGTTTGGTTTATGTAAAAGTTTACAATTTCTATCATTTAGTCCACAAGGTATAACAACGGTAAGCCAGTATAGAGCACTTAAAGAAAATTTTCAATTTCATTTGTAATATGCATTGCTGTATAGCGACTTCATTTGGACTTTTTTTGAAAAATTTTTGGACTTTGAGATAAGCAAAGTGTGTGCTCGTTGTGCACGCTTTACATTATGGTCAAGCATGCGCCCTTAAAATAGCATAATGAACCACGCGCAACGCGCCACTGACTTTAGACTAGTTTTATTTTGGTCAGTGGCGCAATTGTTTTTTGAAACTGCAAAATAGCATCAGGGATAGTTTGCGCCGCAACACGCCTCCTGTTTTGCGCTGAACCGCCCAGGGAGCGCAAGTTTATTCCCTAGTTTGCCGACGTGCGTCTGTGGAGGAAAAAACCGGCTGTGCGCCGGGGCAAAATACGAATGATACATGCGTCACTGACAAAGTCAATTGCGCTGGGTGCAAGATAGGGCCCATAGAGTATAGCTATAGTATAGTATCATGAGTAAGTCACACCTGAAGGGGTTGCAAAGTCCTTTGTACATTATAATAAAGAAATCCTACTCATAAAAAAGGCACATACAGATCCATACAGTTTGATTAAACTATTGTAGTGCCCCATTATTTCCGCGATGCGGTAAGCACAGACGGAATTATGGAATCCAAGCGTAGAAATGGAATTTACAATGCGGAATGTCTCGGAATGTGGCAAATTTAGAATAATAACTCCTTTGTAAATGCTAGTTTTTTGTTACATTAATCAGCAAATGACTTTTTCATTTTGTGTTATGTGCTGAACGTTAAGAAAAGTTTAGAAACAAGGTTGTAGTACATTGCGGTTACTGTGACAACCAAAATACATCAGCCTATATGTAATTTTAAATAAAACTTTCAATAAATTGTTGTTAAACTGTATTTGTTTAATGTTATCAGTTGATAAGATATGCTTTTTGATAACTGAAATTTTAGTTAACCGTTAAAAGCAGAAAAATGAATTTGACAATAAATAAAACTTAATTTGGAAAAAATAAGGCCAGTCTGGGTTTTGCGCCCACTGGCTAGTTTACTTCAGTATTAATTGCTCCTATTTTTCTATTTGCTATACTGATTGTGGCTGAGAAATTAAAGGGCAGTAGATGCTTCAGGCTGTTTAGTGTCAGACAGAATAACATTTTATTGATGATATGCTAAACACTCTTTTCATTCTTTCATTTATCTGATGAATAGTCCTCCTTCAGACTGTTTGGCTGCTCCCACAATAATGCAAATGTGCCATATACAAAATATATTAAACAGATATGTCAGAGAGCATGACACAGAAATATAGCCCACGTCATACTCAATGGGCCTGAAAACAACGAAAATAAACTCCCAACAAAATAGTTAAATTGTTATTTTGTGCGTTTAGGGTCAACTCAAGTATGTCATTATGCATGTCTGTTACCACCCAACAGGCAAATTTAGCTGTTGCTGACAATAGATTTGGATTAATGATGGATCTTTCGTTCTGCTGGCACATGCTGATGATGTAAATGAGATGATGTCTGCTTCTCATAGCCATATGGTGCTTTTACAGCATCTTTAAATCAGCCCTTTCAGCATGTTTTATTTGGGATTGGGCTCATTTTTACACATAAATGTCGCTGTGTGCATTTTGTGTTTTTTAAGTACTTAAAAAAATTATTGTAATTGAATGGTTTTACAAGTACACTACAGTATTATATAACATACTATTTTGGCAGTCTTTGAAGAACTCCACTCTGCAAAATGGAAAGTATTTCAGTTATGCATATTAGAAGATGTGCTCTTTGTAAAAAGACTAAGAAGTGAATGGCAGGTCCATACATTGTTCTTGCACAGAAGCACTTAATCTATTCCAACCCAATGCAAACATCAACTTGAATTATCTGGGAGCTCGGGCAGAAGGGAAGTCTAGTCCCTGTTTATTCTGTCAGGTCTTCGTTCTCATTGAATTTTGTTTTTAGACCTTAATGTATTCTGTGAATCGATGTCTCTTCCAGGATTAGCATACAGAGATGAACCTAAAATAGATTAATGATGTGTCTGGTGACTAGTCAAAAGTGTAATCGGATGCATTGCTAAGTTTGAGGCGGAAAGCTTAGATGCCCTAAGGTTTTTTTGTCGTGACATCTGTTCTGAAAATAAGAATCTTTTCATAATGCAGTCAAAGTCCTTTGTTAGAGGAAAACAGAAAATGAAGATGATATTTCCTAGTGTGATTTCTACCGAGAAGCAATGAACTGAAATGTTGTAATACCTCAGTGATTGTACTTCTGTCCAGACATATATTTTTTCAATGCCACTTTAACAATAATGTTGAAAATGCACAGTTTTTTGATGTGCAACATCATCATGTTACCTTCAATGGCTTGTAACCTTCACATAGCTTGAAGAGGTCTGAAGGCTTGAGTCACTCGCTTTCAAGGCAATGTACAGTACTGCAGAATTTTCCCATATTCCCTGAAAGAGCCACATTCATGTAACATCGCAGCTGCTGTACTTAAACCCTGTCTGTCATGAAGTCCTAATTTCACAGAGTATATGTAAAAAGAACAGTTCGTTCAACCAAAGAAAAAATGTTTCTTATTGAATTGCTTCCTAAGCCATACGTCTTTTCTCTATGGTTTATAAACTGAGGGGAAGAATTACAAAACTGTGATCATGGATCACTTGTTTTCTTTTCTCCAAGGAGTGACCTGCATAGATTTGAGAGCAACTGGGTGGAGTGTTTTCAGTAAACACTTCAAATTTCAGCCATAGTCTTTCACTGCAAAGATGGATCAGGCTAGTATTCGTGGGTTATCATGTAAAGAGCTCATTGATATTTGGGACATTAACACTGTTGTTTCAGTTGTTCCAATCCTCCCTAATGCAGCTTTTGGCATTAACATTGAAGCTTACCAAAATGGGATTTTCCAGTCTCTACTACAGTACTTATCTTTTGCAGAGATATTCAAGATGACAGAGATTCGGGGATGACCCAGGAAGAGCAGGGAGGAAGCATTAGCCAAACTTCCTGTTCCACACACACAGTCATCCCAAAACAATCCATCTCTTCAGACAACCAGAGCCCTTCACTTACTAAAAACACCACATGTTGCTTAATTCAAAAGAAGTGAGTGAGGGAGCTTTTGGAGCATAGGCCTGCTTGCTTCAGTAGAATATACCACATAATGTGTCTATTCACTGGCACTATTGATAGCCAAGCATGGCTGTGCATTTAGGAAGGTGAAGCTAAGAGAAGATTTCTGGATGATGAATATAAATGCTTTAAAGATTGAGGTCTGTTTGGTAGCGGTACATGTGTTAATCAGAAGGTACTGACTAAAAACATTCTCCAGCTCCAAAAGCTCTTGTGTGTCTTATTAAAAAAAAAGGGGTTGTACTGTAGCTCACCACATCAGTGTTGCTCTGCCACGTTGTTCTTATTCCCGAATTCTGTGGGTAGTTGTTGGGTATAAAAGCTTTCCCGCGGTTAGTCTGCTAATGTCTGTGTTTCAGTAAAGAGAAAAACCAGCTGGTATTATTCAGCTATTCCTTACATTCTGCTACCAAGATATTATCTGTTGAGAAGAATTTCTCACAGCCTATTGCTGCCAAAAACTAACATCTCCCAAATGTACAGGCATTATTTAATGTTTGTGAACATTCTTTCATAAAGTAAATCATTGGGGTATTCTGCATTGGGGTTTTACAAGCAAAATCGTTACAACTGCAACCACAAACAGAATGCTTTTAGAGTCGATTTTTTTTTTTACATCCAAAGAATGTTTTATGAAATGATGAAAAGGAGTGGTGTTACTTGCGTTTTAAAAAGTATATTTCATCCATCTTCGTTCAACAGTCTACTTAATATCCATAAGTGGATCTTAATTGGAGTTGAAATAATTGAAGGTAAATAATGTTCTAACTCATTAGTACCCAGAATCAAAGTGCACACTCAGCAAATGTGGGCCCTGTATATAAAAATAGTATTCATTATTGGTCAAGATGTTGTCATAGTGATTGGGTTTCAATCTCTAATGTAAAACAAATTTGGCTGTTTGTAAGTGCTTTATTTTATTAGTAAAGAGGATCTTAAAGTTATTTAAATACTGGACTACCATTTTTTGTTTGTTTTTTTGTATGCATGCATGCATAATGGCAATACTATTTTATTATTTTATGCATTATACCGGGGAGTGCATTCATGTAGATAATGTGTTTCATGAGTAGAGTGATAATTTATCAACAGATTTTTGATGCATGTGTTTTTGCTGTGCATATAATAATACAATTGTACGATGTTTTGTAACATACTCCTTTGGAGTGCATTCATATAATGTGGCACATGAGTAGGGCAATATTAGAAAGAGATGCGTTGATGTCTCAGCTGCCAATATTTATCAGCTGATTTTTGACGCACGTGTTTTTGGCATGCATAATGACAATATTATTTTACAATTTTTGCAACAGTTAACTTATATTATCCCGGGGAGTGCATTCATGTAGATAAGGTGTTACATGAGTAGGGTAATTATTAAAGATTATAAAGATAAAGTGATAAAGTGTGCAACACTCCTGATTGACAACTAGGAGGACCAATAGTCTTGATGATCCACCCGGAAAAAGAAAATCCTCCGCAATACCTTTAACATTGAAATCAATCGCGCTTGATGCCTCTACCGTGTGAACGCAGCATTATACACTTCACCTAAATAATGCTGGTCATTAGGCCTGGGCGAAAAATCGATTTAATGAATGAATTCGAATTTTTTGTTGTGGGCGATTTAAAAAATAAGTAATTCGATTTTTTTGTAATGGCGCATTTTTGGCTGCCCGGGGCTTCCGTAGCGTTATTATAGCAACATCAACAACATCATAGCACACGTGAAACAGCATCAGCAAACGACAACCTCATCATCTTAGTACAAACACACGAAACGGCAACAGCAAGTGACAATATGGCTACCGGCGAGAGTGGGAAGTTTGTTCCAAAGAAAGGAATAAAATCATCTGTTGTTTGGAACTGGTATGGGTTTGTTGCGACAGACGTGGAGCAAGAGACTCCGCGCTGCAACATTTGCCTAAAGCCCATCGCAGTCAAAGGCAGCAGCACCACAAACCTATTCCAACACCTGAAACAGAGACATCCAGCCGAATATGAAAAATGCCAGTCTCTCCGTGACGAACAAAACCCCAGCGACCGACAAACTGCTAAAAAACAGCTAACTGTAGCGGAATCCTTTGCAAAATAAAAGCAAAATTTGCTTTAAGTTGTCTGCCGTTTGTACTTATTGCTTTTCTTAATAAGTGGGGGGGGGAAATCGGAAAAAATCGGAAGTCGAAATAAAAAAAATAAAATCGGAGATTTTATTTTTAGGCCAAATCGCCCAGCACTACTGGTCATACATATTTATTTATTTGTTGATTTTGACATGTATTTTTGTATTCTGTTAATTACAAACATGATTAAAGCAATGATCCATTAAAATAAGAAAAGTTCAAGTAGCATCTGTCTTATGCTACATACAAACCAAATGCGGGGCATCACTCTAGATTACTCGCTAAATTTAACTTCGTGTCATGCAAATTTTTAGCTCGAGTTGAATATTTTCAACTTGGGCGAAGACGCGTTTGAGGCGAATAGCGCTTGTTTTTGCGGCAAACGCGCCGCCCATATCGCGTCATTCGCATCGTCCCATGCGAGGACGCGTCTGATCGCATCTTTGCATTGACTTTGTATGTTATACTTGCGCAAATCGTTGAACTCGCATCTGGTGTAAACCCACAGTTTGGCCATTACTGTACCACCACGGTACATTTTTTGTAAGAGATAAGAGTTGCACTGGTTCACCTAAGAGGCATTTCGGTTTGTAGGTCAGGAAGATATGCTGAATCCCTTTCCCAGACCATTTGCAGCTGCACTCGCAGCAGCTGAATGTGACCTCTTTTTTCAAAGAAAGACAAGAGAGGGAAAAAGAGCCCAGTGGGGCGTGCAGCCAAAATGCCTACATCACTTCCTGCTGCATCTGGCAATGATCAAAAGGAGGGAGAGAAGTGTCTCAGGCCAGTGAGAGCTCTGCTCTATAACTTCAGTACACAGTCAGCATGCAGCAGATTTCAACACAGTCTAACGGCCCTTTTTCTTTCTCCACCCACCAACATTCCTCTGCCACTTCAAATGTAAACATCATTTTTGGGACGTGGATGATTTCGCTTTATACATGTCCAGTAATAGGTTATCGAAGTATTGTAAATATTTTTTTCATAAATGTCTCTTGTCTTGCATATATCAGGATGACGTAGGGACTGAGGCTGGAGGACAGAGCAGAGATGAGCCTCACGTCCTGGTTCCTCGTGAGCAGCGGGGGGACGCGGCATCGACTGCCCCGGGAGATGATCTTCGTGGGTCGTGATGACTGTGAGCTTATGCTGCAGGTCTGAAAAAATGTCTGATGCTTTTAAAACCCTGTAATTGTAAATTGTTATCCCAGGTGTCTCCCTTTGGGTGTAAAATGCCAGGCATTGATACTTGTGTGGAGCACAGATAGCTTTTCCGCCATATTAACAGTGATAGTGAACCCTTTAGACAGATTATCTCACATGGTCTCATAGTGAAGATTATTTCAAATCCAGAGGGCATATTGTGTCCCGGCTACGTGGCATGACTGTTACTATCTACCTCAGCATCGGTATACACGTGTTAGTCATGCAGTTTTATTAATAGAAAGTGGGGCACACAGCTCACAGGATACTTTTAGATGTACCACACCGTTTAACTGCCAGTGAATAAACTAATGTAAAGGCAAATCTTAAGAATAAGAGTGTATTTGGGAGCAGTCCCAAAACATTATGTGATATGTGTATAAAATAGGCTGTCTGTCCAACTTCTTATGCAAAAAAATCTCCCCAAATACAGTTTCATAGTACACGCAGCATGGCCAGACTTTAAATTAGGAGTATATTGAACTGTAGATAAAGAATCTGCCTGGGGTTTCAAGCATTCAAAGACTAGCTTCTGGTTATAAACAAGGCTTTGTTTGAATTGAAACCCCCTCTTTGACCCTACCATGTCAAGGTCTGACATAAATCAATCTGATTGGCTAAAAACATATGGTTAAATCATGTGACTGGTTTTACAATACATGGTTTGTCACAAAAAAATGGTTAGTATGGATTCCTTGTCTTAGTCTTAAGTTCTTATTTGAAATAAGATGACATTTTATAGCCTGACGTTGTCATACTCAATTCTAGTCAGAATTTGAGTCTGATACCGCTCCATTGAGCTATAATTATGAGGCGTGTCTCAACCGAAAAATGCCTCTGCACTCAATTGGATAGACCTACGACCAATCAGAGCAACGGAGTGTGACGTATGTTGAAATTACGTCTTTGCAGCCTGACCGAACTGCTAGTTATTTCGCTACAATGACACTAACATTGTGATTATACTGAGTTAGCGAATGTACATCAACACCTATTATGTTTACAACATTTCGTTTATATCACAACATGAAGTATTTACTTAGTCAAGGAGTTAGACTATCTCTTACCATTTGTACGTTAGGTGCACTTCATCCACGACGATACCCATTACGTTGGCTTGAAAATATTAGAGCCTAGCATGTATGTCCCTCCACTTATTCAGCAACTACGATTCCGAGCTTCCGAAAAGAAGCTGGCAACGATCGCTAATAATATCCATCTCGTTGTGCACGCTGAGTTGCATCGCCGTGATAACGTTACCCATTTCAGTTGCGACCAACTTTTGTCGAATAGGAAGGACGGCAAAAACATCAACAAATGCCCTGCTCGCGTTTCTCTGTTCCTCTTTTAAAATCAATGCTCTGTCGATATCTTTTAGAACAGACTCAATGTCAGAATCCACACATCTGAACTCTACAGCGGCAGCCATTCAACACAAGCGCTCTTTGGTGACGTGGTTCATTACGTTACTGTTGATTATCTGTCCATCATCGTATAAAGCCCGCCCTGACAATTTGATTGGTTCGAACAGCATTTGGTCGAGCATAGTAGCTCCTCAACGGAAAAACGCCAGACCGATCTTCCCGTTTTCAAAATCTTGTGGGCGGGGCTAAGATCGGCTGGCACCCAGGCTAGACATTTTATATTTAAATTCATTAACTTGGCAAATGCTTTACCATCTGCACATGTGGGTACCTTAACCTTACATCTGCACACATCAAGATATATACCAAGCTATAGCATTCTTTTGAATAAAAGATCTATTGAAAAATAATTACAATAAAAATTGAAATATACGCAGACATGTTCATTTTATTCTGATACTAGGTGCTTTCTGTTGGGATCTTGGATAAACTTATGTTAATTGACTGTGCCTGTAGTTTAAAAAAGGTTTTAATTAAGATACCCAATGCAAAGCCCTGTTTCAGCACATTTATTGCCTGGATTTTGGGTGTTTTTGTAAATAAGAGACAGTTTTTACATTGAAATACTGTAAAAGTGACACAATTGTTTATATGTCCCTGCATCTGAGCCTTTAAAGGTGCAGTGTGTAAATTTTAGCGGCATCTAGTGGTGAGGTTGCGAATAGAGAAGCTACGGTAGTCACCGCCGGAAAACATGTCGTCATCTCAGACAACTTAGTAAAAAATGTTAGTCCGTTAAGGGCTTCTGTAGAAACATGGCGGCACAAAATGGCGACTTCCACGTTAGGGGACCCTCGGTGTATGTAGATAAAAAACGTCTCAATCTAAGGTAATAAAGACATAACGGTTCATTATGAAAGGTCTTTACACACCCCTGATAATATAGTTTTGTATATAATTTAGCATTTCTGTCAAGAGATCCTTCTAAAAATGACACACTGCACCTTTAAGCAAATCTGCAAACTGTGTTTCGAAGAGCATCGCTGTCCTGTAATATCTACATTTTTCAGTTCAGGCATGTTGCACACGTAAGATATTTCACCTTGAAATTGTTACAAGGTAAAATATTTGAATGCAATGTGAATGCAAACATGCTCAAGACAATGCTTCCAGAAATAACCTCAGTCTATCATTGCTACTCTTGCTTTTATCTGTGTGTGATTTCAGTCTCGCAGCGTAGACAAGCAGCATGCTGTTATCAACTATGAGTCCAGCAGTGATGAGCACAAAGTAAAGGATTTGGGAAGCTTAAATGGGGTAAGAAGTTGAAAAGTAAGGTGCTTTGTTTCTAAAAAGTTGAATATCAGTGACTTGAAAGCAACACTTAATACACTTCTATTTATAGTTGGGTTTTAACGTTTTATAAGCAGTGATTTGTATTTTTATTTAAAAAGTGCATTATAGATATAATATAGTTACAAACACTCTTTGAAATGCTTGTTGAATTGAGTGAATTAAGTATAATAAACTGTAAAAGTACTGCATAATTGGCTGTAGTCCCAGGCAACTGATTTTCTACAAATAGCAGCTTTAGTTCATTCGTGTCACATCACTTTTTGATTATAAGGCGAAATGAAGTCTAGTCAGCCTGTCATTATCACAGAATAAAACCCTTTGGATATGCATTGTATTATGTGGTAATGACAGACTGACTATGTGCTTCAACATTTTAAAATTTGATTTATATGTATATTCATGCCGAACCTTATCAAACAAAATATTTATTCATGCGTATTTAAAATGTCCCTATTCACATTTACTTGACTGATGACTATGTCACAGCTCTGAGTAGTATTGATGTGTTTAAGTGTGTCGGAGCAAATATGTTTTCTTGGGATCAGTAGTCAACTCTGACTAAATCACACCTCATGGGCCAAAGAGTCCGGCTCATGCAACCTCTTCCTGTTGAGTCATGCTGAAGTGTTCCTCTTCCTCTCCTGCTTTGCCAGGAAATGCCTATTTTAGCATGCCCACCATATTATCCACGTTTTTTTACACTGTAAATACAGCTAACACAATTATTGTTGTCCTTGGATCAGTTTTCAACGAAACCCAAACGAGACCAGACATCATGCAAACATATTTCTTTATATTTGGCACAATAACATGTTGAAAAGAAAACAGAATAAAGGGAAATGACTCCAGTTCAGACACTAGTGTGAAGTCTGCACACATTCACAAACTGTGACCACATTCCAAACTAAAGGTTTTTGGATACTCTAGTCTAGAAAGACCAGGAGGGAGATTGTTTCAGCTTTTCAAGGGAAATTTTAGACTTGAATGCTTCAGAAACTGCTTTGTCAGTGTGATTTGCTCCCCTTCTTTGTTGGGCTATGCAGGAAGTGACTGATATTTGAGACAGAGCAGACCTCACAGCTCACATTTGAGTCACCCTGAAGGTTTTCAGATTTGAGACCACTACTATGGTGGTCTGTTTGGATCTATAAACCATTTGTACACTATGGTTAACAGGTTTAAAGGTTAAATTATTACACAGGCAAATGTCTTTGGTACTCTTGTGAATGACAAATAAGGTGTACTTTATGTAGCTTGGTGATAATGGAGCTAAAGGTCTTATTGTAAAATATATTTTTAGCGAATTTTGGGATTTTATTTCTAAGCATGGCATTATAATCTGGTTTCCAAGATTATAATTAGGATTTTTAGCATTTTAAATCATCTATTTTAACGTCTTCGAAACCAAAAAAAAAAACAATGTAAAACTGGAGTAGGAGAGTGTGATTAGTTTTATTTTGTTTTTGTAATACAGTATAAACAAAAAATTAGGAACTAAAAATGTACTTATGTGTCATAAATGTATTCATTTTTATCAGCGCTTTGTATGATGTGTGTAGATTATTCAATCTTACGTTTTATTCCACTTTATCATCAGACATTTGTGAATGATGTCAGAATCCAGGAACAGATGTACATCACTTTAAAGATTGATGACAAACTCAGGTTTGGATATGATATCCTTCAATGCACATGCCTTTAGACACTACCTCCAGTGATATCAGTAAGATTTGTTTTTTTTTCGTAGTACAGTATATGTACAGTGTAATGTGTGTGTGTGTGTGTACAAAAAATGAAGAGTTTGGTTTCAAAACGCGATAAATGGCATAAAAAAAAAATTACCGCCAAAATCAGTATTGTATCAGGTCAGTATTAAAAAGTAAATTTTTAATTTTACGCAAAATCTAATATCCACCGTTTTATTCTGTCATCTTTTTCCTAAAACACAATAAACGCCAGTCCCCCTTCTTTGCAGAATGCAATAAATCTGCTCAACAAATCACAGCGCACCATTCCACACATTGTAAAAAATAAGGGGGCGGTGCTTTAAATTCACACGGAATCCTAGTTTTCCCCATCTACTTTGTACTTTCGTGATCAACAAACAAACAAAAACAAAATAATATTTTGATGGCATTGATAAACCTGTGGCGGGGAATAAACGTAAGCCATCAAAATCGAATAATTAACGTGAGAAGCACTCCGGCGAAGGAAAAATGCTGGCTGTTGCTTCTCACACGACAGCATCAAGCTTCTGTCATGCTAACACACTGACCACAGGGGATCTTATGAAAAAACTTTTACAATTTTTTTACTCAAAGTCAACGAAAATGGAGCAGGACCAAAACATTTTACAGCTGATCACTGTCAAAAAAGTTCAGCGACAACGTCCCAAAGAGGACAACTGCAATAGCAGTGTTCTTAATATGACAAGTAAGTGTTTTGATTAAAGGCGTTCTAAGCGAATCTGCGAGACGTTAGTTTTTGTTGACGTTTGAATTGTTTTCAAACAGACGGAGCGTAGCTAACTCCTCCCCCTCCCTTCCGTGCTTTCATGAACGCGCCCAACCCCCACCCCCCAAATCCTTCTTGTCGTTTATTGGCTGGAACACTTTGTTATGGTTTCTGTTTGTAGGTTTGGCCACTGTGTTGTTATTGTCATTTGTGGAGGCATTGCGTTTTTTTACAGTTTGATCAGCGAACAGGCAGCAAGCAGATAGTGAGGAGATGTTTACTGTATGTAACAAAAAATGCTTTATGGTATAAAACGTGTCAATTTGCTTAGAGCACCTTTAATGTCATTAATGTTTATTTTTTAATCAATGTATACCACTAGTCAACTAAATGAATATAACATGGCAAAGATGAATGCACATTTAAATATTGATTCAATAGATTTATAGCATTTTGGAAAAAACCTTGTCATGGATTTATTGCATTTTGCAGAAATCTTTGAAAATCAAATTATGGATTTGAATTTTTAATGTTATTATAACCTAAATATGTTATGTAAAAGTTGTAACAGAAAATTGTGGTTTTCATCACTTTCTTGGTATAGAAAACACGTTTTTACTGAAATTAGTCAAAATGCATTTATTGCGTTTTGGAACCAAACTCTTTAAATATATATGTATGTATACTGGAGAATGTTTTCCTTAGCCTGACTCACATACCAACCTGTTTACTGTGGTGCGAGGAGAGCTACATGTCCCAGAGGAGGCTCTGAAGGTGTGTATGTGCATTTAACAAACAAGACCTAGCTAATGTAGTTAACAATATGCTTAATCACTTTTCAAAGCCATATAAACAACTGTGCACTTGCATATTCTAGGAAGTTTCTTATTTTCAGAAAGTAATGTTTCATGACAGGTTTCTGGATCTGACTGTGTTCTCTCTACATTCCCTCCTTCTTTCTGTCAGCATGAGAAGTTCACTAGCCAACTCCAGCTGGGCAAGAAGCCCACCAGTGCAGAGCCTGTAAAAGCCCCCAAGTCTTCCCCAGAAAAACCCAAAGCGAGCAAACCAGCAAAAATCAATTCTGAGCCAGCAGTTAAATCCACAGAACCTAACAAAGGAGATGATAAGATGCAAGGTAAAAAACCTACTCTGGGTATAAGAACATGTGCATACCTTTCCAAGTTTTCTTACGCTTTTTGATAAAAACAGCAATCACATATCAATATGGTAAAAATCACTTAATAGACATGGCCATTCTAGTGCTTTAATTGATTACTTTATCTAAAAATAACTGGCTAATTTCACACCAATTTAAATGCAGCAGTGCCTCTCACACATAGTTTATGTGTTATCCAGTGTAATTACAACTATGGTACTGCCCTGTGGTAAAGTGTGGGGTATTTAATAATAGGGAAGGTAACAGCCCCACGCCCATGCCTCTTTTTTCCAACCATCACAGTATGTCAAGGGCGGATGGCGTTTAACATGTACTCTTATCTTATTGCCACCTGGTTATTTTACCCTGCTAATTGTCAGGCTGGTGCGAGATTTGCACCATCCCCTGCTGTTAAACTTGCATCTGTGTGTAGCACATTTCCACAACCTATTTGATAGGGAGATTTCTGGTGGATCACACCATTGCCTTTTTTCCTTACAAAAATAAAGGTTTCAAATGTCACTCTTCATTTACGAAACGTAGGAACAAACATCATGTGCCGTGCCACAAATGAAAATATTAATAACTAAAATATCTGCCTAAAGATTAGTATACTGTTTGCACAGTAATGCTCGTGTCATTAAAGTAAATCAATGATTTATGTTCATTTCTCTAACAGGCGATATAGCTGCCCTGCATAGGGGGACCCCACTGTATGGACAGCCATCTTGGTGGGGTGATGGCGATGCAGATGATGAGAATTCTTTTAAACAGGAAATTAAAACATCTGGAAAGAAGCAGGAGAGCAGCGGGACAGGTAAGATTACCCAGAATCCTTGGAAACGATCTCTGCTTACACTGAAATCTTCAGCTTTTTGGATTCAAAACATTCCAGAGCATTTATGTTGGATGGTTATAGTAGAATAATGTGTATTTGATTTGGCACTCTTCTAATGGGATTTAAAAAAAAAAACATTGGATAAAGGAAATGTGGGTTTTGCCAAACATTTAATGTAGGACAGTTTAAAGTCTAAAACTAGTCTAAAAATAAAAAAAATATTATTTATTTGAAATGGAAATAAATGATTATAAATAATTTATTATATATTATTATATATCAATTATAAATGTAATTATTATTTTAATTTCAATATAAAAAACAGGATTTGTGCTGCTAATTGAGGCTGGTGTGTCGCAGTGTGTTGATCCATGGGAATCCCATTAACTTGCATCGTATAGGAGTAATGGGATTGTAGATTACTGAAGCTTTGCCACAGCAGGACATCATGCATTTGCCACAGACACTAAACTTGACAAGTGGACTTTAAATAGGAAAATAATGTACAGCCATATTGTGCTGTGAAATTGAGTGCATTTTCTGTGTTAGTTGTGTTATGATTTTTATTGCTGAGTTTTTATATACACTTTATAAGTAAGTATTAAGTATATAGCAAGCATCACTATAAAGCCCCATTCCCACCGCTGGAGACTAGCTGCTGCAGAGCGAAATTATCTCATTCATTCCAATAGAAGCTTGGTTACTTCCGGCGACCCAAGCAACAGGAAGTGGGCTTGTCCTGCGATTTAAGAAAGATTTAACATTATGCAAATGAGCATAATGTTTGGAAGTGACTACTAATGGGAGTGAGGTCAGTGGTGTCTTTCAAAGCAGTGAAGACAGGAGTGTGCAACACCACCACTATTAATGCTTCCTCCGTCTTAGATTTTTAAAAAAGGTCACATTTGACAATCTCCAATTGGTCACACGTCCTCGTATACGAATTCAGAGTTCAACAATTTATTCACAAGAGTTTGTGTGTCCAGTCTGCTGCATTCGCATGCGTATGAATTGAAGTCAATGGAACAAAAAGTGAAACCACAGCATAATGACTACATCGAAAAAATACGGGCAACACACAGTGTTTGTCACTGGCGGTGTGGACGCAGCTTAACTATTGCTCAGATTTAGGCTGAGGTATTTGAACCTGATTAAACGTAAACATAATAAGCAATGTTACTACTATTATTATTATTATTTGATGTACGTGCATCATGTGGTTGTTCATCATAAACACATAACTACAGTGAACATGTTATTTTATTTTATTTTATTTACTGTCACAATTGCCAGCATAGACCATCTTCCATATACACAAAGCCCAGTGTTCACACAGCACTCATGCCCTTGAGGCTCCTTAATTTAATTCACCCGAAACATCTCCATCTCTGTGCGAGGGCACAAAATCTACTTGTTTCTTTATTGGGTCAATTTATCCTAAAGGGGTAATGCTGGTACACTGACTGGCATTGTTTTGCACAACTTTAAAAGTCTTTCAGCGACAAAGACAGCAGATTTAGATTCAGAACACAAGAGTTGGCACAGACTCTGAACGAATCAGCATTATTTGTCTCAGGCATAATAAATCTCAGCACTGTCCACCACATTAAAGTGCACACTGCCATAACCTCCCAGTGCTGTTTTACACTGCTGTTTATTGAAGGCAGGGACTCAGCGCAGCATAGGAAAAGAACAGGAAGAGAACGTAATGAGAACCGGCTCCCTCGAGAAGTGAATAGAGTAATCTGTAAACAGGCCCCGCCCCCTGCATCTCTATTGTCACAAAGGCGTGTTTGCCAGTGACAGCAGCTCCACACATCACCGATCAAAGCACACATGCTAGATTTGTAAGTATCTTGAGCTGAGGTTTTTTCTTTTGTAGTTTCTTTTATCACATGTCATTCATGTAACTTTCATGTTGTTTAGATCTTTTTTTGTACTGGAGTTAAGTGGATGTTGGAGTTTTAGTTTATTTGAGACATTTGCCTGACAAAACTCACCAGGGTTAGGGTTATGTTAGGGTTACTTAATAACAGACACTTAATAACAGACAGTCATTAATGGTCATTTTATTCAATCTAGCGATTAGTGGTTAATAATCTTTTTTTTTTAGTCTACCATAGATTTGAAACGTTAAAAGAAATGAGAAACGTTGCTGCATACTGTTTGGTTTTGGAGGAAGTGCAAAAGTATTTTTAAAAATGGGAAGTTTCAGATGTATTCAGAGGTTCTCTAGGGAGTGGATGAAGTAAGGCATAACTTTGGTAAATTACATATAGTAAAAGCGTAATTGTGCAAATGTCAGTGGGATTTTATGGTCTTGGTGAGTCAGATTAGTACTGATAATGTTATGTTTGGAAAATATTGCAGTGCCTGTAAATGGCTTGTCTAGAGTATTTCCTAAATTATATTGTTAACTCTTTCACCGCCAGCTTTTTTTTAAAAAGTTGCCAGCCAGCGCTCGCGTTTTTCATGATTTTCACCAAAGTTTAATGCCTTCCAGAAAATGTTCTTCTTTAAATATATAAACATACAATATAAGAAATGAAAGAACAGACCCTCTGCTTTCAATCAAAAAAAAACTTTCATCCTACCTTCAGTGGTTCTTTTGTAATCAGCTTTTGAATATGGGTAGGTTTCTGCAAAAACACCACATTTTGAGCAAAAAGCAGAGATAATTCCATTTTTGTGACGGACTTTTCATAGAGATCCCATTCAGAGCGATCTTTAAAACAGACACGGACATGCAGCCGCTTGCCATAGGGCAATACTTCCGGGTTTAAAAAGTTGCGGAAGGGCGCCACCTGGTGGATAATAGCACTATTGCGGAAAGACGGAAAATCTCGTCATTGGCAGGGAAGCGTTTTCTCTTGATTGACGAGATATCTCGACGAGATATCTCGTCAATGGCGGCGAAAGAGTTAAACATTTCAGATTAGCTCTTTGAAATTAAAGGATTAGTCCACTTTCTAAAAAAATTCCAATAATTTACTCACCCCATGTCTTCTAAAATGTTTATGTCTTTCTTTGTTCAGTCGAGAAGAAATTCATTTAAATGCAGTTTAAAATTACCGTTTCAGCGCAGCTTCAAAGGGCTCTAAATGATCCTAAACGAGGCATAAGGGTCTTATTTAGCAAAGCGATTGCAATTTTCAACAAGAATAATAAAAAATGGGTACTTTTAAACCACAACTTCTTGTCTTGCACTATCTATGTAACCTGCCAGCGCGACCTCACATTATGCGTCAGGATGTCAAAGGTCATGCATGAAGTATGCGAAACTATCGCCCCAGTGTTTACAAGTGTGGAGAAGAGGACCGTTCTGATGTTGTTGTATGTGGAATTATATTAATTAATGTCCTTGTGTTATATTTATTGTTTAAAATGGTCTGCAAATGTGCATTTCACATATGTAACGCGTGACCTTTCCATGTCATGACTCACTGCGTGAGGTCACGCTGGCACATCACACGGATAGTGCAAGATGGGAAGTTGTGGTTTAAAAGTAAATATTTTTTATGTTTCTTGCTGAAAATGACAATCGTTTCTCTAGATAAGACCCTTATGCCTCAGTTGGGATCGTTTCGAGCTCTATAAAACTGCATTGAAATTGTAAACTGTTGAGTTAAACAGTCTATTAAATGAAAAAAAATCCTGGAATGTGTTTCTCAAAAAACATAATTTCTTCTCGACTGAACAAAGGAAGACATCAACATTTTGGATGATATGGGGGTGAGTACATTAAGAAAGTGGAGTAATCTTTTAAATGTGTGTATTAAATCTTATACACATATCTGGCTACATGCAATAACTAAGAATAATCTCTAACTAATGATTTTTCTGCACTGGGTTCATTGCAGAAGTGAAACTCTTATGCTTGAAAAATCATTCACATTAAAATCAATGAAATGGTGTAGCATTAAGCAGCTTGCTTCTATTTTAAAATGTAGACTTGTGCCTGGGGTAAATCCAAGGCTATCTGTCATCAACAGATTAAGTTGCTAATGTACCATTAGCTATACCATTAATTGACAGACATTAAACAGCAGCTTTGTTGTCCAGACAGTAATTCTTGACACTTAAACCGAGCAAATCTGATTGTACATTTTGAGGCCATGACCCTTACCGAACTCCTAGATGATCCTTATTTTTGATTCTTTATTTGTGGGTCCACAGACAACAAAGAACTCAAGCGAGGTGATAAATCTAAGGAAAATGGTCTGGGGTCTGTAGGCGCTGAACCCGGCTACTTTGAGATTCGCAAGGAGGGACAAATGGCAGAGAACAGCATCCATGAGGTCCCGACAAAGGATACTGAGTGCATAGGGGCGGCAAAATCTGCCACAGGCAATACCGCAGCGCAGGCGAACACCTCATTCACCATCGAGTTTGACAACACTTCCCCAGGGAAGGTCACCATTAAAGATCATGTGTCTCGTCCACGACCTAAAAAATCAGCTCATGTTGGCGGTAAAGACCTCAGCACCCTGCAGGCAGCCATCATGGCTTCTGAAAGCAAAGTGGCTGACTGGCTCGCCCAGAATGATCCTCCTCTAGTGAGGCGTGAGTCCACTGAAGAAGACTGTAAGAGTATCAAGAGTGATGTGCCGGTTCATCTTAAGAGGCTTAAAGGTACGGCATCACATTTATATTTGTTCATTACAAAGCAGTTTAGATTTAAGAATAATACAAGCAGAAGCAATTAAGTCTGAACATACAGTAGTAATAGTACTGTTGCCAAATTTTCTATGTAGGCTTATGTGTGAAAGGAAAATGTTGTCACTGTTTACTCACCCCCATGTCCTATCCATCAACCCATGCTGTTGTTTTTCTGTGAAACACAAAACTTTGACATTTTTCATTATATTTGTTTTCCTTCTTTTGATTTAATCATTTTAAGATATATAATTGCACAGAGAGAGGAGAAATGGGCTTAGGAGAGAGGCAATACCCGGTGCCTTTTTATCTTAGAAGCCCTGAAGGGACAAAATAGCTTAGAGAGTCTCTGTCAGCATGATGCTTCCTAAATAATGGCACGCTTACTCATTTTTACCACCCCATCCCCCCGGTTTTAAAAAGTGTGTATATGAGCATTGCTAGGAGTCTAACTTAAACATTAAACACAAAGAAAACCACTTTAAATTAGGCTAAATCGTATGTGGACTATATGTGGGGTTAATTGTAATAGGCAGGGGGTTAGTTGTAACACTTGCTAAAAATTACGTTTGCAGGCATATATTTCAATACTATTTTGTCGATATACTTAAAGTGGATATTGTTTATATATCTGTCTATAATAGACCGGTATTTACACACTTTATCCCTCATCTAACCATAGTTTAATTATAAATGGATAAAAATGTCTTAATATGTGAGAAAAAGCAGCACAATTATGAAAAAAAAATTATATGTGACCCAGTATAAACCATACTAAAGTCTCAAAATCAAATTCTGAGATAAAGAGCATCAAAGTCAGATTTTAGCCATTCATTTCATTATGATTTTAATCTTTGATCTTTAAAGATATGAACAAAAGACATTTTGCCACACAATTTTTGATAAGACAGGCAGATTTATTTAGTTGGCAGCCAGCAATTATTTGTGTGTAGCTTATTTAAAACAACGGCAAGAATTACGCTAAGGTAAGCGGTTTTCATATCGTAAGTGCTGAGGGGTTAGTTGTAACACAGCGTTACAATTAACCCCACTGGGTCAAAATATTTTACAGCCCACCAAAAAAGTTGCTTAGAGCTGTAGACATATTTCAAAAGATGCTATGTCTTAGTCAACAAGACACTGATTAATATGATACAACATTGGTTTTGATATCTTACACACCCAACTCAGAAACTCTATGGAAAAACATTATATCTTTCCATAAATTTGCGAGAGACCGTCTTTTGGCAGCGTGAAAACAATATGGAAAAAAACAAATCGCTAAACCCTGTGCAAAAATGTAAACGATCTGTGTTACAACTAACCCCGCATTAGTATTTTTCCCCGCGCCCCCCTTCTGATGCACAAACTGTAATTCTTTCACAAAGGTTTATATTGAAACCAACAAACGGCAAATAAAATTAGCAGGACTATGCAATTTTTTGTATAACATTAACATTAGACATGGTGCTATCATGTAGCTAACAGGTAAATGTTTCCCTAGTGCAGGTTAAACACAACCTTGAGTAGGCAAAGTAACCAATGTGCATGTCAGAGAATCATCTGCCAGTGAATCATAACAGCGATTCTAGAAGAAAGGCAGAGATTTATACTGCTTAAGCATATCAGATCGAGTAATGAAATTTTTGACATTTTCTGTCTAAAGAAATATGAAATGATTTGCATAATATATAATTTATCCGATCATAAACCACATTGACTTCCATAGTATTCTTTTTTCCAACTATGGAAGTCAGTGGGGCTTCTTGATTCGGTTACAAACATTCCTCAAAATATCTTCAGTTGTGTTCATAAGAACCAAGAAATGTATACAGGTTTGTAACATAAATGATGACAGAATTTACATTTTGGGGTGAACTATCCCTTTAATAAGGTCTGCAGAACTAACATTTCAATAAAATATTGAGAACTTTTAAGTTATCATATTGAATTTAAAATGAAAACATAAATAAGAATCATATCGCCAAATCATTCGCAATAACCAGCTTTATATATGTACATGAATGATAATCCCATAATTCATCTTAAAATTACATAGACAATATTGTTTTAGGAATCCATAATATAAATATTCTTGTTGCTGTTAAATGGCTTCAATAATCTTGACACCACCACCAGTCACTATCTGAGTTGTGTAGTGTCAGCTACATTTCCCATTTTAGAGGATTATTTGCCACACAGCACTTTTACAATCCCTTTTTCTTATACCTGCGGTATCTGTGGTTAATGCTTCTCTTTTCTTAAACTCTCTTTCTCTGTTTTTCACACACAAACCCTGCAGTAAAAGACCTGCATTGATGTCCATGCTATTGATTTATCTAAGCGGTACTTTATCAAGCTTCTGATACCTAGATGTGATTTCAAAATGAAAATCTCATTACATGGATCGCCCGGCATGCTTTCCTCCGGTAGGGCTTTTCGACATAGCTTGACTCCATAATGAATTTGATGTTAATTTGTAAAAAGCACGTGCTTTGCGGCTAAGGGAACATTGACAGCTCCATGTGAGCTCTGAACGTGCAATGTTGATAATTGATGAATGCTGGTGGACTACGTGGTTTATCCAGTCCCAGGCGTGGTTCTTTCAGGGCTAGCTGGGCTCTTGTTTGTTTACGCGGGTGCCTTTCTGAAACCGTAATGCTCCTGTTTGTTTTGTGGGGCGAGATCAGAGAACCGGTGAGTTAAATGGTATTTATATTCATTCGTTGGTAAGCTTGGATCTTTGCTGTGATTGTTCTTGGGCTTGTGTTTTGTATTTGTTGGGATATAAACCTGTTTGGAATTTAGAGACCTGGAGAAGATGTGGAACCTGAATATTGAAGGAATAGTATAATGCATTTTAGTGGATTTTTGCATGTTTTCGGTTATGGTTCGGAAGACGTATACAATAGTGCATGAATCATATTGACATGGAGCTTAATATTATATATCACCATCCACCTAAGAAATACTGGCTCACACTTCATAATAATGAAAATAATGAGTTTGAAACAACAGGGGAGTAAGTAAATCATAACCAAATGTTCATTTGTGGGGAACTATTCCTTTAAGATCCAAATATTAAAATTCATGATCTCAAATGGGTCTATAGACACATCGTAAAGATGGCTAAACTAATGACTCTGAAACAACAATGAAAGTTTATTGCTGTGATTGTACAATCGTAAATGTTTACTTGTGAGTTATCGGACTATACGGAGTAAATGCAGTCTGACTCACAGTTGGCCATTGGGTCCAGCAGTCCTTGTTCAAAGCACATGCTGTGTGATACAGAAGAGCTGCTTTGTTTTGCTGTTGGGGTGACGTGGTTGTTACTCCTGCCTCCAAGAGCAGAGCCTGTCAGTTCTGACTCTTGTTTCTTCAGCCCACCAAACTGAAAAATAGACGACCACCCTCATAATACTTTGTCTTTCCTCTTCTCTGGTTGAGTTAGTCTCTAGCTAGTAAGCCAGGTTTGCAGTCTGCCAAATCATATGGGTTATTTTGCTTCAGCTGTGCTTCGATTGACCTCTGCAGTCGCACGTTTGGTTGAAAGCACCGATTTGCTATGTTGTCAAGTTTGCCGTAACCGATCAAGACCTTCGTCTTCTGTTACAGGCAGCAAGCATGAGGACGGCACTCAGAGCGATTCCGAAAACGGCCTTGGACTGCGTTTTGGCAGCAAGCGACACGCAGCGCTGGAGGAACGACTGAGAGCCGCCGGGGTGAGTCGAGTCAGAACAGAGGGTTCGTCCACCACGAGCCGTACAGCCTTTATGATAGAGTTCTATGACGAGGACAATCCTCGCAAAAGACGCTCCTACTCGTTTTCGCAGACCGCGCCGCTTCTTGGAGGCGTGGCAGGGGAGGGACTTTGCCCCACGCCGCCCTCCCGTCCTAAGGTCGGTCCCATGGCAGCGGACGGCAGCAAGGGTTTGTCACCGTCCCTGGCGGCGGCCGCCCCAACGGCTGCTCGGCTTCTGCTCAAGCAACGGTCGGAGGACCAAAATGTGGTTCAGAGCTCTGCAGCTCAGCCCGGTGCTACAGATACAGAAGCTCAGAAACAAGATGATGACCAGAGTGATAAAGGCACATACACCATTGAACTGGATAACCCCAATCCTGAGGAAGAGGAGGCACGGCGGATGATCGATAAGGTAAAGAAACTAGAATGAGTTTGGTTTGTTCAGTGTCTCTTACCACTCGTGATTGATCATCATAATAATAAAAATACAGTGCAAAAATGGTTTCTGATTTAGTATTTTTGTCTGCTTCTCCTTTTATAAATATCTAAAAACTTTTTTTGTGAACAAAATGCATGCATGACTAAAGATGAAAGATGACTAAAATTAGAGATGAGGCAGAAGAGCAAGAGTACACATACAATTTTTACAGTATAGAAATTCGAATCTGAATGTAATAATGATGCTTTTAGTGTCCCATTCAATAAATTCCCAAAATTCGCATTATTTTATAATTTTGGGATATATGTCATGAATAACTATCAGTTAAGAAGTTCTCATGTAGGATCAGATTCACATGAATTTTTATTTGCAACACATTTTAGTACTTGCGATTGACTAGATCTTGGATTACATAAAAGTTTTTGTTTACATCTATGTGTGTGTGAACTGTGAATAATAATTATGTATATATAAATATGCACACATGCATGTATAATTTTAAGAAAAAATATATATTATGTATTTATATTTATATATAAATTATACGTAAATATACAAATTTATATACACATGTAAACATTTCTTAAATATATACATGCATGTGTGTGTATTTATTTATACAAAGTTATTAAACACAGCACACACACAAATGATGTAAACAAAAACTTTTATTCTGCAATAGATTAATCGCGATTAATCGTTATGCAACCCTAGCTACATCTGTACATTATTGAATGATTTGGAGGCAGAATTAATTGCCCAAGATTTGAAGCGTTAGAAGAGGGATATGCTGCTTTGCAAAACACTGTAATCTTTCTCAACGTGCTCTCTTGAGTACATTGTGAATGTTGTGTTGATCCTGAACATCAAGTAGTTTGAGTGCTTCATGCTGTGAATCTATCTAATGGCTTCATAATGGTCCTCATGTGGCCAACCAATCAACTCCTCCATTATTCACTTTATCTTCAGGGGGTTTTAAAGTCTGTTAATGTAACGTTTGTGTGCTATTACTTATAGATGTGTGTTTATGACTGTTGCTGCATTTAATAACCGAGTACCACAGACTCCATTAGAACAGCTTAAATTCTGTCATTTCAGCATCATGCTGTAGAGAAGGATGAATAGATTAACTGCATCTTTCTTGCATCGTATTACTGCATTTTAATATTCTTTCTTTACCATATATTATTTTTATATACAGTATAATACAAACTTGTAAGATTGTGCCTTTCTGTGAAAACCCAGCTTAAAACAGAAAATCATTCTACATAATGTAAAAAACATATAACCTTGATATGAAGACAATTAGGCACACGTATGCAAGAAATAGTAAAATAAGAGAGATAGGGGAAAAAATACTTTTAAAGGAAAACGCCACAGTTTTTTAATATTATACTATGTTCTTACTTCAACTTAGACAAATTAATACATACTGATCTTTTTTTCAATTCGGGCACTTCATCTTTGCACAGCGCGTCGTGAATGTGTTAGCATTTAGCCTAGCCCCATTCATTCCTTAGGATCCAAACAGGGATGAATTTAGAAGCCACCAAACACTTCCATGTTTCTTTATTTCAAGACTTTTACATGAGTAGTTACACGAGTAAGTATGGTGGCATAAAATAAAACATGTCGATGTTTTTAAGTGGATAAAAATGAGAACTATATTGTATGGCGGAAGAGCACTTAGTTTGCAGCACTTCAACCTCTGTGCAGTAACATCTTCACTTTGAACTCTCCCCTCTCACTAGCTATATCCCAATTCAGGGGCTGTGACCTTATAAGCATGGGACCTTAAAGGTGAGCACTCGGTCTTTCAAGGTGGCAGCTTAGAAGTGCGAGAAGATAACTGAAATGAGACAGTCTAACCTTCGGATGACCCATAATTGGCGTCACCTGCTGCACAGGCCAACCGTGCTTGTCAGCAGGACACAGCGGAAACGTTTCTGACTTATTAAAATAAATATGGAATCAGAAAAATATTAATCAGAATAAATTTATTTTAGAAAATATGACAATATATGACAGTATATTACATTAATCAACCTTAGAAATATACGCATCATTAAAAGAATAATATTAACACAAAACATAACTTATAATACTAAAACAGTGACAAGAAAATTTTTTTGATAAATACACACTTTTATTTAATAAAGGTTTTAATTGTTTATTTTAGAATATCCAGCCATTATATGCAGCTGTTGCAGGCGCACAATGAATCTTGGGATATCCTCGGCTGTTAAGGATCCATTCGTTCTATCCTCAACAGCGCAGAGAAATAAGGACGCATTTTGAGGCTTCATTCTAAGCATCCTTTGAATTGGGACGGCCTTACTAGCCTCAAGTCGTGCTGCTGTGATGCAATCGGTCTTAAAATACGTCCTTAGAAGGTCGCAGCCTTATGTTTTGGGACATTGCCACTACAACTCAGTGAGAGGGGGAGTGATGATGTTACTGCGATACTCAACAATGACAGTAAAGATGGGTCAACGTTCTGATGGATATGCAGAATGGTACCATAAATCAACCTGAAGAAAGATTGGGCTTGTTTGTCAACCTTCTTGCTATGAATTTTTGCCACTTATGTTCTGTCCTTGCCTCACTGCCCAGTGATGAAAGCAGCTCTTGATTTTCTCATGTACTGTATGCTTTTTTTTATGATGTGTAGGTGTTTGGGGTTCAGGATTCTGGTCGCCCTGAGCAACAGAAGGACAGCAAGAAGCTTAGCTCAACCGAGGTAAACACAAAAAAACCTAGTGATTTTAGAAGTTATTTCAGGTTTTCTTTTTTAACATTGTTGGTTTGCTAACTCACCCTGATGTGACCATTTGCATCTTGCAAATAAACTTGCATATTATGTAATTTGCACTCAGCTCTTTTGTCAGAGGAACAATGGTTCAAGGAACAATGGCAAAGGTTTCATGGTCAAGTAGTTTTGCAGCAATTGTTTGTTGCGATTTAGCAGCAGTCAGTTGTAATAGAAACCATGGTGTTTCTGATGTGTTAATGGTTGTTTTTGGTTTAAATTAGCCTACATAGATTGCAATGTAAGGAACTGACTTGCAGGAATAAATACATAATGCTTCATTATCTATAACTGACCACTTCGTAGACAAAGAACTGATATAGTACTAGGACCCTTTAGCGTTAAGGCAGTCTTCACACACAAACACACATGAATCAGGATAAAAAAGTCTTTGTTTTGTACTTGGAATACGCATAAACTGAAATGTGACCTGGAGTCTTATTTATAAAACTGTACAGGATATATGCCAAAAAATATTAAATATAAAAAAGACTTATAAAACAAAGCAATGTTCCCTTTATAAATCACAGATCACCTGCATGTGTGCGTACATGAATCATCCTCAGATGGATCCCACCCTGCAAGCCCATTCATTCTCCCATCAAGTTTTTTTATAGATCACAACCTTTGCGTGGGAACTACCATACACACGTGTCCAGCCCTGTTTTGCGCGTACGTGTTTACTTTTTAAATGAGACCCTTGATCTTAAAGGAAAACACTAACGTTTTTCAGTCTTTTACTATGTTCTTACCTTAACTTAGACTAATTAATACATACTCATCTTTTTTTAATGCGTGCACTTAATCTTTGTACAGCGCATCGTGAATGTGTTAGCATTTAGCCTAGCCTCATTCATTCCTTAGGATCCAAACAGGGATGAATTAAGTAGCCACCAAACATTTAAAGACTGTTACATGAGTAGGTACACTACAGTAAGTTTGGTGGCACAAAATAAAACGTGGCAATTTTAATATTTTAGGATAAAAAATGAGAACTATATTGTATGGCGGAAGAGCACTTAATTTGCGGCACTTCGACTTCTGGTGCAGTAACAGATATAACTGCAAGCTCACTTCAGTTTTACATACCATAATACCATATACCTTGATCATTGTATATCATATGTCTGTCAGTTATGAAATAAACTGAAGTTAGCGTGCAGGTATATCTCGGTTACTGAAATATTTTATAACTTGCACCTCTGTAAGGTGTGCATTGTTTCAATATGAAGATTTTGGTTCCAAAACGAGGTAACTTTTTTTAAATCTCATTTTTGATTGTGCATTCCAATTTATATCAATCAAACTGCACTTCAAAACTAAAAAATAGTGCTAAGTAGCACAATAAAAACATAATAACATAATAATAATAAACATGTTTTGACAATTTTTTTTGTTATCTCGTTTTGGAACCAAATTTTTCATATGTTGTAAACAGAAAGCGTATATGTCATGACTATAGCACCACTTATGGTTCAACATAGCCTTTTGGTTCCACATAGGTTCTGTTTAGCACTAAAAATGGTTCCCCTATTATTACAAGCCAGCCAGTGAACCACTTTAAGTGCTATTTGGCACTACTTGTAGGATGCTTATACACAGTATGTCAGTGGCTTTTCAGCAGATGTGTGTTAAGGGATTATTACTAAATGGAGTAACGTCTTCATTTGTAGAGATTGGTTGAGGACTCTGTTGCAGTGGGGAGCACACGCTGGGTTTCACAGTGGGCCAGTTTAGCTGCTAATCAAACAAGAACAGACCCAGAGGGCTCTGGAGCAGACCCACCAGCGTTTGTCCATAAGGAACGAGGTAATTTCACTGAAATACTATACTGTGCCTTGCTCTTATAATGTAGTTTAGCCACCTGCTAAGCTTTAATGCTATTAGTATATTGTTTTAGTATGCGAGATCTCATGTTGTTGTTTAAAATTGGCCGAACAGCTGTTCTGTTGAGAACAAACAAAGCCAAAAGAAAATGATTTAATGCAATTAATCACACAATAGTTTATAGTTAAAATAGCAAAACAATTCATGATGGTATTGGTATTTCTTTCAGTATGTGATTTTAAGGACATGCATTAGATACGATTATACTTAAGTACTGTTTTAGTTTGCAGTATGCACATTTGGAAAACAATATTTTCATATTTCACTTCAGATGGTGATGCCCTTGAGTCAGTGGTTTCTATGAAGAGTAATGGCTCAACCACATCCAGCCAAGCTGACCGTAAAAGAAGGACTTTACCCCAACTCCCCAAAGACGAAAAAATCAAACGTTCTGAGATCGGTGAGAAACAAGACACAGAACCCCAAGAAAAAGAAAGCCACGGTGACCACAAAGGTGATGGCGAATGTCTCACCGCTTTGGACAAAAAAGACACAGGGTCTGGAAAGTCTAGCCAAACCAAGAGCTTCCAACAGGATGGGAAGCAAGGACAACAGTCATCCTCAAAGCCTTCCTCACATCCACATGGAAGTGGGGAGAGGAGAGGCGAGGATGGCCGTAGGAGACGTTCAGAGGATAAGAGTAAAGGAAGTGATGGGGAGAGGTCAGGGAAGCCGCTGGTAAGGCAGGGCAGCTTTACCATTGAGAAGCCCAGTGGAAACGTGCCAATAGAACTGATTCCTCATATCAACCGGCAGAACGGTGGGCGAGAGCGGAGCGATTCGGTTGGCAGCATGGACACGGCAACTCTTCTCAAAGACACCGAAGCTGTCATGGCTTTTCTGGAGGCCAAGCTCCGCGATGAGAAGAAGCTGGACTCGACGGCTCCACCTGGCTGTAACCCATTGTCTCCAGAGTCTGATATTGACACGACGAGCACTGTGAGTCAGGCGGCAGCCGAGGGTGATCGTAAAACTGTCCAGAAGCGAAAGTCTCTCAGCAGCCTTTACAGAGAAAAAAGCAACGCAAGTGCTACGGCAAAAGCCGCAAGCAGCGCAAGAGAACGTTTGGAGAAGAAGACCAAGACCAAAACCCCAGAAAGCCGCTCGGATGCTCGCCGTTCAGTACAAACAGCCTCTCGTGGCCGGCAGCCATCACAGGATCTCACGGATGATGACCAGACATCCTCGTTAGCCATCTCCGATATCCTGTCTTCGGACCAGGAGACGTATTCCAGCCGTTCGTACGCCAAAGGTCAGTTCACTTCCACTGATGACCTTTTCCACTCCAAGCTTGACGCTAGCAAAACCGCAAAGTCTGTAAAGTCCAACAAGACACTGCAAACTAGCACCTCTAACACCCTCGCCAAGCAAGCCGGCCTGCCGCAGCCCCGACCTACGAGGACGTCCCTGTTGCGCAGAGCTCGGCTCGGGGACACTTCGGACACTGACCTAGCTGACGCAGACAGGGTTTCGGTGGCTTCTGAGGTGTCCACCACCAGCTCTACTTCCAAACCTCCATCGGGGAGGAAGGCGCAGTCACGTTTTGACTTGCTAGCACAACCTCGACGCACCAGGCTTGGTTCGTTTTCAGCACGGAGCGATTCGGAGGCAACCGTCAGTCGATCGACAGCGACCCGTGTGTCGTCAGAAACGGCCCTTCGTCTGGGACTGAGGAGCCCAAATCAGCAAGTCACAGACAACAAGCTAACTGCACGCATGCGCGCCAATAGTGTCTCCAAGCTAACGGAGACAAAGACTAAGACAGCGCCTGCAAACAACACCCCTGCTGGTAAGGAGAATATAATAGGAATATTAGCTTTCTTATGTAGCAGTTTGGAAATGTTAAAGAGCACCTATTTCATTGCTAAAAACAATGTTATTTTGATATCCTGCCTTTCTCAAACGTATTGATTTTGTACAAAACTCATCGATTTGAAAAGTGCTGTGTCCCTGATTGCCCAGCTAATCTGTACGTTATGATTGGCCTGAATACCTCTGATGTCAGCCGGAAATGTGACGCTCCTTACCGTGTTTGAAAGGTCCGGTCACAAATCAATGTTAACAGGAGTTAAATTACAGACGGTGTGTACAAGTGGAAAGAATTATGATAATGTGGGTCTTGTCTGCATCACCAATCGCAGGAAGTAAACTGTTGCCTACAATCCGTGTGTTTGTTGTAGTCCAAGAAAAGAGATTGATAACTCAAATTATCATTTACCTTGGGGTTTGTACCTTTTGCATATTGTTAACATGTACTAATACACACTTACACACCAAAGGAAATCTAAAATCGTGAATCGGACGATAGTTGCTCTTTAAGAAAAACTTTGTTAATTTTGGTTGTTCCCATTTATCTAGCTATGTGAAAGTCCATAACAATGTGAATCAATTTGTCGCTCTAAATTCTTTTCATTTAAATAAGTTAGATAAAAGTATCTGACAATGGGTTTATAAAACAGTGTCTAAAAACTGGGCTTTAGTTAAAACTGCAATCTGTACCTTTTGCCTCCCTATTGTGAATGTTTTTACATGGGTTAAAGTCAAGCGAAGTCAAACTGAAATTACATGTGAAATAATACTGTATATACCCGAATATAAGACAACCCTGAATATAAGACGACTCCCCATTTTCCAGACTTATTTTTGAAAAAAAAAGACGTTTTGTGGAAAACTGTTTTTTAACAGAAAATAATTTTATTTGAAAATTCTAGTGATTACTTATTGGAAAAACATTTTAACACCTTTCATTAAATATTTGGATTAATTTGTCACAAAATAAAGTGCACTCTGTCAATGAATGAGTGACAAAAATGAATAACCTTTCCACAAAAATGAAATAATTATGAAGGCCCATGTATGTAACTGTGGTACTGTGAAGATAGATAGAAAATAACATCTGCTTTTAATCAAACACATCTAACCTATCGTGTTGGCACCCTCTGCTGTTTCCCCTTGCTTTCTCCCTTTACCCGTGATTTTGTCTATATCGCGAATATAAGACGACCCCCCATTTTTCAGCCTAATTTTAGGACAAAAAAAAACAGGTATATAAGGTACACTGTAAAAAAATATTTATTGGAACAACTTGAAGTAAGTTACCTGGTTCCCTTAAAATTTTGAAATACTTCAACTTAAAAATATTAAAAATTGTCTACAAATTGTCAACTAATATTTTGAGTTGAATTAAGGCAAAATTTTATGGCAGCCAGGTAACTTCCTTTAAGTTGATCCATCAACCGCTCAAATTCTAAATCATTATTATAAACTTAATTGTGAAAGGTTTTTTAGTTTTTGCTAAATATCTAAATTTTGTTTATTTTTAACCCTAAAAGTTACAAACTTCAGGTTTTTGTAAACTAATAAAACTTCCAGAAAAATTGCACAGTTACTCATCGCTAAGTGATCAAAGCTTAAAATAAGTGTTTTCCATTCAACCTCATTTATCAAAAATTTAGAAATCCGTATTTTTGTGATTCATTTGAATTTAATCGCTCTCATTTGTCATGTTTGACTGTAATTGTCTGTCTCTGCATGCTTGTGATATTTATTGAGATTCAATTTTACACAGAAACTCAACTCGAGCCTGAAAGTTTTCTCTCAGAGGACGATGGTACTGTACCGTCTGTTGCCAGAGTGTGTGTGTGTGTGTGTGTGTGTGTGTGTGGTTGTGTTGGGCTTTTTTATTTAATACAAAACATATCATACATTGTGAACAGTAGAAACTCAAACTTAGAAAGCATAACCTCTTGCATGCTTTAAAGTTTCATTCTAGCAAATGTGTGGAGTTATTTATTCATAAGCATGCAGTGATGAAAAGGAGCTCAGCTTATATTAAATAAACATCATTAGTTCTTTTAAGAAATTGCATGTGGTCTAATCGTACAATATAATTGCAGAATTGGTGACATGTGGGAAAATTCAGTAGTAGTAATACATTTGTAGCATTTTGTCAATTAATTACAAATCATTTGAAAATTTGGCTGGTGTAAGATATGCTGATGCAAAACTGAGGGTCAGTAAATTTTAAATTGATTCCCCCTGGTGGTACAAAGATAAAACAACATAACGGTAATGAATCACCTTCATCTTACCTTGAACAGACCAGTACACCACTACCCCAAATGAGACCTTTTTATCACTTGCTAAAGTCATAGCTTAGATTTATTGGTTATTAATTTACTGTTTGCTTTTAACAACTTTGAGTTCTGCTGTGAAATTGTAATACATATAACTTTTCTTTATAACTTTAATGATTTTTTTGCTGTTGTAAAATTAATATGATACTGCAGATTCTTACTCTGCCCCCATTTGAAATAAGGTTTTGATTGGAAATGTTTGATGTATTGTAGTTAATCATAGTTTAAAAAAAATAATAATATAAAATTGTAAATGAAAAATGTTAATAACAAATATAATTTTTTATTAAATAACAATGAATAGTATTTTTTTAAACAGTTATTGTTTATAAATATGCTATTGGTAATTTTTAGTTTATATTAGTTATACTTTTACGGTTTAAAATTTAATAATAACCAAGATTTAAAAAAATAATGTGAAAGAATTGTAATTATATGTTTGTGTTCACTATTTCATTAACCAGTGTTACACTATGATTGTAAAGTGTTACCATATTAGTCAAAAACCTTGAGCCAATGGGGAAGGAGAATTAGTGTGTTTGTTGCATCGTGAAAATTGATGTAAGTTGTCCTTTAACCGGAAACTGCGCTTTTTTGCCAAAAACTCATAAATGCTACCAAAGGAAATGTAAATACTTTTAACCACCTCCAATTGCTCATAAATCTATCTCCTTTAAGCCAATAACAGGTGGAGACGTCTGCCACCAGAATATGCCTCTACCTCCGAGGATGAGTTTGGCTCCAACCGCAACTCTCCCAAACACGTCAGGCTGCGGCCAGGCACGACCCTTCGCACCAGCAGACTGGGTGTCTCTGCTCCTCTCACGACCAGCCCTGGAGGTTTATTGCTGAAGAACCGAATGAAAGAACAGGAGGAGTACATACGAGACTGGACAGCACACAGTGAAGAGATTGCCAGGTACCTATCAACTCTGTCCTATTCACAAACACATTCAGATTCTGTTTTTGTATTTAAGAAAATTAATGAGAATAAAGAGAGTGTTATGCTACATATACTTTTGCTTTGGGCAGGAAACTTAAAATAATGCCACTGCACTTTTAACAACATACTGTACTTGCATCATGCCACATATTATGTTTAGACGAATTTGTCGCCTATTTATATACAATACTGCCACCTTGTGGTTTTTCTGGCACACACTTAAACTTTAACAGCAGAATGTATTAATACATTTTTCTTATAATTTACTCCCATATGACTTCCTTTTTTCAGTTAAATACAAACAAATTCTTTTATACTAAAATGCTGTCATCTACAGAGTTCAACATGGCAAAGCTCTAAAACCTCTTTACCATTTAAAAAGTCAGAATCTGAGCTTATACACAACATTTGTGACCCTGTCTGAGAAATCCAGGCTAAAGTCTCAATCTAGTTAGGAGATTTGGAGCATCAACATTTGATTTCACATTAATTTCAATCTTTGACATGACCTTACTCCGTCAATATTAAATATATCAAGGATATATGTTCTTTACATTATGTAAGATGATTTAATGTAGAAAACAGTAAATCACAAAAAATGGTTTTCACAGACTTGGTCACGTGTAAGATATAACATTATTCTTGATTTGCATGTGTGTAATTGTATAAGTAGTAAAGTTGCATGTGCATTAATGTTGCATTGTATATAAATGTGCATGTGCTTGAAGCCTGTAGGGACCACCTAATGTGATTTGTTTTTGCATGATGTTTGTTTGTTTATTTGTGCACCCCTAGTTTCTAAACCCCCCTCTGAAGGTTAACAGGTTATTTCCCTGTGTGCGTAGGATCAGTCAGGACCTAGCCAAGGATCTGGCCATCCTTGCACGGGAGATCCATGACGTGGCAGGCGAGATCGACTCGGTCAGCTCCTCCGGCACTGCCCCCAGCACCACGGTCAGCACAGCAGCCACCACGCCGGGCTCCGCCATCGACACCAGGGAAGAGGTAAGCATCATTGCTCAGAACATATAGAGGTGGTTTCCCGGACAGGTCTTTTCCTAGTCCCAGACTAAAATGCTGCCTTAATTTGAAAAAAAGCCTTACACTGACGCATCTTAACATATATCAGTTTGTCTCAAGATGCATACGTAATGTTTTTTTGTAAGGTATGTTTGTAAAAACTACTTAAATGTCCTAATATAGGCCTAAGGCCTAGTCCTGGATTAATCTAAACCCTGCCTCATAGTTCAGTGTTTTTGACTAGACAGCTATCATTGTTTTTCCTTTATTGTTTGTTGTTGCTTTCTGCAGCTGGTAGAGAGAGTTTTTGATGAAAGTCTGAACTTCAGGAAGATTCCCCCTGTAGTGCAAACCAAAGCCACTGAGATAAACGGCAAGCCAGTCGAGCTTCGGCCTCGAGCCCCGGACAGCCTGGACCCTCAGACGGCCTTGCGCAGACGCACCTGGAACCGGGATGAGGTGAGACCGGTATGAACCTTTATATATATTTATTTAATTCAAACTTGTTGATGTAGAATTTATTTACAGTGTTGCATTGTTTCGTTTGTGCGGTTATTTATAATTGTTTATTAACTGCTTGATTTGATCTTGATGGTTCTTTTGCAGGCGGTCCTAGACAGTTTATTGCTGACATCGGTTTCCCAACTGTCTTCAAAAATCCGACAGTCTGTAGATAATACTGCTGGCAAAATCAGGTCAGTCATCAAGCCATTAAAAAATGTATTGAAATGTGTCTGAAAATCTAATGACATTATATAGGATCAAACTTGAATAGATTATTAATACTGTAGATGTATTTTTATAAATGTATTTCTACTTTCTGTGTATGCTGACCATTGCAACATACTATTGCTATTTTTATTTTTAAGGATACTGTTCAAAGATAAGGACAGAAACTGGGATGATATCGAGCGTAAACTGTGTTTAGAAAAGGAAGTTTCACTTCCCAAAACTACAAACAAGGTAAGATTTATTAAAGCTGAATGCCTCTTACAATGCATAACCTCTTAAAGGGGTCATGACATGTTTTTATTATATTATTATGAAGTGGACTTATAATATTACTAAAGTTTTGACGCAAATTTCCATGTGAATGTCAAGAATGACTAGAATTTCAAGCGCTAATGAAATGTGTAAACTCAAGTGTTCAAGCATCCAACTACGTGCGAATAACGCGTTTTTGCCGCCTCTACCGCAGCTGGTGTGAATGCACCATTACCGTGGGTTTACACCAGCTGCGTTTGAGGCGTCAAAATCGCATCTAATGCGCATAGTTTGCTGCTTGAACAGATTGAGTGTACTCGCTTCATTCGTGTGTAAAAGCCGCGCGTGAAATTCTAGTCATCGAGACATTCACACGGAAATTCGCTTCATGGGAGGGGCTTCTGCGACTCCGCTCGCTTTCTGTAATCACGTCACTACTAAAGCAAGCTCCTAATTGGTTAACGCGGCACGTTCTTCCGCCAAAGGCAACGCTCATCGTGCTATTCACGCGAACTAGACGCGCGAATGAGGCAGAATCGCGTTTTCCGCGCTGTGCTAAACGCCTCATTCTCGTCGCGAGACCTCAGACGTGTGTCAATGCGTCTTCACATTGACTTAACATTGAAATCACTCGCGCTTCACGCCTCTACCGTGGCTGGTGTAAACACAGCATTATAGATGTTTCATCGGACGCAAGCGCGTCGTCACGGTTACGTGTCTGGACGGAACTAAACTTCTGGTCTCTGTTTGTTTAATGGTCTAGTGGCTAAACTGAACTCTGGAACAAATACTTTGTCAAAAATAATAAATGTTTTGGTTACTAAAAGACGAAGGGATCATGGATCACCGCTATGTGAAAGGTTTGGCAGCCGATCAATAGTTAACATTGTATACATTATACAGTAGCCTACACATTTTACACAGTAACGTTAGCTCAGTATAGTTTTTAATACGCTTTATATATGATTTTATCTAACGTAATCTACTTGTTTTTTATTTTGTTTCTTACTGCTGAAACCGTCTATATGTCATAAGATCAAGGCAAAATTGATTCCTAATGTCATGGCCCCTTTAATGTAATAGATCTGTAATTATTCTTTAATGTAATCATTCTGTTTTCAATTTAGGACATTTCATCAATACTAACAGAGCTCAAGAGGGTAGAAAAGCAGCTTGCGGGTAAGTCTCGTACACCGTCTACTGAACTAATAAACATTATGTAAACACAATAATTGCAATCATTCTGATGTATTTGTCCATCCCTACAGTTATAAACGTGATGGTGGACCCTGATGGAACCCTTGATGCTCTGACCAACCTCGGCTTGACAAGTCCTACAACCCCCAAACCCAGAACCAGCCCCGCGTCTCAGAGCAAATGGGGACCTCTGCCCACTAATGGAGCATCCCAAGCAACAATGACCATAACCGGCCCCAGCCTAGAGTTACCCAGCGTGGGACTCAATTTTAACCGCACACACCCCACTGGAGAGGAGAGTGCCATCGCTAGCAAATGATCACTTGCAGTTAAAAGCAAACTGGACTAATAAAACTACATACGTAACTCAATGTTTGTGTACTGTTTCATGTATCCCTATGTACCCTTTCGAGGATTGTGTATGGGGAATGTTTGTTGTTTC
The DNA here is from genome assembly GCF_030506205.2 of Paramisgurnus dabryanus. Taxonomy (NCBI): domain Eukaryota; kingdom Metazoa; phylum Chordata; class Actinopteri; order Cypriniformes; family Cobitidae; genus Paramisgurnus; species Paramisgurnus dabryanus. Next base: position 21,274,700 of record NC_133356.1, on the reverse strand, counting down.
CACCCTGTAGTGTGTAGCCTTTAGGATCAGACCTGCGTATCTGGACTGACTACTTGGCGTAGCTAAGCAAAAAAACACACACCAAAACACACACAGCTGCATGTGACAGCAGGCAAACGGCCATCCAAGGGCCAATAATAAACTGCCAGACTGATTTCTTGTGACCGGATACAACGCAACTCCAGTGCCTGTCTGCTCTTCCCTGAGCTTTACTTTCACTTAATAACTTACGATACAGTTTATCAAATAACAGAATATCTTTGAAGGACTGTGTTTCAGTAACTTTTTAGGCAGTAAATTTTGTGCATTTACAATTTGGGAAATGTTATTTTTGAGAAACCTAAATACTATTTGATGCAAATTGAACCAAACACCAAGCAAGCGGTAATCCGCACCCTGGTAAAATCTTGATCATCCTTGCTTTGATCAGCACTGTTGAGAGCTGAATCAGCCTTATGACTGTACTGTAAGCGATGTGTGTACTAAGTTTCTCTGGCATATCCTGCATAATGTAGACATACTATGGATGACTTCATGGCGCTCCGATACATACTACATGTAGCCTTCTTTTCATAAAAAACATGTTTCATCTTTTTGTGCGTGTTTATTGTATACACAAATTTCTTCTGCTGCTTTTCTGTATTTTAAGGGGGATAAGAAGTAAACCTGAAACACATACCTGGCCTTTCTTTTTTTTTTATTCCCCTTAGAAGACTATTTCTTACATGTAATGTAATTAGACTATTAGATAATAGTACAGTTAGGTACTTAGGACTAGATACATCCAGTGGGCCTTTTTATGTTTTGGATGATGTCACTAAGTGCCCAGTACACATCAAAAAAGTTTCATGTGAAACGGAAGAAAGATCATGACACCGCTATATTCCAGTATACCCAGTCAAAACACCTTTGTGGGGAGACTTCTCTCTGGCATACAAACATAACCTGTGTATGACAACGTGCTTGGTACATCAATTTTCCCTGGGTAGTTTACACATTGTGTATCATATCAGTGTTTTTTTCTTTATTGTTTTTTTTTAATGTATGGTTTATTTATTTTTATTTCAATACATTTTATTGTAATAGCACTTTTTTAAGAATGTTTTGAATACTCTCAGTAAACAAAAGGGGTAAACAACATTGAATAAAAGTTTTTTTTTTGTTTAATTTGGAAATTAGTCTGTTTATTGTGTCTGGTTTGACAAATGTGATATTCATGAAGGTACGCTTTAAAGTGCAAATCTATGCGCATAAAAACTATTTGTATGCATTCAATATTTACTTTTACAAATTATACTATGTAACAAAAAATGTTGACAAAGATTCTACATCGTACACATTTACATTACACTATAGCAAAAAATTGGCCCTAACTGTCACTGGTGCAGGTTCCTTTAAAAAGGTCCCAACAGATGTGTACCTTTCAGGTACTAATATGCACTCATTGCTACCAGCATGTACATCTGAGGTACTAATATGACCTCTTGGGTACAAAGGTGTACTTTTCGTACTGCCCCAGTGACTGCTGGGGACTGTTTATTCTGACATAGGGCTGCATAACGATTAATCACGACTAATCGTTTGTAGAATAAAAGTATTTGTTTACATCATATATGTGTGTGTAATGTGTATAATAATTCTATATATATAAATACACACATGCATATATTTAAGAAATATTTACATATGTATATACATTTGTATATTTATATTTATTTCTTAATATATATATATATATTTTTTTTTAATTATACATGCATGTCTGTGGATTTACATATACATAATTATTATATACAGTACACACACACATACGATAAAATAAACAAAAACTTTTATTATGCAAACGATTAGTTGTGATTAATCATTATGCAGCCCAGTGTCATGTATATATTCTAACAGTACAAAAATGCATCTATATAATAGACAGTAAATATATCGCTTGTGCATACTTTAGTTACAAGTCCTGTCAAACGTTACAAAGTCCATGTGACACAATGTACTACAATGCTGAGCTTAGCTTCTGGAGGGCAGCTGAGGGAAATCTAGGGGTCAAGTTCCAGACTTTTCCAGGACTTTGCTTGCTGTCGTTTGTACTGCTCCAGCTCCTAAGAAAAGAGACAAACATACAGTGTGACCTCTTTAATAAATAAAGCACATCAATAGGAGATGAAATCAATATTTTACTTAAATAAATTATAGGTCTCTAATTATGAGCTTCTGTAACTACTGTTCCTCTAGCTTAATTGATGGGTTCTATTCCCAGGGAAAACACAAACTTGGATCAAAGCATCTGCCAAATGCGTATATATAATACAGTGATGTGGATTCATTGGTCACACAGAAGGGTCTGGATTTTATTTTTTAATCGCATAAACATGCTATAAACTTAATTTGCTGTAAACAAGTGACATTAAAGGCATATATTAATATAATTTTAAGTTTAATCAACTTGAATTTACAACTCATTTAAACTTTCTTGACTAGTGAGGAGTTGCTATAATAATAAAAATAAAGTTGAATTAGCTTAAGTTATTCCAACTTTATTTTTATAATTTACAGCAACTTCTCACTGGTCAAGAAAAGAGTTAAAATACATTGTAAAGTTTATTAAACTTAAAAATGTAAGTAAAACAATGAATTTTTACAGTGTGGGTACATTTAATGACTCTCCTATTTGTTGCTCAAATCTATACTACACCTGCAGAACTTTGGTGAAATCTTCAGACGCATGGCCAAATGTGTCACATGAAACTTGCAGATGGAAGCGTGATCAAATATATTTACTAAACATATAAACACACAAAGTTTAATAAATGTTTTATTATTTTATTTAAATTAAATTAAACTTTCAGCTACGAGTTTCATTTGCCATATTTTCACATGCTACTGGAGAATTAGCAGATTCTGTCTTGACCTGCTGTACCGATGTCTGCAATGGTCTGATACTACAACACTACAGTATAAAGTACAGTAGGTGAAAAGCTTTTAAAGGGTAAAACAAAGGGTGTATGTTGCAGGGGTAACTTTCGTTCACATGTTTCAAACAAAAGCAAAGTACAGCCCAATACAGACAGCTTTAGTTCAGGGTAATATAAAAACATCACCAGACACAGGTTAATAGAGGACAATACAATGTTGGGTGTGTTATTAAATAAACTAAACATTTGAAGACTGTGCTGATCGTACTGGGTTCATACCTGGTCTTTTTGTGCTCTCATTGAATCTATAAGGGGCTCACTGTACTGGGGGTCTTTTACAGGATCCTTCAACTCTATATATTCCTCCGCGTTCTGAAATGAAACGTTTCAGAAAACATTTGTTTTATGAAATCTTTGTGTGTGCATGTGTGTTGTTTTTTAAATAGCAAAAATTACCTTTGGTGGAAAAACCCTTTCAAAAACCTTTTTCCAAAGGTCAAAGGGGTTTTTGGCATGTAGGGCTCCAATATCAATATCAGATGTTACAGGGGGACCTAGAAGAAACGGTCATCAAAAATACAATGACTACAACCTAAGTAAATGCTTCTATCTGAAGAGCTCAGATGCAAAACCCTTTAACTGCATCGGACATGATTTCTTGTAAATGAGCATTTTTATCACGCTCTTATGTTTAGGTTCAGTAATTTCACTTTAATAGCAATGAAAAGGTTATTAGATGTAATTAAAAATCAATAGTTGCAAAAAAAATAAAAATCTTTGTGGTGTTTAGTAGATTCTGCCAACAAACTGGAATTTTTTTAATTTCTAAATCTGGGATTTGGCATTTAGTAGCTTTAGCATCTGAGCTCTTTATTTAAAAATAATGAGAAAAGTTCATATTGAGAGTTCATGTATTGTTTGCTTTTACATTTGTAACATGCTTCATATACATACTGTACACAGTTGTCACTCCAAGACATTTCCTGAACTACAACATGATTTATAACTACCGTCCTATTATACAGTAAAGACGGGCATTTTACCAATCTGACTGAGGGAGTCTGAACCAGCTGGAATAATCAAAGGTTTGCTGGAATCTGTAGATACTGACTTTCTAAAAGAATATAAGAGATCAAACAACACATTATTTTCCATATATCAGAAGAATATCTCTTAAATTGAAGTTCAAGAGAAGAATGAAAACTTTGTACGGTTTTTCAGTCCCAAACGCCAGCTGATTAATAAAACTTCTGGCTTTAGACATCGTCACTTCGGATTTGCTGTTGGTGAACTATGAACATTAAAACATTGACATAAGAAAACAGAAATAAACGGTTCATTTAGTAAAGCAAAAATATTATTAATCTCTCATTGTGTACAAATTGCAAACTGTAGTAAAATGTTATCTTACAATCAATGATGCTCCATAAAAGTGGGCTACAAAGCGTAGAGTCTTACAGATAACCTTTCTTTTCTCTGAATCCAATTCCTAGATGGAGTTTAATATAAACAGATTAATAAATCAATAGATTTATTTTGTACATGATGTCTTAACTATGAAATCTTTACCTGAAAGATGTCAAACTTGCTTCCAATTATGAGAAGAGGAACAGGAAAAGGGCTAATAAGCTCTCTGTCCTGTTGAAAAGAGAGTATGTTTAACATTAGAAACTGCACTAATGTACCATTTCTGTGCTATTTCTGTGCTATTCACATTTCTCACCGGATAGTCCTTGTGAAGGACACGTGGGACTCTATTCTGGCTTTGTTGTTTGCTGGATCTGGATTCTCCTGTCTTTTGAGGAATTGAACAAACTTTATCCACATGGTTTCGAGCTGAACCAAGAAGCCTCTCCATGGTCTCCCACATGGCATTGGGTTTAGACAGATCCAAAACAAGTACCACAGACAATGTACTGTAAAAAGAAACAAACATAATCTGTCGCATTTGCTTTTCAAATTTTATTGATATCACTCTCTCCACTTAAAATGTAAAAATATGAATAAAAATACAATATGAACAAGTCAAACCTGAGATTGTCAGCTGTTATGGGAATCTGAACTAGGTCTGATAAAGAGATCCCCCCTCCCAGTTCCCACAGATGAGCTACATCTTTAGGCTGAGGACAGTGGTGTAAACATGAACATAACTAGAAGACAATCACGTATCTTGAACGTTTAAGAAAAGTAAGAAGGATATTTTAGCTTGTACCGTATTGTGACCCCTTGCTCGTCTACCAAAAGTGTACTCCAATGCAAGAGTAGGTTTAGGTGCTTCATCTCTGGTTTAATGAAAAACACAAATGTGAGGTGACATGCTGGATGTTTAAAACGTGATTCAAATGTGAAAAGTGTAAATCCTCAAGCTCACCTGTCGAGAAACCTCAGCAATATTGTTGTTTTACCCTAAAACAAATAGTGCATTGTGAAATGTTGGTGCTTGTTGACAATAGCTTCGAGGTCTGTACATGCACGCACTATATAACTATAGACAGCAGCAGTGTTTAGTTTGATAAAGTCATGCATACCCCTGCTTTACTGCCCATAAAGAAAACCGTTCTGTCAGTGAGAAAGTGCGCGTGTTCCTCACAATCCTCTTCATCGTCAGCCCTGTTCTCTCTTTTGCGAACCTCCGCCGCAGCCACATCCCATAATGTGTCCGAGCTAGTAAACGATATTATAAAGGCAGCAATGTCCAGCATGTTTACTAATGCAGATAATGCCATTCCCGTTGTGTTTAATCTAATAAAAAATCGTTGTCGTTAATAATAACTCGAATCAGTAACTTACCTTATTTTAGGCATGACCAAATCTGTTATATTTTACGGTTGCTTTAATCGGGGAACTTATCTTAGATTAAAATGGTTTATGTCCTGATGCTTGCAGACTGTCGCGAACGCTTTCTGTTGCGAGGGGTAACGTCGCTGTTTGATGATGTAAGTTAGTCGGTAAGTGCATTATGGGAGATTGATTTTTGCCAGCACTTCACATTCTTCTCTTGATCTCTTCAGTTTACACACATCTATACGAATAAGCTTTAAGAATTGGTAAAAGGTAACACAGCTATAAATTATAATATGCTGTATAATATATTATAAAATGCTTTAGAATGTATCACTACTTGCATGAGGTAGGACTACTCGCAGGATGACGTTTTTGTAGGACAATCCGGAAGTTGGCGGCACATTGATTCCCTCGCAAAAAAAGACGATTAATTTTTCTATAGATTTTTGGATTATTGCAAAAAATTAACTCTGTGTTTAACCTCATTTAAAGACACTTACACGTTTTGTCAAACAAGTTAATCTTCACATATGAATACAAATTTTAAGAATTTTGAAGTGTAAATGCATTTAGAAATATAAAAAGCAGAATTCAAGCCAAATCAAAGTGTCATAAACGTTTATTTAACACAGAGCTTATTTTTTGCAATAATCCAAAAGTCTGTGTGAAAATGAATGGGCTTTTTGCGAGGAAACAAGTGTGCCGCTAACGTCCAGGTAATAGCCTAAAAATTTCATCCCTGCGGAACTTTATTGTGGTGCCAATCTTACATTTGTGTGAAACCACCCCAGAAATATTTTAGTTAGCTTTATAATGGTACCCTGCTGAAAAACAACAACAATGTGACGCTCCTTACCATGTTTGAAAGATTCGTGTACAATGCAGTGTTGCTAACAGGAGTTAATTTACAGGCTGTGAGTCCAAGCGGGAGGAAATGTCACCAATCCCAGGAAGTAAACTGTTGCCTACAATCCGTGTGTTTTCTCTAGTCCAAGAAAAGAGATTTACATTGGAGATGATAACTCGGATCATCATTTACTTTGCGGTAAGTACCTTTTGCATATTGCATATCATTAACATGTACTAATACACACAAAGGAAATGTAAATTGTGAATCGGACCATTGGTGCTCTTTAAAATAACTTTTTTAAATATATGACTAAATAAAAAATTTAAATATTTTAAATAATTTTAAATAAGACACAACAAGCATTAAAAAAATAAAACAACAAGAAAATCAAGACAACATGTCAAGCAGTACTTTATTTGGTAGAAATTGTGAGTGGGGGGCTTCAAATATTAATCCGCTGCATTCAAATTTTTCAGGAAGAAAGCATGCATGGTAAAATAACTATTTCACAATATTTTTTTCATTGTTAGGTACTAAAATTTGACATTTGGTTTATCCAATTCTGCACATTTGTTTACCTTGGTTATAATCACATTATTCTGACGTCTTTGTTTGACAAAGCCTATTAAAATAAGTAACACACCCATAAAAAAGATCCCATTCTAGTTAAAATAATATAACATATATTTGCAATGCATTATTTTCTGTTTATTATTAAACATGTATTGTGTATAACACAATGTAAATGTATTTACAGTCACATTAGAAATTATATATATACAATTGTTGAGAAAATATATACAGTAATTGCAGATAAATTGCAGGTTGATTTCATGTTGATGTTGTGGCTTACACAGTTTTTTTTTATATGATGTACAATATCCCAAAGATAACTTATGTAAGGAATAATTGACAACAAATTTGCTCTTGCAAACACACAAAAACTAAAAACAGCTCAGCGTCTGGTGAGGTAATCTCGTATCTTAAAGGTGATTATTCCCAGTATGACGAGTGCAGGGAGGAATGCATAGAGCAGCAGAAAGTCTTGTGTGTAGCGAGAGGGGGCTCCCGGATAACCTTCATTTATGATCTGATTGCCACTTTCTATTAAACATGATCCTGGCAAACCAGGTAAAGGTGCTAAGCAAAAGAAATGATAGGTCAGAGAATCTCAAGATAAATGCAGATTATATGCAACATATACAATACTTGTACAGGATTCAATAATTGAGAAGAATGAGAAGTTGTCTTACCGCAAGTGAAGTTCAGGCCATAAAACTCAGTGACGATCAGAAGCTCACATCCATACCTCTGAAAGGTTAGATAACTCAACCACTGGAATACCACAGGCATTTGCTTAAAACTCCTACAGGTGACATTTTTAAAAAGATATTTATGAGCCTTCTTTTTTTATTCTCATTTACATGAAACCAATACTGTATGTTTTATTATATTGGCAAAAATATTAAATACATTTAACAGCCATTGTTGCCTTTGAAACAATAAAGAACATTTTTAATTTAAATAAAAGTTGCATATTTCCCAAATCAATTCTCTACCTTAGGAAGCCAGAGCCCACCATGATACCAGCTACATTTAGTAGAGCTACCCCACTGTTAACCATGTTGGGGTCTTGAACAACACCCAACAAGACCAATGTTAGGAGTTCTCCTATAACATGAGGCACCAGGACCACCGCTGAAAAACATAGGAATCTCAAGGGATCTGGATTCATGCCAACAGTCCTAAAATGCCAAGTATCACACATAAAGAAACAGAATCCAGTCAAGAAGATTTTCAGGAGAGTAACCCAGATTTGAACCCTAGTAACACCTGACCTACTAAGTTGTACTGCACTCAAGTAACTTTACATTTACTGTAGCCTCACTTACCAGTATAAGAAAGAGGTGAAGATGAAGACACTGATTATACTGAAGGGAAGAATATGAATAATATAAGCCAGAAACATCTGCCATTTCTGGTACAAGCCGTCTTTACTCTCCTGATCAGAAATGGCCCTTAAAGCAGGAACTGTTAAAAATAAACAATATATTTTTAATCAGGAAAATAATGGACATATGGCATTTACACGTTTTCCCATACTTATCCAACACTTTCTGTTTAATACAGTTTTGCAGACAATTTTGTAGTGCTATTTCAAAAGATCCAAGGTCAAGCAATATTTATGTACATTGTAGGGAACATTCTGCACCATTTTGCTGTTTGTCTCTCTCTTATCTGGTAAACAACTACAGTGAGATGTGATCTCTTATCAGCCATAAACTGATATGTAAATGACAGAGAGAGAAACGCATGAATTATGTTTTCCTGAACTGCTGGTTCACCTTTCCTATCATCAAAATGTTTTCAAAAATCATGAAAAAATGCTTAAAAGGCAGGAATGCTTTCTGGATGGGATACAGTACTCACACAGAGCCACAGCATTCAGCATGCCAGTATAGGGTGAAGCACCCATAGCTTGGTAGATTATGCCGATTCGGTCCTGCACAGCACCTTTAGCTACATCAATTTCCAGTTTCATTAGAAAAAAAGCAATGAAGAGACCATAGATCAGATTCTGAGAGAGGCGCATGAGAATCCCCATTCTGTCACGAGACATATTACGGACAGTCCTCCTGCATGCATGAATAAAAGTGTGTGAAAGAAAAAAAGGAATGCATTAAAAATAGTTTATTCTACTACATATGCATAATAAATATCCTATCTATAGTTTAATTTTTTACTATCCCTTTAAGCAATTATTGTCAGGTGTATGTGTACCTAAGCAAAACGGTCAGTTTGGAAAGGCAGTTGGGGGACTCTTTGCTTTTGAAGGGGATCATGGGTTTGTCTGGTCTTTGGCAGCTGTGTTCGATCCTCTCCAGCATGTCTTTATAGATGTGTGAGCTGCAAAAGGCTGATGTGATGTCATGCATTCGGCTATAGGTAACAGCCTCCCTCTCACTGCAGCGTGTGTCCACAGAGGTCATATCAACTGTCAATCAAAACGCATTGATTTAAACTTCGGCTGTTTACTATATTTGATCTAAGTAGGCCTGAGGAGTGAGGGTAGAGGACATAGATATGTATAATAAAGGCTAGATGTCTCGCCCGCGCTGCTGGCCAATTGAGTGGAACGTCGGCATTTGGCGGCCATCTTACCACAGGGCAAGTTATGGTTATTTAAAAGTACATGCACCATTAAAACACAATGCTACGAAAGAGTGATCGCCCTGTGGTAAGATGGCCGCCAGGTGATGACGTTAGAGACTCCGCCGTAACACATCTAGCCTTTATTATACATATCTTTGATAGAGGAGTGTAGTTGGATGTGTACAGTATGAGTATATTGTCATTGTTGTTAGTGACAGAAAACGCTGTGGTATGTAATTAAACAATTAAGTGGAATTGAATTGAATTTTGAATCAGTAAAGGTAAATGACTTAAATTACCACAACACTCAAGTGTAGGCTTATGTACAGTATAGAGAGAAATAAATGAAGGGTTCTGGGTTTCCTACCATAAATATCGAAGGGGTTGCAGTACTCAGGACATTCGTATCCACAGCTGCTGAAAAAATCAACCATCTCTCCAGGCTGTCCACAAAACACCAGTTCTCCTTTGCTCATGATCGCTATTCTATTGAAGATCTGTAGATAATATATGTCTGTCATATGACTTTGTATCAGAGCTTTATGTAACAAACACAATTCAAATGTATGCCCAGAGTGGTGAATACAGAAAGGCTGCACGGCAGCTGTATCAGAGCCAACCAAAGTAGCGCATTTTAAAATAAAATTGACTTTAATCAAACCACGGATCCATGATAAGTTTTGTGATCTGTCTCGCCACTAGTGTAGTAGCACTGATCACTTAGAGGGGGGATAAATTTATCCCCACCGGGGATAAAAATATTTAAGCAGAGGCAGGGATACATTGACCAGAAAGGGGGAAATCCCACGCATCCCCCGGCAAATCGCACCCTGTGTATGCCCTGTTTTTGTACTAAATATAGAATACATTTTAAACAGAAAATCATCTTTACATCAAAGCCCTCGAAACTGTGATTGTAAAATATTTTTACAGGAAGGAAGTGATATGTATCTCGGATTTCTTTAGAGTGGGGATATATTGGTATTTGGCTGGAGAATCTCTTTAAAATTGTATAGGGAATCTAAGAGCTATCTTCTTTGTACCCACTCTGAAAAGTTCTGACCGGGGCTGATGAATGGTCACAATGACAATACGATCCCTTTTGGCCAGTTCGGCAAGCAACACCACAATCTGATTGGCTGTCATGCTGTCCAATCCTGTGGTAGGCTCATCCAGAAGGATCACTTCTGTAATTACATAACAGAAAATCAAACAGTTAAAAAAGAAAAACACATGAGAAACTTTCTTGAAGTGCACTTTATGTCCTTTGAGAGGCAACTTTTTAATTCAAGTAATTATATTACTTGGTTATATTATAATTTGTAGGAAACAGATTATTCTTTGTTTAAAGATAGAGTCAAATAAATTGACTGATTAATTCATTTACTGCTTGACTGCAGATGTATGCCACTCATAATTGCTGGTTTATGTTTAATTTGGAGTGGTCTTGACTAATCCTTAGTTTATGGTCCCAGTAGGCCCAAAGGTCCAAAAGGCCAGATAAAGGCTCTAGAGGGACCACCATTGACCTCAACCTAATATTAAAAATGTGATAGCTCCCCCTCTTTCTATTTTAATATTCTACTTCGCATCTTAGTAATCCTTCAAGGGGCTTTGGGTTGCTGTGCTGGTTACCATGAATTTTAATAGCACTATTAAAACAATTTAGTCTATTTTATGTGCATGCATATGTGAGGTTTACATTATCTGAGGGAGGAAATGTTTGTACACAATGCCAAAACAAACATTATGCTATTATTATGTATTAATACTGACAGGTTTTATCCAAGTGAGCCTGAGAAATCGAATTTAATAACCGTTTCTCATAGACATCTGTGAGATTTGATGAGGATCAAATGGAAATTCTGGCTTCTCCTAAGAAAACACTCCAGTATTCTCACATTTATCTCCAAAATGTCTTGGTTGAGTCTTATTTTTTCAGAAACCAAAATTCAAAGATTTACAAATGAACTCATCAAAGGCCAAAAAATACTGTATAAACACTGCCATCCACTTACTGGGGTCCTGAAGAAGCTGGCTGGCGATGGAGACCCTTCTTCTCTCTCCACCCGAAATACCAGGGAAAATGCGGCCCCCTATCACGCTGTGAGCCACGTGTCCTAAACTCAGCTCTGCCATGACTGCAGTTACCTACAAGTCACACAGGGTTCAGGTGTTTTCAAATAAAATGATACATGTCTCCATTGTACAGTATCTTACTGTTTATTAAGGAACTTATTAAGGAACTCACTTTCTTGCGTATGGCTTCAGCAGAGTGATGTCTTAAAGCAAGCTGAGCCGTGTATGTCAGGGTTTCCTCCACTGTCAGGTAGCTCAGCAGATTGTCACTCTGTGGGACAAGTAGAAAGCAGTACTGTATGTAACCATTCAAAATAAGACTAACATTTATTAAACCGTTGATCCAAGAAGTGATTACAGATTATTATATAATCCAATCAAATCTGATTTCTGGTTTCTGCTTTGTTTGAGATGCAACTTTTACTAAAGGACCTATAAGGTTTCATTATTATTAAAAGAGTGCACTTATTTGAAGTAGGTACAATTTGTTCCCTTGTCTGTAGAGTTTAAGTCTTGTTTATCTATTTTTCTGAGAGTCAGGTGGTCACTAAATTCTAAAAAAATTTAATTGAGATTTATACATTATCTAAAAGCTGAATAAATATGTCTTCCATTAATGGTATGGTTTGTTAGGATAGGACAATATTTGGCCAAGATACAAGTATTTGAAAATCTGGAATCTTAGGGTGCAAAAAATTTCTAAAATCTTCTTTAAAGTTGTCAGGATGAAGTCCTTATACTGCTTTCATTCACAAAAATGCAACTTTGATAACTTACTTTAAAAAAAATTTTCATGGAACATGATTTTTACATAATATTCTTACTTTTGGCATAAAAGAAAAACCTATAATAGTGACCCATACAATTCAATTTTGGCTTTGCTAGACATACCAGTGCTAAAGGGGACATTTTCTTGGGGTCCCCAGAGAATGTATGTGAAGTTATAGGTCAAAATATAATATAGATAATTTATTATAACATGTTAAAATTGCCACTTTGTAGGTGTGAGTAAAAATGTGCCGGTTTTGGGTGTGTCCTTTTAAATGCAAATGAGCTGATCTTTGCACTAAATGGCAGGACCATGGTTGGATAGTGCAGATTAAGGGGCGGTATTATCCCCTTCTGACATCCAGTGGTGGCCGGTGACTTCTTTTTTCCGAGGGCGCACGATGCGAAGTTCATCACAACATGTATAGCCCCTCGTGTTTGGTTCGTAATTTATGTGTTCAAAATATGTGTTCAGCGCGTTGAGTGAACTTATATGCATCAAGGGTCTTGTCAAAATAAGTGCCTGCTACAGACGCGTCTAAAAGGTTTATGATAAAAGAGACGATCGCGTTTGCAAGATACTCGCATAATCTCATGTGTAATCAGAGTTTACTGTTAAGGGAGTGTCTTGTGAGTATTTTGTTAAGAGCGTCTCTTTTATTATAAACGGTTTTGACACGTGTGCAGAAGGCACTTATTTTGACAAAACTCGTGATGCACATGGTTTACATGATGCAACAAACACATATTTTGAAAACACGAGCAACACACATGACACTCCGAACACTTATTTTGAATTTGCGCCCCTCGGAAGAGCAGTCATGAGCCGCCACTGCTGACATTAGCGGAGCCAAATTTTAATGACCTATTTTTTCCACGTTTGCAGAGAATGGTTTACCAAAACTAAGTTACTGTTTTTTTTTTTCATTTTCTAGGTTGATAGTAGCACTGGGGACCCAATTATAGCACTTAAACATGAAAAAAGTCAGATTTTCATGATATGTCCCCCTTTTTTTTTTTTGCAGTACAGTTTAAGCTGCTGAGGTTTAACTTAACACAAGGTTAAAAGTGTGTGCTTGTGTATAGTAGAATTAAATATTTGATTTGATTATATCCAGTTGAATAACTTCTAAGTTAAAAACACATTTACAGTAGTTAAGAACATTTGATTGAGATGGTAATAGAGACCTTTGTACCAATATCTGCACCTTTAACTTTGAGAAATATTTAATTAGATTAGATTTGATTAGATTACTTGCCATAAATGTAATCTGTTCAATCCTCAATAAATTATATCTTTATTTACAGGAGGATACGCACGAACAGCTCATAATATTATGAAGTCATGTGTGGCGGTGGACTTTACAAAGTAACCTTTCCGACTCACTGTACTGTGTTTGTTTAAGTCTGATCTTGGCAGACATGACCTCTAGTTACAACACTTCATCCGCACATATAGTTTATTACTGAGCAAAGTTCGATGACATTTAAAGTACACACACACTTTGTAAATGTATTCAATACCACATTGTTTTGAAAATATTCTTTAAAAAAACTCACCTGCAGGACATAGGAGAAACAGTCTTGAAATTGCTCCCTTTTAAGTTTTCTTCCATTTATATAAACTTCTCCCAGGAGAGAACCAGAATTCCCAATTCTTCCCGCTATAGCATCTAAAAGAGTGGTCTTACCAGAACCTTAAACAACAGATTAGTAAGAATTTATCTACGTTTAAAGGATTTATTCAATGATTTGAATTTTACAGTGATGAAATTATATTTGTAATCATATAAAATTGTATCTAAAAGGTCATTGTTTAATGCGTATGTAGAGGTTTATTGCTTTATCATGCCATAACGCAAAATTTGATACTTTAATATGTATACAAAAATATGACTTTTTTTCTTGAATAGTTTTACATCTCAGTCCAGATCAGACACAGTGAGAACATAAACATAAAACCAGTCAACCTAAACTTCTCATTCAATTTTAGAGTGTTTGATTTATTATAAATTACACAAAATAATACATACTTTATGTAAAGTTAATATTTACATCACTCAATACACTTAAGATGTGACATACTAATTGTGCACCCATGTTTTGGGTCACTTACATAGACTAAAAAGGTAACTTACCTGAGTTTCCCAGAATTCCCATGATCTCACCACTGTTCACATGAAATGACACATCATTCAATATCTGCCTTGTCCATTTTTTTCTATAGGATGGAAGGTCCCACCAGGGTCCTACATGCTCACTAAAACACACACATGCAAATAATATTTTTATAAAACATGTGATTGACTAGTTAGCATATGGCATTTCAAATAAAAGAAATAATAGGAATTCTTGAGCATAGTGTGTGTATATATTTTGAACCAGCATTAGGTAACTAAGCATTTTTAAGAGTATTATATTAATGAGTAATTTATTAATAAGTACACTAAGGTGGTTAATCTGCAGAATAAATTGAATACAGTTGTTTTTAAAATCCCCAGATTTTTTCCATCATATTTAGTTTTTGTAACTGTAACTTTACAGACAATTATAATAAAAACTTTTATTTTATTAAAATAAAAAATGTGGCAAATTATTATTTTAATAATTTATTTTAAAACCTTAAAATAAAAACACTTGATGATGATTTATTTTATTTTGTATACTAAACTTTAAATTAAATAAATGCAAAATGTAAATCTTTTTGAATTCTTTTCCGCAAGATTTTTGGAAATACTTTGCCATTTTTAAAAGCAGCTTATGCAAGTTACACTGACTGCAGCTGCATTATACACTAATCCTTGGTAGAGCATAACTACTATATTAATAGAAAGCTTAACTTTTTGCAAAACCTGAGTTTTAAAAATCTTTGAATGATATTAACAGTTGTAAAAAAAGCTGTTTGATAGCAGTCTAATAAGCCAATGCACAACTAAAAGTCTTAAACAATACAGCATGTGTTGTTTCTAAAACTGCTTATGTTAAGAGTATTAAACATGTTAAAAATTTTGTTTTGAACACATCTGTTTGAAGGCTTACCAGACATTATTAAGTTGTAAGACTCTATTTTTAATTAATTTCAAGAAAATTATCCACAAATTCTTTTTCATTCTTACCTGACAGTATAGGACACGTTTTTTACACTCAGGCAGCATGAAGGTTCTGTGTAGTTTGGGTTTGCTATGGCTGTCCCCATCTCTGACTCCATTTTAAAAGATCCACTAAAATCATTCTTCTGGTAAATATCCTGCATGGAATAAGATTTACTCATTGTCTCTCTTCTATAGTCAATCTACCCTCATGAGTATTTAAATGTGACAGTCAGGTCCACTTCTCAGCTGTCTAAACACTTCACTTCACGTTCATGCTGCACAGATGAGGCAGAACCATAAACCGTGTTTCTTATCAGTAGAACTTTGCTCCATTCGCTATATAGAGCTTCTCTTTGCCTTTTCATGTCAGTTTTTCAGGACAATAAGAGGAGCAGGTACTTCTCCAAGCAAGAAACAAAACCAGTGGGGCAAAGACCCCACTTCCACTGGACACGTCATTCAGCCACTACAGTATGTCGGACCAAAGCGTTCTCCATAGCTCTACAGCTGTGAACCAGAGCACGGTGAGTTCATGAACAACAGACTGTAAAGTTCAAACAGAAATGTTAACCTATAGTAACCTACACATTTCATTAGTTCTCTTTCTTGTATGTTACTTTTGTTTTCAATTTTACATACAAAGAGTAAGCTATACTATTATTTCTGTGCTATTGATTTTTTTTTGCCGTCTGAAAGACTCTGTTGACTGAACCCTGAACTATGCAAATAACCAATCTCTTATATGCATCATTTGATTGTAAAATAATCACCATAATCAGTTTTATTAATAGGTAATCAGCATAATCGTAATTCGTAATTTAAAAACCTGCTAAAAGTGTAGATAGGTGGCATTTACTATTTAAATAACCCCAACATATTGCAGTGCATTTTAAGTGACTGCTTTTTGCAATGGCAACCGCCATTAACTACATGTGTCAACACACACAGGGACGGGACATCAGACTTTTTTCATCTCCAGAAGAAGACAGCAGTCTGTATTTCACTTACAGTGGTGGACGCAATGAACTGGAAGTTCATAATCTCAGCTATGAGGTTAGATATGAATCTTTCAAGCATTTATTCTTTATATTTTTAGCAAATATCTACTGAAAGAGTTTCATTCTTTCTTCTTTTAAACTTCACTGAAATACTGACACAATGTAAACAAAACATCCACTAAATTAACCTGACACCAGCTGATTAGAAGTTACTGTGCAAATAAAAGGTAACACTTTACAGTAAGGTTGTATTTGTTAACAGTTAGTTAAAACATTAGATAACATGAACAAACACTGAACAATACTTCTACAGCATTCATTCATCTTAGTTCATGTTAATTTCAGCATTTACTAATACATTTTTAAAATCAAGCATTGTAACTGTTAACATTAAAGGGGCCATGGCATGAAAATCTGACTTTTTCCCTGTTAAAGTGCTATGGTCCTCAGTGCTTCTATCAACCTAGAAAATGTGAAAAAGATCAACCCAGTTACTTAGTTTTGGTAAACCATTCTCTACAAGCACATGAAAAAAAACATTGAAATTTGGCTCTCCTTATGATGTCATAAGGAGCTCTTATTATAATAATACCACCCCTTAATCTGCACTATCCAACCACAGCACTGCCATTTAGTGCAGAGAGAAAGACATAGAGACAAAATAATTCACAGCACAATTGAGTTTTAATTGCAACAAACCACCATCATTGCGATCAGTGTTTGCACTTCATCCGTTCATTTGCATGTTAAAGGACACACCCAAAAACGCCACATTTTTGCTCACACCTACAAAGTGCCAATTTTAACATGCTATAATAAATTATTTATATGGTATTTTGAGCTAAAATTTCACGTATGTGCTCTGGGGACACCAAAGATTTATTTGACATCTTAAAAAAGTCTTGTCCCATGGCCCCTTTAATTAATGCATCATGAACTAACATGAATAACTGTATTGACATTAACAAGAATTAATACAGATGTGTTGAATAAGGTGCGTTTTGGTCGAATCGGATTACAAGTGGACAATATATAAATACAGGTATAAACATGGTGTTAAAAGCTCATCCACTATCAAATAAATTTAGTGGTAGTCGAAAACACATTTGACCAGATTGCTTTTGTGGTGTAGATGCTCATGTGGTCAAATGTGTTCGAACAGCAAAGGACGGCCTGCTATCCACCTATTGATCTAATGTGTGATGTACCAAGCAAAATGTTTTTACATTGGTCCAGAGTTCTTGTTCAAACCCACAGTGTTCAGCGCAACTTTAGGCTTTCATTAATAAAACTATAGTGCCTGCAACAAATGTTTGTGTTTTGTTGGCAATTGGCACGTAACTTCATACAATAAACAACATGAATATGTAAACATATTAGGTGAACATGAACATGTAAACATGAACATTGCTTATGACTCGCCCCACCTGCAATACGCCTCCAGGATCTTGACTTTATTCCGAAAGTAGCGGTACAGCTGATCTGTATTTTATAAATCTGATAAAACTAAAGTTTCTTCAGAGATATGAAGATTGCAATACTACTCTATACACTCTAAAAACAAAACAGTGCTAAATAGCACTAAAAGTAGTTCACTGGCTTGTAATCATAGGGGAACCATTTTAAGTGCCATATAGCACCTATGTAGTACCTGTGTAGAACCCTATTGTGCTATATAGAACCATATCTGGTGCTATAGTGGTGCTATATCACCCCCGGATGGTTCTTAATAGGTGCTATATAGCACATAAAATGGTTCCCCTATGATAAGAGTTTTTAGCACTAATTGTTTTTAGAGTGTAGGTACTCAAAATAACACAAGATTAAACAGCGTATGTTATGTGACCTTTACTGGTTTTAATGAGAAGTTTTTTGTTGTAATGTTGGTAACTATAATAGTCTCTGTGGGTCTCTACTGATATATGCTGGATTCTATTGGTTGGACCATTCCTACAGGAATAAAGCCCAAAACACACTACAAAAAGGAATTTTGTAATGGTTTTAGATAAAGGTTAAAGCTAATGGTTCCTAATGGTTTTTTAAGGGAAACCATTAGAATTTATGTGATGGTTTCTATTGTTTTTGTCAGCAGGGCAAATATGTCAAAATAACTCATCTGTATTTGTTCACAGGTGGACACAGCAGCCCAGATTCCCTGGTATGAGAGGCTGTCAGAGTTTAAGATGCCTTGGGAGATGCAAAGCAACAAGCAAACAGCCATTAAGGATTTAAACCTACGTGTACACAGTGGCCAGATGCTTGCTGTAATTGGCAGCTCAGGTACAGTATCAATAGTCATGTAGCCTACTTTAATCTGATTTAGTAAAAGCGTTAAAAAAACATGCTGGTTCTACCAGGTTGTGGCAAGACTTCCTTACTGGACATCATAACGTGTCGAGACGAGGGCGGCACTGTGAAATCAGGAGAGATTTTGATCAATAAGAAACCTTGCACGCGCTCCCTGGTAAAGAAAAACATCGCTCACGTGCGGCAGGATGATCGTTTGTTACCGCATCTCACAGTAAGAGAGACGCTCGCTTTTGTGGCACAACTGCGGCTGCCCTCACACTTCACTCAGGAGCAGAGAGATCAAAGGGTAAGTAGTGGAGATATGCTTGCGCCTCACCCAGTTAAAGATCATAATCCTGTCAACATCTTGACTGGTGTGCGTTTGACCTTCACAGGTGGATGATGTCATTGCAGAGTTGCGTCTGAGGCAGTGTGCACACACGCGGGTGGGGAATGAGTATGTGAGGGGGGTGTCAGGGGGTGAGAGAAGAAGAGTTAGCATTGCTGTACAGCTACTCTGGAATCCTGGTGAGTCTTTTACACATTATATAAAAACCTAGACTTCAATCTTTAAAGTAAAAATGTAATAAAAAATTGAATTACTTTAAAATGTCTTGAAGAGTTAACCCAAATACTCACCCTCATTTCATCCCAGATGTATATGATTTTCTTAAACGAACACGCCCAGATTTTGGGAATTTAGCTTATTCACCGTATCCCCCAGAGTTAGATAAGTCTATACATACCTTTCTCATCTCCGTGCGTCCCGTAACTCTGTCAGACGCAGCCCCCGCTAGCTTAGCTTAGCACAAAGTCTGGAAGTGAATGGCTCCAGCTAGCAAACTGCTCCCAATAAGTGACAAAATAACGCAAACATTTTCCTATTTATGGGTTGTGACTTGTATAGTCACACCATGTACAAATAACAAGGTGATACGAGACACAGCCATCTTTTAACACTATACATACTGGGAACTATATTCTCAGAAAACGAAGCGCTGCTACATGGGCGGAGTGATTTGCACAACTCTGTATACTGTTAAAAGATGGCTGTGTCTCATATCACTTTATTATTTGTACATGGTGTGACTATACAAATCACAACATATAAATAGGAAAATGTTTGTGTTATTTTGTCACTTATTGGGAGCAGTTTGCTAGCTGGAGCCATTCACTTCCAGACTTTGTGCTAAGCTAAGCTAGCGGGGGCTGCGTCAGACAGAGTAATGGGACGCACGGAGATGAGAAAGGTATGTATGGACTTATCTAACTCTGGGGGATACGGTGAATAAGCTAAATTTTCAAAATCTGGGCGTGTTCCTTTAAAGGGATAGTTCACCCAAAAATACAAATTCTGACATAATTTTCTTACTCTCTTGTTGTTACAAACCTGTATAAATTTATTTGTTCTGATGAACACGAAGAAAGATATTTTGAGAAATGTTTGTAACCAAACCGTTCATGAGCCCTATTCACTTCCATAGTATTTTTTTCAAACTATGAAAGTGAATGAGGCTTATGATCAATCCATTTTGGGTGAACTATCCCTTTAAGAACACAAATAATTAAATGCCATCATGTTATCTTCTGGGGTCAACATGGCGAAGCTTCAAAAACCGCATCCATCCATCCATCTTTAAATGAATCCAAATGATTTCAGTGGGTTAATTTATGTCTTCTAAAGAAAAACGATACATTTGTGAGCAAAAATTATTTATATTTTAAGCACATTTAGCAATTGATATGTCAGGTATACATGGAAACATACAGATCAACGTGGTAAGTTCAGATATAGCGACTAGGCCATTCGTGTCAGTTCCGCCGGACACGTCCCGAACATGTTTCCGCGTTCGTTCTCCGGAAGTCTCGTTGGTCGACCGCATACGTCATCAAGGTTTAATATTTCGAGTTTAATTTCAGAACAGCAACCGTTACATTTCAAGGTAAGAATGAAACTACAATGATTGTATGTCTTAAAAGAAGTAAATCTTAAATCTGGCACGAATGGCCACCCTAATGGCGACACGCCAATAACGTTGAATCTGATTGGCTCTTGTGTGGCTTGTGGAGCTATTGACATGCTGCTGTATATAATTTACCTCTACATTTTTTATTAATGTTTTAATACTTTAAGTTTTTTTAATTAAAGAGCACATATTGTCCGATTCAGGATTTTACATTTCCTTTGGTGTGTAAGTGTGTATTAGTACATGTTACCAATATGCAAAAGCTACATACCCCAAAGTAAATGATGACTTGAGTTATCGTCTCCAACGTAAATCTCTTTTATTGGACTACAACAAACACAAGGATTGGAGGCAACAGTTTACTTCCTGGGATTGGTGATGTAGACAAGACCGACATTATCATAATTCCTCCTGCTTGGACTCACAGCCTGTAAGTTAACTCTTGTTAGCAACCAAATCCTTCAAACATGGTAATAGTGTCACATTTCCGGCTGACGTCAGAGGTATTCAGGCCAATCACAACGTACAGATTAGATGGCCAATCAGGGACAGGGAGCTTTTCAAATCTGTGCTTTTCAGGAAAAGAGTGAAATCCAGAGCTACAAAAATGGAAAATAATATTTTTTAACCATAAACCACGCAAACACATTGTATTATACCAAATACAGAAAATAACATAGTTATTTTTGCAATAAAATAGGTCCTCTATTATAAAAAAATATAATATTATATGTTTGTGTTTTTATACATTTGGGATGACATGTTATGAGACATTTTGCACATCAGTTGTTGCACATCAGTACTCTAAAAATGCTTTTTTTTCCAAATCCTAAATCAAAATGTAATATCTCTATTTTTCATCCACTTTTAAAATATTTTGTATCTGTTCTTAGGTATTCTCATTCTAGATGAGCCTACCTCAGGTCTAGACAGCTTTACAGCCCATAATTTGGTCATTACATTGTCCCGTCTGGCTCGAGGGAATCGTCTGGTCTTGCTCTCCGTCCATCAGCCCCGTTCAGATATCTTTCAGCTCTTTGATCTGGTAGTGCTCTTGTCATCCGGTTCAGCAGTGTACTGCGGTCAGGCCAAAGACATGGTACCCTACTTTACTGCTCTTGGATACCCCTGTCCACGGTTGTGCAACCCTTCTGACTACTATGGTGAGTGGGAAAAAGAATAAAAAGTAGTACAGTGTCTTAAGCTCATCATTTGGTTTGGGTGCTGGTTCCGAACTGTAAACTTCCTTTACAGTGGACTTGATAAGCATTGATCGACGCAATCCCGAAATAGAAGCAGCGTGTTTGGAGAAAACCAGAACTTTAGCAGCACAGTTTGTGGAGAAGGTAAACAACACAGAGGATTTCATGTGGAAATCAGAAGATTGTGGTCCACAGCTGGACGTTCCTCAAAGGTAAATCTCATTCATGTGAATATGTGTTGTTTCATTATAATTATTTAATATAATCAGTTATTATTATGTATAGGCAGAATCTGATAATAAGCTTTTCTACGGCAACAGCGTCACCTCCATATCACAGATGGATGCAGTGATCACAGTGTCCAAGCAGAAGGACCAACTGCCGGGTAAACTTCACCAATTCACAGTCCTGATCAAGTAAGCCAATTAAACTGGATTCCTTACTGGGAATTAACTAATAATCATTTCTAATGTTAATAAATATTGGCTGATTCATTTACAAATAATAGATGTTTACCCTGCTTTGGCTTTTTGCAGACGGCAGGTCTTTAATGACTATCGTGATCTGGTGACGCTGATGGTTCATGGTTTTGAAGCGCTGCTGATGTCACTGCTCATTGGTTTTCTTTATTACGGGGCTGGAGACCAGAGTTTATCTGTACAAGATACCGTGGCCTTGCTTTACATGATGGGGGCCCTGACACCCTTTGCTGTGGTGCTGGATGTCATAGCAAAGTGTGAGTGTGCAAAATATATTGTTTTCAGTGAGGTTATTTATGTTTTTATTGTCTTATGATGTAACATTGTCTGTTTGACAGGTCATTCAGAAAGAGCCATGCTTTATCATGAACTGGAGGATGGGATGTACTCAGTCACCTCATACTTTTTTGCCAAGGTACATAAACTACATTGTGAAAGAGCTTCAGCAGAGAAATGACAGTGGTGTAGATGACCCTTTGGCATTCAATTTTAATGTCAGAAGAGAATATGAAAGTCAGTGCTGATCCTAGAAGACTTTTTAAAGGGGACATTTCACAAAACTTTTTTAAGATGTCAAATATACCGTTGGTGTCCCCAAAGTATGTATGTGAAGTTTTAACTCAAAAAAAACATACCCTATAGATAATTTATTACAGCATGTTAAAATTGCCACTTTGTAGGTGTGAGCAAAAATGTGCTTTTTAAATGTAAATGAGCTGATCTCTGCACTAAATGGCAATGCAGTGGTTGGATATTGCAGGTTAAGGGGCGGTATAATCCCCTTTTGACATCACAGGGGGAGCCAAATTTCAACGGCTTATTTTTCACATTTCACAGATTTTCATGATATGTCCCTTTTAACTTGGGTTTTGTGAACTGGATCACATTTGAACACACATGGCATGTGTATAGTGGAAATTTTAATTACCTTGTAAAAAAAAAAAAAAGTTACAGTGGTAAAGTTACCGACCTGTTTACTATGAACGGAGTACCCTAGAATTACACTGACTATATATTCTTGTTCTGCTGAAATCTGAATAAACTAGATAAGTTCTGGATAAGGTTTTTTATGAACCTAAAAACAACCAGAAGGGTCTACAATTTTACACCATTGTCATTTTCTATTGCTTTTGCAATCATTTGTAATAATAAGTAGATACACTGTAAAAATTATTTTGTGGCATAGTAAATTTAACTAAACAAAATGAGTAAATTCTATAAAAAATAGTGTTTTTTAACCAAATGTTAGTAAAAATATCACAAAAAAGGTGAGTAATTCTAAATGAACACATTATTTAGTAAATTCAACTAAATTTTATCATGTTAAATTTGTAAGAAGGAAGTTTAATTATTAATTTTTGATCGAAACTACTTGAATTATTTTAGTAAATATAACTAACTAGGCAAAAATTAAAATACAGTGCATCATTTTTGCATGCAATTTTTAAAGTAAATTTTACATGGAATTTTAATGAATGCTTACATTGCTTAAAATTCCATGTAAAACTTACTTAAAAAAGTGGATGCAAAAATGATGCACTGTATTTTAATTTTTCTTAGTAAATCCATCCAGTGTGTTATTTTTTTCCGTGTAATAATGCTTTTAAGAAATCATGTTTGGTGGTTTATTTGTCAGGTATCAATTTGCTAAATTAGTCTATAATTAAAAAAAAATCTCAAATGTTTGAAATTGAGTATTTATATCACAGTCCTTATTATGTCTTATTAGATCTCAATCTCTGTTTTTTTCTTAACTTAATTTTTCTAAAAAGGTCTTAAAGTCTTTAATGTAATTTTAATAGCTTTTTTGTTTTTTGCTTTATATCTTTTCTAAATTTTTAGTTTACAGCGTATACAAGATCTATACATTTCACTACAGGTTATATATGTATATAACCAGGGCTGGAAATGGGGGGAACGTGGGGGGACGGGTACGGGAAGTGAATTTTGAGTAGGGAGTTTTAAAAATGGTGGAATTGAAAAGGAATTATATTTAAACAACTTAATAGCTCCCCATTGTAAGTTTTTTTTATTGCAACTATTATTTTATAATGCATCATAAAGCTTGCCACATGACACTTTATAGTAAAATATCCATTTAAAATCTCCATTATCTAAATATCAAAATTTTCACACTTTACCAATTTTTTTTTTTAACCTGAGGACCAATTTATTGTTAAATTGTTAAAAGTTTGTGTGACTTCAAAAAAACATTTTTAGGAGAAAACATAAAAAATGTAATAGGTCTCATTCATTAATGCATACGCACAAATTTGTGTGTGAGATTTGCGTACGGATGTTTTCAGGAACAAATTGTTATAAAAAAAACTGTGGTATTAATTTTTTTGTACATTTAGAAGAAATTGTAATAAGTTTTGTTGAATCACGAAATGTTTGTAAAACATTCATTTGCACATCTCACACACAAATTTCTGCGTACGCATGCTTAATGAATGAGACCCAGTGTTTTTATTTTAAACCCATTTTAACCTCCTAAAACCCGAATTTTGGTTTGTCTTTTTTCAGATTCCTACCAGCTATTTTGGGGTTATGAAGAACCAATAAATTTAATAACTAGATTGTTTTCTAAGAACATGAAGCAGTGAATTTTTCCATGTTTGTGTACAACAGGTTCCAGTACAACAATATTATGGTGCAAACATAAATTTTTTTAAAGTCATCTAACCCCCCCCCCCCCCAAACTAAAGTGCCCCCAGTGCATTTCCAGCTATATAACTGTGTATGTGACAAATAAAATCTTGAATGTGAATGATTAATTTTGAGACATTGAGGTGTTTAGAAATTTGGTGTAAATGCAACCCTGATGAACTATACTAAAAAGATTCCTGACAAATAACAGTTAAGCAATAGTGCAGACAGAAGTTAAGCGACTTGGCAAGGAAAGGTCATCATGAGTTGAATATTACCTACTGCTTGTTTCAATCATATGGCTATTGGACTTTGTCATTGATTTCCTACTCTGATGATTATATGTGGAGTTGGGTCAAACATGGACACTTTCTACTGTAGAATCTACATTTTACCCAACAATGGTTTGAAACAACCCAGCATTTTTTTCAGAGTATAATTGGTCTAATGTCGTTTTCAGGTCCTCGGCGAGCTTCCAGAGCACTGTGTTTTTACCCTGGTATACGGTTTGCCCATCTACTGGCTGGCTGGGCTCAATTATGCTCCTGATCGTTTTTTTCTCAACTTCCTGTTGGTGTGGCTGATAGTGTACTGCAGTCGCTGCATGGCACTATTTGTGGCAGCAGCCCTGCCAACATTGCAGACGTCTTCCTTTATGGGCAACGCCTTCTTTACTGTCTTCTACCTGACTGCAGGCTTTGTCATAAGTCTAGACAACATGTGGCTGGGTAAGAACATCACAGAATGAATGCATCAGTATCTAAATCTGTTAGTGTTGCTTGAGATTACTGATAACTTTCATCCCCATCAGTGGCGTCCTGGTTTTCCTACATCTCCTTCATGCGCTGGGGTTTTGATGGAATGCTGCAGGTTCAGTTTCATGGAGTCAAAATCCCAGTTTCAATTGGAAACGTGACTGTAGAATTAGATGGTATTAAAGTGAGTAACGCTAATGCAACATTTCGGTTTCTTATCATGGATACCAATATGTTTCAAGAAATAATTTTCAACAATTTGATTCGCAGGTGGTGGAGATGATGAAAATGAACCAGTATCCACTTTATTCCTGCTTCCTGGTGCTTATTGCTGTTGCTTTTGTTTTCATGTTGCTCTATTTTGTGTCACTCAAATATATTAAACAAAAATCCAGTCAGGATTGGTAAGAAACAGCTCACATTAAAGGGACACTTCACCTTTTTTTGAAAATATGCTCATTTTCCAGCTCCACTAGAGTTAAACTGATTTTTACAATTTTGGAATCCATTCAGCTGATCTCTGGGTCTGGCAGTACCACCTTTAGCATAGCTTAGCATAATCCATTGAAACTGATTAGACCATTAGCATCGTGCTAAAAAAGAACCATAGCTTTGATATTTTTTCCTATTTAAAATTTGACTCTTCTGTAGCTACATCATGTAAAAGACCGATATGGCTAGGAACTATTCTCAGTCGGGCGTAATAATCAAGGACTTTGCTGCCGTAATATGGCTGCAGGAGGTGCAATGAAAAAATAGTCCCTTTAGTAACTTTCAATAGCAGGGAACTATTTTCGGGCACTTCGTAATATCATTGCACCTCCTGCAGCCATTTTACGGCAGCAAAGTCCTTGATTATTACGCCAGAATGAGAGTATAGTTCCTAGACATATCGGCCTGGAAAATCGCAAATTTTAATTTTCCGTCTGTTTTACTCGTACTACAAGATGTAACTACAGAAGAGTCAAGTTTTAAATAGGAAAAATATCGAAACTCTTTGGTTATTCTTGAACGCGATGCTAATGGTCTAATCAGATTCAATGGATTATGCTAAGTTATGCTAAAAGTGGTACAGCCAGACCCGAAGATCAGCTGAATGGATTCCAAAACGGTAAAAAACAAATGTTTAACCATAGGGGAGCTGGGGAAAACGAGAATATTTTCAAAAAAGAACTGTAGACTTCAAAAACAGCTTAAGTTTGTGTGTTAATGGGGCTACAATTCGACTTGGCATTCAAGATTGGAGAGACAGGGGACATGTGCGAATAATGCATTTCCCACTGTGTCACATATACTTGGACAGAGAGATTAAGTTTGACTAAACAAATATTATAATAGACAGTACAAATGTACTTTTTTCCAATCAAACATCTTTCTCTCTCTCTCTCATGATGTTGCTGAGCATTGTCTTGAGCGAGAGAGTTTGGGGAAGGACTCTGATCACACAGTCTGGACTGTGAATGAGTCTTCAGTAAATCACCTGTAAATTATGGGGCTCATTGCACTACCACTGTCTGCCGCTGGATGGCAGCAATGTACAATGTTTCTTTGCACTTCTAAGTTTTCTAAGCATCATTAAATTGTTTCTTTTTGACAGATCAGTAAAGCATACGTTATATACACACTGCAGTGGTGAAAATTTTGATCAACATGACATCATTTCGCCTCATGATCCATCTCATATTTTAACATGGCATATAACATGTTAACCATACAGAAATTGACATTACAAACTGTTTTGAAATCATCATTTATATATCATTGTATTCACTTGTATGGGTATGTTATTACCTCCTGAACATCAGAGAAAGCTCAAAAACAAGCTCACATCAATAATAAAATGTTAAAATGGCAAATTACAAATGTTGACATTAATTACAGATTGCAATGGTAAAAGGAGATTTACAGACTAAACATAAACATAAAAAGTGAATGCATTTAAAATAATCTTTTGATCCATTAAAAAAATACTTAGAAATATTGACATACTGAAATGATACAGAGAACTGACTTTGAAAGTTTGTATAGTGGTTAATATGTAATATCTTAGGACTTTATTATCAATACTAATCCTTACTCATATAATTAGCTCCGAATGAAACAAACTAAAGTCTTTAAATAACTTGAAAAGGTTTTTGGTGACGGTGTTAAAAGTATTTAAAACCATTACACTCAAAGACTAAAAGCTAAATACAAATGGCTGTCATAGATTCCTGCTCGTTGATGATCATCAATAGTTGTATGGCATATGCACTAAAAATAAAACATATGACAAAGAGAGAAGAGGGAGGGGTTAGAGGACCTCCCGAAGATGCCAAAATAAAAGAATTTATGCTACATCTGTCACACAATCATCTCTGCACTTCAGCCGACTACCACTGGGTGACACTGATGTTCTTTCTCTTTCCTTACATGTATTTTTATCTAGAGATTACAGTGCTGCTTTGGTAAATATCCAAAAACAGCTGCTTTTTGTTCAAATCCCAATGTTTGCTTCTCCAAATACATGTAAGAATTTATCAAATCGTGTGCCAATAAAGGTTTATCACAAAGCCTTTGAAAGGTTTTGTAAGTCACACTAGAAATGCATTTGTAGCTAAAAATGTATGCACTTGTGCTAAATCCTGATAAATCTGAACAGAAAAAAAACATTTCATCTGTAAATGAAATATTATACAATCATTTTATTATTGTACTTAAAAGCATATGGCTAGCGTTGTGGTCTCTACTCCTTATATTTTACAACATACTTCATTCATCAATGAAAAATTTTCATATAATGCATCTTACATTTTCATTTTTCAAGATGAAATAACTATGAAAGAGCCAATGAGAATGTATGTTTACATTTATTTGCATAAATACCTATGTACACAACATCATGTTAACCATAACATCATGAAATCATTATTAACGGCCGGAAAACAAACAAACAAACAGACAATCACAGTATAACACAGAACCGATGCACATCTTTTATATATAAAAAAGTTTAATGGAGGAAAAGTAAAGGAAAGTTCATCATCTAGTCATCCGCAGGTACCACAGACTCGGATCGCTGCTGCTTCAGTTTATCAGCATAAAACTTAAATGACTCCTGAAAGATAAAGAAATACAGTATTTTTTAAATCTTTTTCAAGTCAAAGCCAAAACCAGCCAATATAAAAATCATACTCTGAGCGCACAATGTGTTGTTTTCAGTCAGAATCGCTGAGTGTTGTGTGCAGCAATGCGTTTCCTGCCCTCCGGGGCAAACTAATAACAACCACACGCTTGCAAACAATCCCACGCTCTCGATTCATCTTACAAAGCAGATTAATTCACCAATAACACATTTGCTCCCTCAAGTCGTCCTAATGAATCGCGGCGAGTGGCTGTAAACAGCGCAGCTCGCTCTATTTTTGGAAGGTGAGGGCTGTTAGAAGATTAGTACCATTTTGCCAACAATGTACGTTCTCTTATTAATGGGGTAATTAAAGTCGATAAATAGCAGCCGGCGTGAACAAGAAGCGAGGCCAGATGTGAACAGCACCCCAAATCTCTCTTTATCGTCTCCCTCCTGAGACTCTTTGTACGGCGGTATTAGTGCCGCGAAGGAAAGAACGATGGAGTTGAATGAAACGGGATGGAGTGCTACCTGAGATTGCTTTGTGAACACTTAAAAAGGTGCGCTGAGAGCTTAGTGGTTCACCGTGGGGGGGGGGGTGTAGATGGCTGGCGGTCTCCTCTAACGTTGCTCAAAAATGCGAGAGTGCGGTTCTGACAGGTAGTAAATAACACACGAGTCCTCTTATGCCATTTCAGGTGTGGAAAGAAAAATCCTTTAAAAGTGAAGATTGACCTTGGTTCTTATAAATGTAAGATAATGAAGTAATGTAATTCGTACACATTTCTGTATAAAGAATGTCTGTACCTGTCATACATTTATCTGTATTGCTTGTATGTGTCTGAATGCTTAAAATGGTGTTCATTTACCGGAGGTTCTTGGAAGGGAACGGCTTCGCCAGCTTCTCTGTACAGTAAGGCCAATCTCTTCAATGTCAGTTCATCAGCTTTAACCCCCTCGTTCTGCATCTTCTCATAGACGGCCTTTGCCGACTCGAAGTCCTTATCCAAACCTGGTGAACGATGGAGAAAACCAGTGCTGTTAAACTTGTAATGTTTCATTCTGCTCTCATTCGGACCAGGTGACACGGTCCTCATGAAATAGTGATGGTGCGGGGTTCTCTAAGTACTGAAACGTGTCAAAATTCTCACGGTAGGCTGGATAAAGCAGCGTGTCATTAGGGAACATGTGTTTTTATTAGCAAACGCCTCTCCTGTGTGTCAGTGAATGCTCGCTGCTCGATGCATTTTTAATTGAAAGGCTATTAACCGACAAGCTCCGCATAACAGATTGCTGGGGTGGGCTGAGCAGTGACTTAATGCCATTGTCCGGCAGATGAAGCGTGTAGCTTTCAACACCGCTGTTGCTAAAATAAAATGCATTATGCACAGGGGGAAAAAATGCTCTAGATGAGTATGAAGTAACACACAAAGTTTAATCCAGGAAAACATCAGGATAAATATTACACAAAGTACTGGAAGTTTACTGTGAGAACTACAGTGATGCAAATTAGGAATAGTGCAAGAAGTTGTGTACATGGAGGCAGTTGGGAGCAATGATTGTGCCCTAAAGCATTTAATGTTTTATTTTATAATAGGTCATGGTTATAGCATGTAAAAACACCGGACGAAGTGTCTTATAGACTTCCATTGAAATAAAAAATAAAAAACCAAATGATGTCATTTGGGGCCAGAGTATGCGCAGTAGTGATCGTAGAACCTACAACCAACTTTAACCAAACCAAACTAAATGCTTAAAGGTGCAGTGCGTAAATTTTAGGAGGATCTATTGACAGAAATGCAATGTGATTTGTATAACTGTGTATAAAGACCTTACATAATAAACCATTATGTTTTTATTACCTTAGAATGAGCAGTTTTTAATCTACATACACAGCGGGTCCCCTTTAATAAAAGTCGCCATTTTGCACCGCCGTGTTTCTACAGTAGCCCTAAACGGACAAACTGCTCTACAGAGCGCGTTTTTTCACTATGTTCTCTAAGACGATGACATGTTTGTCCTGTGGCTGCTACCGTAGCTTCACTTTCCATTTCAAAAGGAAGGTGTGAGCTGTGGACTGAGCCATTGGTTGTAATTCGCAATCTCACCACTAGATGCTGCAAAAATCTACACCATAGACCTTTAAAAGTCAACATTTTAGCGAGTAGTATGAAGCCAGCATCTACAGTCCCGCACCCAGAATCCCTCATTCTCAGACCCCTCGTTTCTCGAGTCAGAGCCTCCTATTAAATTGGATTGGATAAACATGTGAAGAACTTAGGCCGAAACGGGAGTATCGTCAATTTTATTTAGCGAATCATACTCATTCGATTTCTTTTTTAATCAAACTATTTTATAGCTCATCGATACACCAACAATTAGTTTGTTAATTAAATAGTTTGTAACTAAATTTAAGCAGTTAATGTGTGTTTTTTCGCCTTTTCCCAAAAAAAATATTTTGATAGCTAACGTTAGCCTTTAACCTTGAACTTTTTGTAGATGCAGGCATTATGTGAGATGCAGGGATTATCCTGGCAGGAAGCTGAGGAGGTGTTCCTCCGTGGCCCTACTTATCACCATAGGTATGCTTGTAATTTGCAAAAAAAATATATTCTTTATTATTACACAATATTTTTGACAATGGCATTCATCTTTTATTTTAGTTAAGTCGAGAAAATTTGACAGAGTGATTGCAAAAAAGAAGGAAAAAAGAAGGAACATTCGCCTACCAGAAAGTAATTATTTTACCTTAGGCAATTACATTACATTTATTCATTTAGCATACGCTTTTATCCAAAGCGACTTATAAATGAGGAGTTTTTATGCCATTAAAGACGATAAGTAAAGTCACTAACACAATTCTTTCTTCCTTTTTTCTTTGCTTTGTCCTGTTTACAGCAAGATGATGTTTAGGTGATCATTAATAAAGTACAAAATTCTTCATGTTTTGTCTATTCTTATTTGAGTTTTGCTTCGCATATAAAATATAAAACAACAACAGGTTTTGTATATGGTATATGGTATAATGTTAATAAGACCATTATAGGTTGAACTGAAAGAAAAATTTGAATAAAAAAATTGTAGCAATGTAATTTCACATAATATTTTTTAGAAGCTAAAATAAATATTTATTTGAATAACTTTAAATAAAACCAGACCATAAGTGGAATCCTATTGTTTTCAATGGCATTTGGATACGGGTGTTATACGATCTTCCGAACAGCAGAAGAACGCGGTCTCGAAAAACGAGGGGTCTGAGAATGCAGGACTGTAGATGCAGGCTCGGAGTCTGCAGCTTCATAATATTGAAAATAGCAGAAACCACCATTGGAAAAATGTATTGGAAGTGTAATTTGATTTTTTTTATTTGGCTCACGACCCATTTATTTATATCGAGGTTTATATGACCTGTATTGAAGTTACCCACCAGTGGCGAATAAAATGTTTTGGCTTCACTTTTCAGGAGGTGTAATTGGTCAAGACACTAACAGGTCTGCAGTTATTTCTTTTTTTTTATTAATTTTAATGTTTGTATTGGAGAGAAAGTTTGATATGGCATAACAGAGTTTTATACAACCTCTGCATACTGTATTGACCAACAAATAAAAAACAAGCACTTTATTGGCGCAATCAGACATCAAATTGGCTAATTTATCCGTTAAAGTACTCAA
This sequence comes from Paramisgurnus dabryanus, assembly GCF_030506205.2. Lineage (NCBI taxonomy): Eukaryota > Metazoa > Chordata > Actinopteri > Cypriniformes > Cobitidae > Paramisgurnus > Paramisgurnus dabryanus. Next base: position 21,241,940 of record NC_133356.1, on the reverse strand, counting down.
AATGACCAAAATATACATCTCTATTTGCAAATAGAGGTCTTACCATAGCACTTTACCAGATACGAATAGACGTTTTCCTTTTCTGTGAAGTCAGGAATCAACTCTGATAGAGTTTTGATTTTAGCAGCCTGCACAACAAAAAACAACATCATTTATTTCATATACATTACAGTATCCCGGAGAGTCTTGATCTAGATGCATACCTTTATTTTTAGACGTTTTACCGTTACTCGACATGACCGTACATTTACATATGGAGAGTTCAGATGCAAAACCCTGCATATAACATGCATATAACATGCTTTCTTGCATTTTTATCAGACTGTATAAAAATTGATTCTGCCTAAAAACAGTATTGCTGAATGACCTGAAGCTGGGATCAAGTGAATTTAAGGTAAAAGTGTTTGACAAACGTCTCTTATAGCCAAACTGACATACAAAATGGTTACATTTGATCAGTTTGTGGGTTCCCTGTAAATGAAACCAATGCCTGCAGGGTCTGACCAAATGCACACATTTAATAAAAATGTAAAAAGTACGAAAAGCAGAATAAACTTGACCTGTCCTGGACGTTGAGCGGCTCGTAGCATAAATGTGAATATGACGTCCTTCTGTTCGGTGACGGCAGCACAACGCTAAAAAAAAGCACAACACAAATATTTTTGACATGCACACCATCTACATTTGTGCAAAGCATAACCCTTGGTACAAAAACAATTAGTTTCATTTTGTATACCCGCACAGGCAGAGGGGAGCGTATAGAGGTGTGTATAACAGTTTTTAAATGTATTCATCTTCCATTACATCCTCTAGCACTCAGCGCACTGCTCTAAAGTTGAGGGTTAATTATACAGCTAATAAGGGAGTCAAGCAACCAACCACTTATTTCTTTATGAAAATTAAAATGTACAGTGCCCGCCCAATCTAAAGTATAATTATCTACACTTAGCCATATGAAGGCTTTGAATCAAACCAGTATTCCTCTAAGCTTTTAAGCACCGGTGTGCAATTTTCAGTCTTTGATCAGGAATCCGTGGATGATATGCGGCAGGGAGAATAAACTTTAAAACACAAACGCTCTCTGATATGCCAAACTACCTGAAGCAGCCGTGTGTGAATAGAGAGGTTAGCATGTGTAAAGCAGTAAGGATGCTTGAAGATCATCTTTTCAACAAGCATTGAAAAATGACGGCAGGCACTAAACATGATGTGTGATAGTACATACACTATTATAATGGCCTAAAGAACTCAAAATAATGATATCATCACTGTATCTATTTTAATATATATATAAAAAATATTAACACTAAATAATTTATCTTTAGTACTTATGTTTTACTTGTATTTTCGTGAAACCGTGTATTTTATGCTATAATATGCACTTGACGTCACAGCTGACATCACAAATATAGCCAATAGAGATAAACTTGTATTAAAGCAGAGAGTTAGTTTGGTTACAGTAAGTGAGTTTGAAACACTTAAATCTGTTTAGCAGGATAACATCTGCTGTCATTTCCGCCTGTGTTTCTTTTCGAAACTGTGGCGCTGCCCTGTGCCTTCTCTGGGTTCAGCAGCAATGAGGTCAAATTACAAGCCAGTCGGAAACGATGCGCGTCTCTCTTGCATCTGCTGAAAAAAGCCAAGGGGCCTGGGAGGCTTTTAACAGGCGACTGAATTAAAATGGACCAAATCATTGTTGAGCAGAGGGCCCACAGGACAATAACCTGAGCTATTAAAAACTGCACAAGACATTTAGCTTTACTTATGAAAGCTCATTCAATCAGATATTTACCTGACAAATACAATCAAACAGAAGACGCTAGATATTAATATGGTCATCCGATATTTAACATTCCATCTCGAGGACGCGCTCGGCTTGCTATTTTCACATCTCCAAGGATTGTATGGCTAAATGTAGTGGTAGCCTAATGTACCGATTATGTTCCTCAGCTTGCTAAAGTGCTTTTAGGAGGAAGGAGCACTTACTTAAGAGTATCAAAACATGTAAAATGACTTAATGATTAAAACATGAGACCGCAAAAGAGCAAAGATCACTTGTGAAGAAATTGTAGAAGAAAGGTCAGATAAACGAAAGAAAACATATTGGGCTTCAATCCATGGTTTGGATTTAATCTAATTTTGAGATTAGGAGCTTTTAAATTTGATTTTCCTCTTTGATTTCAATATTTGACATGGCTATACTCTGTCATTATTAAGGGGGGAATTTCATAAGACTTTTTTAAAATGTCAAATAAATCTTTGGTGTCCCCAGAGTACGTATGGGAAGTTTTTAGCTCAAAATAGAATTTATTATAACATGTTAAAATTTCCACTTTGTGGGTGTGAGCAAAAATGTGCCGTTTTGGGTGTGTCCTTTTAAATGCAAATGAGCTGATCTCTGCACTAAATGGCTGTGCCTTGGCTGAATAATGCCGATTAAGGGCGGTATTATCCCCTTCTGACATCACAAGGGGAGCTTAATTTCAAATTCACATGCTTACAGAGAATGGTTTACAAAACTAAGTTAATGGGTTGATCTTTTTCACATTTTCTAGGTTGATACAAGCACTGGGGACCCAATTATGGCACTTAAACATGGAAAAAGTCAGATTTTCATGATATGTCCTCTTTAAAGGTGACATAGAATGATTGAATGGGGTATTTATCCTTGTTCTGTGATGTGACACAGTGATGTGATGTGAATTTTTTTGTTTGGGTCTGGAATGCCTTAGAAGCTTCCTAAAAACCTCTCTCAGATAGCTCTATTAGGGTGGAGGATTTTAAACAAGTGGTTTTGCACCTATTTGGCTCCCCTACTGGCTTAACTTGCAATCTCATTACTGATTGGCCGACTTTGCTGCCACTCAAAAAATTTAGCCAATTATTTTAAAGTGGAGGGGCAGTGAAATGCCTGTGATGTCATAAGCATCAGTTTTTCAGATTGGGCTGTTTTTTGGCTGACATTTCTAAAAGAGGAATTTCGATGAGACTGAGATGTTTAGCATGTTTAGCACTTTTTGTATGTTTGTGAATGCGGGTAGACTACCATAGAAAACAGCTGGGATTTCACAGGCAGGGTCACAAATTTGGACAGAATGAATCCAGAAAATGTTCATATTTGACCCAACCATGAGTTGAAACAACCCAGCATGTAGTTTCAGGACTCAAATTAGATTTAGCAATTGAGCAAGGTCACAGTGTCCTTTCAGAGTTTTCATGCATATCTCGGTTCATGACTAAAAGATGTTACCTGCAAGAGAAACTTGGCCTCGTCTGTCCTGCCCGTGTCCAAATACATTATGAAGAGGTCTGTAGCAGCCCTGTATGAGGCGAAGTGATTGCAGAGCCTTTCGGCCATGGCACTCACTGTGTGCAGAAAGAGATGTCAATCAATCGGGTGCTTACACGGTCATTACTACATTATAACACATCAGTGCCTGACATAATGTTTCCCTTATCCAGAAACTTCAAACAAAGGCTTGAAGTCAGTTACTGTAAAGAATACCCGGTATGAAGCGATTGAAGCAATGTGCATGAGAAGGTAAAGTTTGGGTCTTACGTTTATCCAGCGCAGCTTCATTGTTGGCCTCTAAAACTTTACGGAAGACGAAGGAAATGCTGGGATTCGGACCGGCATCTGTGTTTTGGGTGTACACAGACTCCAATAGCTCCACGGCACCGTCAATGTTTCCACTATAAGATGGAGAAAAGATAGGGCAAAACTGAATATTATGTATACATTTTTTTTTATTTCCACTGTTTATATTTCATGCTAGAAATGAATAAAAACCACCCACTCCATATAAAATAAAACTTCAGCCCTGGCAAACAACATCCCAGTGGGAGTTTCATACAGTACAGACAAGCACCACACAATGTCAAGTTTGTAAAAATACAACTCAAATGTATTCACTCCATTTCTGTGTCCTCTCTCTTCCTTGACCTTCATTTACAGAAACACCAAGTGCATAAAACTTTCATCGTCCACATTAATATTCCTGGCCCAGCCACTGATTGTCATTCCCTGCCATTCCCAAAGTCCTAAGACAGCGGAAGAGCATAGTGTTCCTCGCGGCTGGGTGGGCAGCTTTCCTATTTGCCCATTCTCATCCTGTCAGGGTGAACTCTGACCCCCGGGCCACCTAAGCAACAGTGACACGAGCGCTGTGCGCGACTGAGCCAAGCTGACTGGTTAAGAGGCGAGACGGGGTTCTGGAACCCAAGCGTCACATTAGTGTGGCCCATGGTAAATTATTCAGACTGCATAGTCATGGCCATCACTGCACATTGAGGCTGTTAGTAATAATGGGAGGGGGAAGGTATGATGAAAAAATAAATAGATGAAGGTGTGAGAACAGGCCGGACAAGTGGGTGGTTGAAAGACATTATTTGTTGAACCAAATGTTTCAAACATTTGAGGACACCAATTTCATTTCTTGGTAAAAAAACTTAAGGTTACATTGCATGGTATTTACAGAAACATTGTTAATGCTTATTTCATTTGCGACTACACAAAAATAACCAATGCATGTTTGGACAAAAAGCATCTAATCTCATGCTGACAGACATTGTACTGGTTCTCCTTTGTTAGAAAGATTAGGGATGCAGGTCAGGGTTTCTGAGATAACACTACAGTTTTAATCAAGTGTTTACCGTGGTCAATCATAATCTTAACATTTATGTTAGCTCCGCCCTCCAGCCGTCAGGTGTATGTTGACCATTTTTGAATGGAGACACACAAATTCATTTAAATCGTTTTAGAATTGTTTTTTTAGTATTTTGTATTAGATTTTATTGTTTTTGGAGCATTTTATTTATTTATGAAACCTGAAATATGTACATTGTCCTATGTGGTGTATGTTCTTGGATGCCAACGGGTACAAATAAAGTAACCAACAAACCATGAATGCTCGTATTGTGGGCTCTCAAATGTTTGAAGAAATCATTACAACATGATTCCCATGTAGTTTTGGGGGGATGCTCGAGCATTGCTAGATGTTTGCGTATTGTGCCAAGTCAAAATAGGCCACCTAAAGTAGTATCTCTTTCAAGTGTGTGTATACATTAGGGTTCTTACTGTCTACCAATAGAAAGTAATTGCATGAGGTGGATGCAAACAATTTACTTACTTTTTGATGTGAGATAAAGCGGTATTGTTGACAAACAACATGCTGGATAACTTGATGGAGCCTAAGGTATTAATCATGGCTTCCACTTCTTTGATCCCCTGTGCGTTTCCTTCACTCCCGAGACCCTGGACCAGTCGAGTGATGGCCAACTGACTGGGCACCTGATCAGACTGTAACATCCCCTTAAGAGTCTCTAAAGCATCTGTGTGGATAGAGAGAGACTTTGAGGACAGGTTTATAATGCACACGTTCACATTATCAATACCTAAACTGTGAGAACTGAAACAGTTTTACTATTTCACATCTGGGATCTACTCACCTCGCGTCTGGGATCTTTTCACCTGAGTGACGATAAGGAGGTTGCTGGCCATGTCGCTTAATTTAAAATCAGGGATGTGATTGGTGGCACTGGGAAAGCAAAAATGGGTATTGGCTGAATTTTAGCAAGTCAAAAAGTGTTATTTGCAGCATATACCATTTTATTACAGTCCAACTGAAAAATGTGTGCACCAGATTGACTCTCCTCTGCCCTCTTGCTAAACTCTGGACCTTATTTCATCATTCCATCACTTAAACCTTGAAGTCCTTATTATCCTCACTGGCCGGATTAATCCGTCCGCCCAATCGAGCAACATCCGAGCTCCTTATCGCCACGGCGACCGTCCAACAGCTGCTCTTGAAGCAAAATGGTTCAGCAACCAGAGTCGCAGTCATATCCTAAGAAAATCCTTATGTGCTTCTCTTTATTTTTATCTGGCTCTCTAACTGCAGGACAAGAACAACTCTCTCCTTAATTCCCAATGCACTAATCTCTATTTAAAACATCCAACAAACCCAAACATCTGCCCGTAGACCACCACACACACACACACCTCATCACCGCATCAATAAACCGATCATAATAATATTACATTTAAAGAGTGCATTAGTGTTTCCTGCTTAATGACCAGAAACATGGCATAGAGAAATCTATGTCTAAATTTCGAAATATACCAAATAAGCATAAAGTTGCTTTTGGAGCAACACAAGCATGAACAGGGTCTGTTAAACACCTACTGCGTGGGTACAGAGATGTTTATGAACGCCTTCTGATGGCATAAGCAAGATTAAAGGGTCGCTGACTTCCTTTTATGAGGACACATCATCAGAAGTACTTTATAATGCAACCAAGTAAAGCCTCAGAGCTTTATGGTTAAAGATCTATTACTTATTGACAAAAGACTATAATTTCTGCATCTTGTTGCAGTCTTCTGAGAACTCAAAGATTATCTGGCAGCATTGAAAGGGCTTAATTATTAAGACCGCTCACTTTGCATGAATGTACGTGCTCCATCAAAAAGCTTGGTGGAAATTATTTGTTTTAAATCTAGAATTTTCTGATTCTGCTAAAAAGCATTCCCTTAAAGGGACACTCCGCTTTTTTTGAAAATATGTTAATTTTCCGGCTACCCTAGAGTCCGGCTACATTTGATTTTTTCTGTTTTGGATTCCATTCAGCCAATCTCTGGGTCTGGCGGTACCACTTTTAGCGTAGCTTAGCATAATCCATTGAATCTGATTAGACCATTAGCATCGCACAAAAAAATTATCGAATAGTTTCGATATTTGCCCATTCTTTTCTGTAGTTACATTGTGTACTAAGACTGAAAGAAAATTAAAAGTTGCGATTTTCTAGGCAGATATGGCTATGAACTATACTCTCATTCTGGCGTAATAATTAAGGACTTTGCTGCTGTAACATGGCTGCAGCAGGCGTATTGATATTACGCACTGCATAAAAATAGTCCCCTTGGTTACATACAATTGCAGGGGACTATTTCAGGTGCTGCATAATATCACTGCGCCGCATGCAGTCATGTCAAGTTTTAAATAGGAAAAATATCAAAACTCTTTGGTTATTTCTTAGCGCGATGCTAATGGTCTAATCAGATTCAATGGATTGTGCTAAACTATGCTAAAAGTGGGATTCCAAAATGGTAAAAGTCAAATGTTTAACTCTCGGGGAGCTGGAAAATGAGCATATTTTCAAAAAAAGTGAAGGGTTCCTTTAAAACCTGCAATATTGTAACCCTCATACACAGACTCACATGTTTTGAACAGCTTTGGCATCCTCAATGTTTCCACTGGCCAGCAGGGCTTTGATGAGGGCATCATATGGAGCAGGAGTGAAAACAATGCCCCTGCTTTCTGCCTCCCTCAAAACATCACAGGCCTCTAAAGATTAGAGAACAGGGGTTTAATAGTACACACATTATCCAGGATTGATCACTACAGTTTATTAGCATGCTTTTATTCAATTCAATGACTCCATTGTCATTCATGAAAGGTCGGGTTCATGCAAGATTTTCATGTTTGTAGGAGAAATGAGTAAAAATAAAAATAAATCTAACCTTGAACTTTTTCCCTCTTACAGAGAGAAAGAATTTTGAGTCTGTAGTCATCAGCAGTGGCCTCTTTGGGGGAAGAGGTGGTGGTCCTCCTGCGAGGTGAGGTCTGAGGCATAGAACTGAATTTGACCTCTTTCTCCATCAGCATCTCAGGCTGACCCTTAACCTCCTCAAACCACAACTACACAAAAAAACACTCAGCTCAGTCGGAGAATAAAAAACTTATGCAAAATACTAAACCAAGTGGGATCCGCAAACAAATTTGCATTTACAGTACACAAATGATTTCAGCATACAAGATGATCCAAAGCAGCAGATTTCTTTTGGGTACGAGTGATGCCCTGCTATGCTGGGGCGTCCAATACTGCACTGCTAAGAGTAAATGCAGCTAGATGCAACCAAATGTGTAATCTTTTTAATTTAGGACCTTCACAAGCTTCATCTAGTTTATCCGCTATGATGCAATAAGGAGATTTGGAGGAAACGAGATACAGAAGGATTTTACAAACTCACACTTTTAGTCACACTTAAGATGTTTGGTTCTTTACCTCAGGAACCTCAAAGGGCACCTCCTGGTTATTGCTTTTAAGGATATCAGCGAGCAAACGCAGGGTCCTCTCTCTTGGAATCATATTCTCCTCCTGCATTTTAGTCCAGGCTGCTTCAGCCTTACGCCAGTCATTGGTTTCCTCTGACAGGAGAGAGAGAGAAAATGTCAGTATATGGTCATTACACTCACCCATTACTTTTAACCCCAGCTCCCAACACACAAAACTTACTGCACAGTCGGAACAAATAGTGGTACATATCGTCTCTATCACACTCGAACAGCTTGACAGTCATGTCCACCAAGTTCTCAAGGGGCTCCATCTGTGAACAGAAAGATTCATACAGTGATATATAATCTATTGATCGAGAGAGAGAAAGAGAGAGAGAGAGAAAGAGAAAGAGAGAGAGAGAAAGAGAGAGAGAGAGACACTCACCTGTTGGGCTGAGATACATTTCTCTGCAAACCACTGCAGACGGGCTGGTCGTGCCCTTAGTCCAGGAGTCTACAAAAAAGAAAATTTATGATATCAACAAATCAGGTTCACTTAATGACTCCGGTTTGCCTACACTGAATAAAATTCATTGTACACAATTTTTTATCTTTTTGACGACTCGCATACAAGCTTATATTTGTTTGGTTCTCTCTTCTCTAGTTCAGGGGTTTTTAAACTGTATGATGCCAAGGACCCCAAAATATGATAAACCTTTTGTGAGTTATTCCTTATTCCATTAACACAGTAAAACACATTAATGAAGTAAACAACGTCCAAAGCAGTGTATTTTTCATTGTATTTAATTTTAACTGTAAAAAAAGGATAGGCAACATTATGCCAGGATGAAATGTGGGAAAAACTATTTTGACAATTACCACAAGCCTATGCATAATGAAAGCGATGCGGTGCGACACGCCTGCGTCCGCGAAATGTGAACCGCCCCTAAGGCTCACCGAAAGAAAAAGCTTATCTCCACATCAGCACCCGATGTGTGTCATCAACGGCCGCGTGACAGTGACCAGCGTAGTGCAAGCCTAGGGTTCGGTTCGGTGGAAAAAAAATCTAGGATTCGGCCAAACCCTGTCACAAAGCCCAGTATTCGGCCGAATCCTGGATTCGGTGCATCCCTATAATATATATAATAATATTTAATTGGCTACACTTAAAAGTAATGCTGGAAGAGATACATTTTCAATTAAAACGTATTTGTCTTGCAGCAATTTAGACAAATAATCTTGTTTCATAGCAGCTTTACAAGAAATCCTGGTTTATAAACCCTAAATACGTGAGATAAAGGGGACTGTAATAAGAAAATCCCTAAAAAAAAAAATATATATATATAAATGATTCTGCAATGTATGTAGCAAAAAATGAGAGATAGACACCAAATTAATACATTTTGAAAATTTTCTTTGAAATTTATTGGGGACCCCCTAGAACCTCCTGGAGGCCCCCTGGGTGTCCCTTGACCTCAGTTTAAAAAACCTCAGCTCTAGATCATACCAGCACATCCAAAAAAAGTATGTTCTTGTGAATCGGTTTAAAATCAGTCCTCAAGCCTAATCTTCTTAGTAAATACGACAGAATAAACGGCTACACAGTCTTGGTCTTTTTTGTTCTATTGCTATAAATGTAGCAGCAGCCCTTCTGCCTGATGGGTAAAGCCCCGCGGGGAAAATCTTTTCTTAAGTAAATCCAGGATGATGAGCACCCGCCCCTAAAATCTTCCTTAATATGCGAACAAATCACCACACACTTTCACATCCATCTGCCCAGTCTTACTGCCAATATCCAAAAGAACATCTAGGTCAGATGATTACAAAAATCTGGTGTCTACAGGACTCTCTGGTGTCAAGCAGAGATTCAGTGTGGTGACTTTAAAAACAAGAGTATCATGCATCATCAATTCATGCCGAAAAAAATCCTTTAAACTACTATAAGGACATTTTGCGGACATGCTTTATTGCTGGTTAAGTATGAAAATGGTGCATTTGTCTTCAAAAAGTTTCAAAAGCTCCTAATGCATTCAGACCTTCATTAAACAAACCCCTCAACACACTAAAGATCTAATAATCCATCATTCTCTCAAACACAGATCACACACTCAGAAACACTTACACACGGTGTGATGACCATTTTAATCACACCAAAACCTTAACCAGCATTTCACTTAATTACCCACCATTATTAATAATCTGACAATAACCTGACCAGCACTCCATCGCTGCACTTAAAGTTTCTATTAGAGAGCTCAGTGTCTGCTAATGCTACTTAGATATCAGTGTTTTTAATTATCAGGCGCTGCATGAAAGAGGCAAACGCTCCACAGAATGAGAGGGGTGTTTGGCCTTCCTGTCAAGCATTAGGACACTCAATGAGCCATCATTAAACAGCAACTTTTAGAGAGAACTTTAATAGGAACTTTAGGTGTTTCACCCTGCCTGTCTTTTTTGTGATTTACTGTTTTCTACATAAAATCATCCTAAATAATGTATAGAACATTTAGTGAAAATATAACTTTGATATTTTTAATATTAATTGAATTCAATGACTGAAATCAAACTTTGCTCCAAATCTCATAATTTGATTATAAGACTTTAGCCCTGGTTTTTACAAGAGAGGGTCACATACAGTTATCAACCAATACAGGTTTTTTCAAACACTGAAGACCAAAAGAGTGCCACAGAGATAATGCATTTTTGTAGGCCAACCCCAGAAGTTAGCAGGGCACTGGTTCCCTCGCTATAAAGCCTATTTATTTATCCCATAGACTTTTGGATTACCACAAAAAATAAACTCTGTGTTTAACAAAAGTTTATGAAACACGTTTTGTCCAACAAGATAATCTTCACAGATGAACACAACTTTTGTGAATTTTGAAGTCTAAATCTGTTTACTAAAAATAAACTAAAGTGTAAGTGTCTAGCCTGGCTAACACCAGAGGTCTGGGAACCCTATGCTCATTTTCTCGTATTTGAGGCGTGGTTCACGACACGTTATTTTTTGCGATAATCTAAAAGCCTATGGTTCCCTTGCCAAATTATTTTTCCCAGTGTCCCGCTAGTTTCAGGGGTTGGCCAACAAAAAAACATCAACCCTGTGGCACTCTAAATGGAGACATCAGGGAAGCTGTTGCCCTATTCGGAAGGGATTAGATTTACTAATATAATATATAAATTTACCACAGGATTTCTGTATTATTGATGGTCAATTCGCACAGGATTAGAAATCTCGATTACGCAGTGCGTCACCTCCTTCTTCATTATTTGCACATTATGTTGCAAAAACTCAAAATTGGACTAGGGAGGAAACACTACATTTTATTTTGGCTTTTGGAGAACATCAGTTTCAGAAACCGTTCCACGCCTTGGAGAAGTTATTTTGACCTTTTTTTAAAGGTCTGTATGCAGAAACTATGCTTCTTAAGAGCTTCCATATTTGAATTTTTTTATAAAAATGAGCAAAATTACAGGAAATGACACAATTTACATGTATATTTTTACAGCTGGTCTATTCGCATGGGATTAGTATTACCTGAGGTAATTTCTCCATACCTTTTTACACAAGGCAAAAGTCGTCGTAATCTGCCGTTTACTGCCATTGTCTGTAATGATTACTGACATGGAGCATTCAGACAGGACTAAAATCACAGAGAAGCTTTACCCCACCTCTCTATGTAAAACTAATCCTGTCCGAATAGTACTTAATACATATATCATCTTATGGCCTCTTTTGATAGTCAAGACGAGGACTGGAATTATTAAGACTAAAAAAACATCAATATAAAGCAAACAATAGGGATTTTAACTTTTATTGTTTTGAGAGGTTTAGGATATTTGGAAAGTCAAAGCTTCTCAGATGACTGAAGCCCGAGTAGACTTTTGATAAGTTATCGGCAAACTTATTCCCCCAAGGGAATCGCTATGATCTGGAATACAGAACATGATAAATGGAGGCAAATGGCAGATCAAGACAATTTCCCCTCTCTTGGGAAATAGTCTTGTTAAAAAGCTCCTGACTGATGGACCCTTAAAAGCCAAGGCCGGGCTTATTTTTCAGCCATACGGACAATAACGCACAACAGGATTAGCAAAAATGATGGTCTAAAATACCCACAAATCAGGAAATTCGAAAGAGCAAACAACAAGAAAACGCAAAACAGCATCTCTCTCACACTCACACACACGCTCTGTATGATAAACCAGCTGATGCTCGACTATGCCTGAAGTTTTTTATCGTTCTCCCACGCTGCATTACTGAGGGAGTTGGCTGGTGTTGTATTAGAACGGTTGGTTAATTGAACATTTGAATAGCTTTGTCAGAGCCGTTTCACAGTGAAAGGCCAGACCCCTGAGACGATGTCCACTGAAAGAACACAGCCTAAACAAATCCCCTAAAGACCCATCCTGGATGAGGAGCGCAAAACACGTCAAGCGTATCTAAATCAGTTAGGTCCCGAGCAGTACAGACTTATGTGGGGATGGAGAGCCGCTCAGCATCTCCAGACAATTAAATACATCTACACATGCATCTAAAATCCATCAGGGTTTCTTCGGTCTGAAAGACTTTACAGTACAGAAACAAGATGAGAAGTTTTGCGTATAATCTATAGAAAATTTTAACTAGAGCACATGTCACAGCACGGAAATTATATTAGGTTTATAATAGAATATTTCAAATATAAATATTATATTGCATTTAAGATGTTGACATTACATTTAAGTTTTAAAAGACAATTTAAAAAGTAGCAGATAAATTAATTCTGACAAATAAATAATTTATATGTTTACTCCACAAATATTTGACTGTTTTTTGCATTGCAAGATGTCACACTAAAGCTCTAAAGGCCAAAAATATAAAATCACAATATGATTCAGGCATTTCAGTTTTACAAAGATAACTTTCGCTTTTCATTTGTCACCATTCTCTGCTATCAATTGAGAAACGTTTTATCGTGCTAAAACATTGTAATAACATTTAATGACAATAAAAGCAATTGGCACGGGGGCAGCGATTCACCATAAAGACAAAAACAAATCACAATACTAAAATTTTTTAGTAAGGTGCCTTTCAAAGTCTAGTGTTCTTTGCAGCAGCCATTATCTCTCACACATTCATCCAATGAAAATTCGCTGTACCTATTGTCTTGCATGAATGGCATTAGTTGGGTTTGGAGCCCTTCTAATTTAAATGTTGAAATATCAGTGTGGTAGTAATTAAGTCTGTTAAATAGCTGTGTGGTTTGAACACAATAACAGCAGTCCCACCTCAATGATTTTGCGAGCCTCCTTGTAGCGGCCCGTCTGCAGGAACGCAAAGTAAAGGTCGTAGAGCATCATCATCTCACCTCGCTCCTGGCTCAAAAACTCCATGACTGTTCAACAAAGAAATAGAGAGAGATAGAAGTTTCACTTTTATTACATCTGAAGACATCAAATTCATGTTTTCAAATCTTTACAATATTTGGTGTTTTAATAAAATGGATAAACTCATTGAGCTGAAGAAGCAATAAAATATATGGTTGTTTTTAGCTTTTATACCCAATTCAAAGTCTTAATGAAAGTAAACAAGACACTCAAAATATTTTTGTAATTTTAAATGAGTTTGTCATGGCATATGCACCTTGTCTCATAAAGTGCTGAGGGTCGCCAGGGTTGTAAAGTGGCCCTCCACTATTGAGGTCTCACTGCCTTAACACTTCAAATCCACCCACTCCCAACCCCTGAAACACTTAACTGCTCTACTGACCCACCAAAGACTGAGACTATTGAAACCACCATCATCTAGTTTTCGTACATGACCTGTGGCTGGCACTCATAAAAGCTCAGATCTCATACATATACAACAAGATTGTGCGCTCCTGTTACTATGAATATGGGACAATGCAACGCTCAATATGGCAGTGTTTTTTTGTGATTGTTGCCGGCAAAAATCCTTGATTTTGCGGTAAGTTTTCTTAAAAAATGCGATGGAATATGCGGGATATTTATGCAATTTAAAGGGACACAAGGCAGCATTTTTATGTTAATAAATCATCTTCGTATGTCGGTATATGGTTAAATGACTCATTACGAAGACTCTCTCGATCACCTAGGGGTGTGACGGTCATTATATAACCGTGAGACCAACGGTTATAGTTGAACACAGTCATTAGAACTCTATAACCGCCAAAACCGTGTTATTAAAATAAAATTAAATTATTAAAACATTTTTTATCATAAAGAATTTTTAAATACTAATTAAAAACAATTGTTAACAGTCTGTGTTATACGCCCCCTCACGTTCTCACGCAGTGAAAAATACAGAGCGGAGCAGACACTGACAATGCACTGACATACAGGACAGACCAGGTTACTTTTCGGTTACTTTTGAGATTTAACATATTAAACAAAGTCTCACCTTTCAAATCATCTCTTCCTTCTAGTTAATTTATAGCATCAAATAAACATGAATGACCATGAGAAGGAATGTTGTTTTAACCGCGGAAAGGCGTCAGTACACTCCGCTTTTCAAGTTCAAATCCTCCCATGCTAATCTACTAACTCTCTTGAACGCACATTCACTGCTAGTTGTCTTGCTGTTAATTTTAAAGAAACGTAGAGCAAGTAGCTAATCAGTGTCTAGTTTATTCAAACGCCAGGTGAGCACTGTGCAGCGCGTCTGCGGAGAGTGTTTGCTGCGCGTGGCCATTGTGCTTTTACACCGGCTGCGTTTAATAACAATCTCAAGTTCATATTACTTTCTTTTACCTGCGCTTTTTTTTTAACAAAACCTCTTCAATACGCTTTTAATCCACATTGTTTTCGTGCTGTTCTGGTCCGTGTAATGACAGATAGACTCAATTACAGACATAAAAAGCCCAATGCACAAATATGTTTCTCCGAAGATTATTAAAATAGATGATAGATAGAGGATTAATTTATGCTGGGCAGAGAGTGAGAGCGCAACCGTGTGTTTTTTGAAATATTTCATTGCTTTCTGTTAAATTGTTCAAAGTTATTACTGTTTAAAACACACTTGGTATCACATTCATGATTTTATGGTAAAATGACACTTTCCCGTCAATCCACGAGCATTTAAACGAGCAAAAAGCCCCCCACTGACGGTTATGTGACGAACCGTCACATTTGACTCCCGTCATAACCGTCATCACCAATTCTGAAACCGGCACACCCCTACGATCACCCCTAACGTCTGTAGGAAGAATAACCCACTTGCAAGTTCGCTGTATCCGACCCGGTGTCCTTCAGTCTCACAAAGTCTCAGATATCGCGAGAAGCAGGATCACTTTACTGCAAACAACACAAGAGGCAGGCGAGCGAAACACGGCTAGCGATTGTTGCAAATGGCAGAGCCGGGGAAGAAGCATCGAAAACCCTTTACAGAAGAAGATTCCAAGGAAAGAAAAAGAGCAAAAGAGCTTCAGACCTAAAATATATATTAGGGTGACCATACGTGTCATTCTTCCCGGACGCGTCCTGGCCAGGATTTCAGGTGCATCTTCCGGAAGTCATATTTGTCGACCGCATACGTCAAAGAGGATTATTATTATTATTATGGAAAAGCAACAGTTACATTTTAAGGTAAGAATGAAACTACGATTGCATGTCTTATGTTTTTAACTGAGTGGCGTATGCTGTCAACAAATACGACCTCCGGAAGACGCACCGAAACCCCGACCAGGACGTGCCCGGAAAGAACGGCACGCATATATGTATATATATATATATATATATATATATATATAGATAGATAGATAGACGGATAGATGGATAGATAGATGTAGAAGGATAATATTTGTCTAAAGTTATATTAGTAAGGTCTATAAGTTCATCTGGACGAATGACGTTTTCCCTTTGCTTGTCTATATATATTTATTTATTTATAATTATATTATTCTCATGCCCACTCTCCCAATAAAAAACAAAACACTAAAGCAGTAGTTTGCCTCGTTCGTATCGGTTGTTCACGGTAAAAATACTATTATGCATGACAACACAATAAAAAAAAATCTGTTGGAAAGGAAATATTACTTACCTAACTTAGGTAGGCATAACTGGATTGGAAATAAGCTGATAAATTGTCTTGGAAGGGGGGAGGAACAACAGTTCGTTTTTACGACAGTGTGTTTGAAAGCATTTACTTCCAGACCCTAGGGGGAGCTCGTAGAGAAATAATACGCCGACTTGCCTGGTTTCCCTTTAATGCAATGAAATTGCGTGAACTTGGAAAAACTGCGGGGACTTGCAAAAACTGTTTTCAGCTTTTGCAGCTTTTCAATGATGTTCACGTCACATAATCACGTCACTTCATAACATTCCCATGGCAACAGGGGACATGGCTGTGCATGTGTGACTTAAATGCAACATTTTCAACTTTCTGCTAAGATAGATGTTATTTTTGCTACGAAAATGCGGGGATTATGTAATCATGCAAGCTCTGCATATTTTGCGCACGGAAATCTGCAATTTATGCTGCGAACGTGCGGCGTATTTGAAAAAAATGCATCCCTTGCAAAAATATGTGGAATTTTGATGATTATGCGTTAAATCATGCAAGCGCATTATCGTGTTTTTCTGGAGGAAGTGATATGACCGCTCTGATATAAGAAGTCCCACCTTAAGAAATTATCGATAAATGATTGGTTCTTTTAAGGTTTTTTTAGCACAATTTGAGCTTAGAATACTAAAATGATGGTACAGTTGATGTCGGGTTTAACTGTTAGTCAGAAATATGTTGTTTAATTGTAATATTTGCATGTGATTTTAGAGAGATCTGTCTTTCCCCATTTAAGTAGATATGACTGTAGTCTTGTTTGACTGAAAAACTGCCTGAAGGCCATGTAAAGATGTCCACCTAATGGTGCAACTTCCCCAAAGAGACTTTTGCACACGTGCATGTGTAAATGTACCCACCCTTTTGCAAAAGCTCAGCATCTCCCTTTTCCACCAGGCCGCAGATGAGGTCATGGATTTTGGGCATCTGATTGTACTGTTTATTGCACTCCACCGCAGCATCGAACGCACCTGCGTAATCCCCACTGAAGAAGAAGACACATTCAATTAACCCAAAATGCTCACAAATGATAAATGTTCATGACAATGTAGCACTGTCCCGTGTGGAGGAGTGACATGCTTCATTCAAGCTTGCTCCAGGGACTTCTTATGAGCCCTGCCTGAAGTACAGCACATACATCAAGAAATCCCTTAATTTATTCTTAAATCGATATTGTTTTGTTAAATTAAAGATTGATAACAAGAATCAATATTTTATTCCCAGTTACAAACCACTCTAAAACAATACCATAACAATATCCATTATTGCCCTTAAAGGTGAAGTATATAATCACTATATCACAAAAAATAATGCTGATGTTGTAACTAGACCAGTAAATAAACGAATCTCAGGTCAAGTTGCTTATTTAAATACACAAATACCATTAAGCAGGGAACGTGCAATAAAGATCTTTACATTCCGCAACGTCCTGTAGTTTTCGCATTCATCCACGGTCCCAGCAGCCTCGCCCCCGACTGGGTCTCTTGGCAGAATATGGCAACAAAATTAGATCTGCTCTCTACCCTCTCCCACACCTTTCATCCTCTCTACCTCCTTCTCTCTACCCCCTCTCTAACAAAGAGCTAAGCGCTGGTCTGACAGAGGGCTGACAGTGGAATAAAGCAAAAGAAGCAGACGAGAAAAACACCACTCCAATCACTCTATTGTGACTGCAGTGGCAGCCATCGAGTGATTGGGTAATTACCGTGCCAATCACACAGAGGTCAAAGCAGATAGGGCACCAGCAGGAGGGGCGGGCGTGGAAGGAAAGTGAACCGGTTGGGTTTTAACAGGTATAATTTCACTAGTGTTTTCAACCCCTGAGATTATACAGTCGGGCAGGGATATGTGCTTTAGAGAGAGGCGACCTTGAAAGTTGGGTTAAAGTGGGGCTTCGGAGGGGGTTCAGGGTGGGTAAGGGGGAGTTGGACAAAAAACAAGGCAGAACATGATGCCAGCGCTTAGGCAATCGCACTTAATTGGAATGAAGAGCGACAATATTAGTCATCAAGCGGCAGTCAAGAGTCAATTCGAACACATACTGGATGACTGCGCAATGCACTTGAAAAATTAGGACAGCATTTCATTGGATTAAGGCCCATAAAAAACAAGAGCAATACATCCGATTCCGTACTTATGTACTTATCCGTACACGTTTTAAATGCTTATATTTCTTTGGTCACCAAGTTAGACACAATGTTTATTTAATTCAGAAAAACAAGATTACATCTGGGTTAACCGGAACATTAGTTAATCCGGGTCTTGTAAAACCCAGAAGGGGTTAACCTTTATGATAATGACTAGATATATAGCTATACCTTACTTGAGTAGCTAAGTAGTAAATACAGAGAAGGCACCGCAACTATATAGGAAATTTGCACATTTTCATAACTGACCAATCAGAATCAAGTATTTCAGATGCGTAATAATTTCAGCAAAATTATCATGTCCGTGTTTGTGCGCTTTGGCATTAATAGGAAGTTTCTCAAATCCAACACTAGAAAAACCAAACCTGACAAAACTATTCAATCCGAGAATGCCACTTTAAAATTATGACACAGTTCTCCAAACCATAACTACCATAAATCCGGAAGACTTCTTCACAATTCCCATCAATATGAGATGAGTCACCCACAACTGCAATTACCCCACCCCTCCTTCAAAACCCAACCCTACATCCCCCCCACCCTCATCTAACTAAGCCCCCCAACCCAAAAATAAGAATTAAACATGTTGAAGGCTTCATAATTTCCCTGGATACAATTTAGCTGTCAGTGGCGCTCGGCCTTACTGCTACATATTCCTCTTAATGTCACTAACTTTGCATGTCAAGCACTTTCCAGCCAATTAAGTTGAAGGAGAATAAAAAAGCATGTGCGAGTGCTTTGCGTGAGGAACCTGAAGGATTAGACAAGAAAGCTAATTTCATCCACCCCTCTTCTGAACCCCCTCTTCCTCTGACAGTCTCCGTACATCCATGTACTCCCATCTCTTTTGTTACACAGATTCTGAGATTGGCACCATTAGAAAGTATATTTGTACTGTAGTTAGGGTCTTTTGGAGGTTTACGACCTGGAACTTGGTATGTTGGTATGCTTTATAGTATATTTTACCACGGGCCTGTTGAATGCTTTATTCTGATTGGCTGAGAAATGCATGGGTGTTGATTATTTTTCTCTAAACTGCACACCTAACCTTTTAAATGTCTTAAAAGTAGGTACCAGAGCGATGTTTGTGGTAACTGTGGTATAAGAGGAATAATTGACTCTGGTCCTTTGAATTATTAGAAAATAATGCACAATTTTGAAACTCCGCTTTGCGTCGTGCCACATTACCACCTTGGGTGTGCATTATTTTCGAATAATTCAACAGCCTGTCATCAATTATTCCTTAACTATATAGTGGGGTTTAAAAGTTTGAAACCACTTGTATATAGTATAGTTCCTAGCCATATCTGCCTAGAAAATCGCAGCTTTTAATTTTCTGTCGGCCTTAGTGCACGATGTAACTACAGAAGAGTCAAGTTTTAAATAGGAAAATTTTTGAAACTCTTTGGTTATTTTTTTAGTGCAATGCTAATGGTCTAATCAGATTCAATGGATTGTGCTAAACTATGCTAAAAGGGCTAGCGCCAGACCCAGAGATCAGCTGAATGGATTCCAAAACGGTAAGAATCAGATGTTTAGGGGAGCTGGAAAATGAGCCTATTTTCAACAAAAGTGGAATGTCCCTTTAAAACTCCCTGGTACAAATAGCAACAGTAATTAAATGTGGTCAATGGATTCAAACTTCATCAAATCTTTCCTGCAACCCATTTCACTCAAACATCTTGACCTAACGCCTGTAAGTGATGCAGTTTAAAATGAGAAAAGGTGTCATTATACCCAGACATCTGACAGCCTTCCACATCCCCACCCTCTGAAGAGTTACGATGTCCCTCCCATACGCCTTTCCACAAAAAAAGTTTCACCAATTCCCTTTGTTAGACTCATTAGAGATGGAGGATATAGATCGGGAGCAGCGGCTGCTGTTGTCGTGGAGACGAGCTGACGGCTGTCAGAGTTAATCCCATAGAGAAGTGTTCATTAAGTCATTACGCCTGACACGCTGACGAGACACTGACACACGACGCTTTGTCCTCTTTAGCGCAGCCCAGACCAAAGCAAAGACAGAGATGAGACAGACACGGCTAAGAGCAGGAAAGCAGAGTTAGATGACAAAAATGGGCTATAAGAAGTACAAGAATGAGAGTTTAGAGGGAAGCAATGAAATGTAGAGATTATATTGGAGAGATGTAAAGATTAGTCTCTCCAGATAGTATAAAGATTCAAACATTAAAGCATGGGATACACTGCACGATTTTTGTCTGTCGCAGACGAAAGATTGCCATCGTGAAACAATCGTCGGGATTTCTGTGATCGTGGCTCTTCATCGGTATTCAGCCGTCTTGCGACCAAAGATAGCCTACGATAATTTTCTCACAGTGTGTTTGCTGCTACGACCTGCATACTGGTATTTGTTTACCACTAGCGCATGCTGGTGATGTTTAATTATAATCATCAGGTTTGTGTGCTGTATTCTTCTTAGTGCCCCATAAAACTTCTTTTGCATAAAAATCCAAATCCAATTCCAATTGTTACCCCAAACTAAATTCATTATTTACATTACTTATCCTCAATATATATCTAGTATCCAAATATACCACAGAACATCCCAACTACAGTTGTCCGTATCCAAACAGGCCTGACTGCTGTTAGCTCTCAGCCCTGATTTCTTCTCCGCCGAGACGTGCGGTTGCCAGTCAGAGATTGCTTGTAAAGTAAACCGCTGCGGTTTATCAGAATCTCTGCTGAGAGCCGCTCTGATCTCCACATATCTGCTCCTTAATGAACCCGAGCTAAATTGGAAAGCTTATCGCGCGCAAGGCAGCAATTAAAGCCGGTGTGGTTGTGCCACTCGAGTGACAGGAAAACAAACAGTCGCTGTGAGGAACCCAAGAAGCCTGGTGTGTGTGTTGAATGTTACTCTATATCGGTGAAGGTGTGCTGCCAACCTCAATATCCCACAGCGGGGAGGGAGCAATGCACTTATACGGTGCACCGCATGGCCATGGCAAATCCAGCAATTAGCACGGAGTGCATAATTAACATGCAAATTAGTTCATCTGCTTAAAAGCGGCTCTAACAAATAGACCTGAACGAATGGGGGCGGGACAGAGGGACACAACTTGTGGAAGTTAATTCCTTTTTACCCTCATGCTGCATTTTTGCTATAAAGTAATGAAGGATTGGATAAACGGAACAGCAAAAAAGTTAACTTTTTTGATATTGACAGTTTCAAACTGAACTAGATGAATGTTTCACAATTATGCATTTGGCATACGCTTTTATCCTAAACGACTTAAAGTGCATTCGAGCTAAACATCGAGTATATGTATTCAAACCCATGACCTGTTGTTATTGCTATGCACTACAAACTGAGCTACAGGAACATTTACAAACAAAACTTAGAGATATCGTAGTACCTCATACTATTTATGTAAGATCTTCCTTTAAACCATAAAATGCTCTATACGTAAAGTCAGTCACAGGGCATCTTCAATTGTGAACATGATGTGGAGCATCTTACCTCTCCAGGAAGCAAGTGACGAGGGGCGCGCAGAGGTTATTGGATGGTTTGGCCAGGCCAAGGGAAAAGATGGTTTCCTGGAGACGTCGGACAGTAGTGGCATCTCCTTTCAAGGCAGCGGCGTTCATTGTGAGGGTTAGCAGATTAATGGTGCCGTCCCTTAATGGCACATCCTTCTCCTTCATCTCCTTCAGCATGTCCACAGCCTCTGCATGATATCACCAGACAGAAAGATCAGTGATGGTCTATTATCTTTCAATATGCAAGATTCAGATTTCACATTAACATGGAGGACAGCAGCAAATCTAGGTGGAAATAAGGTCCAATGCATTTACTGTAGGACTGGAGCAAGCCATAATGGGAGCCACAAATACATATCTATTACTTATTAAACGGTATTGAAGGAGTTTCATATTTGTTCTGGGCTCTTATTAGCTGCTTCAAATTTAGTCCAAGCCAAAAAATATCTTAGAAAGTTATGTTTTAGGACTAGATGGAACAATCCCCTAAATATAAGACCTGAGGTATAAGTGTTGACAATTCCTCCATCAGTAATTTCCCTGCTGTGATGGTGGCTGAATGGGCTGCGACTGGGGTTTTGCTTCATTGGGGTCATCAGGTGGGCACCCTCCTTCTCTGGTGTTTCGATGATAGGCCCACGACACCTCCAGAGGGCTCATCGGCACCGCCTGGCGTCCCAGGTGTGCCCCCCTCTGCTTTTACCCCTTACGTGCAACAGGTGTTATTCGGGGCCCAGCTGGAGTCTCCCCTTTTCATCCAAAGCCACCGACTTGCTTCTTCTGCTGCACCTGAAAGTGTTTTAATGGCTTGGCGTAGGATTTGGCCACGCACTCCCAATTCCTTAAGCAGCCTGATGGTTGACTTACCCACAAAGCCTCTGCAACCGACTTCGACTGGGCAAACCTTGGCTTTCCATCCACTTTGTTCAGCATCAGCTGCCAACTCAGTGTACTTTATACTCTTGCGTTCAAATGCCTCCTCTACAGCAGCCTCCCAGGGAACGGTAAGCTCTATGATGTACACGATATGGAGTGAGGGGGACCAGAGCACAAGGTCTGGTCTGAGGTTTGTTGTGGCAATCTCAGAAGGGAAGAAGAGCCTTTCTCTTCCATCTCTTCCATACAGCCCGATATTGGTAAAGCATCTGGGAAGTCCCAACCATTTTTTGGCAAATAGAAATATTTTCTAGTGAAATAAGTTTTTGATTATGGGGCGGTTTCCCAGAAAGAGTTTATCCTATTCCAGGCTAAAATGCATGTTTGAGCTTCCTTAATTTAAAAACATCTTGTACTGGCATATCTAAACATATATAAGTGCCACCGTTTTGTCTCAAGATGCACACCAGGATTGTTTTTGTAAGGATTGTTTATAAAAACTACTTAAATGTCCTAATATAACTAAAGGCCTTGTCCTGGATCAATCTTAACATTTCAGTCAGGAGACCCTAAGCTTGTGAGTAGTTGTATACATTACATTTGTTTGTAGCTTAAAGGAATATTCCATTTTCTTAAAAGAAAAATCCAGATAATTTACTCACCAGCATGTCATCCAAAATGTTGATGTCTTTCTTTGTTCAGTCGAGAAGAAATTATGTTTTTTGAGGAAAACATTGCAGGATTTTTCTCATTTTAATGGACTTTAATAGAGCCCAACATTTAATACTTAACTCAACACTTAACAGTTTTTTTCAATGGAGTTTCAAAGGACTATAAACGATCCCAAACGAGGCATAAGGGTCTTATCTAACAAAACGATTGTCATTTTTGACAATAAAAATAACAAATATACACTTTTAAAGCACAACTTCTCGTCTAAATCCGGTCCAGCGTGACCTAACGTAAATGCGTAGTGACGTAGGGAGGTAACATACAACAACGTAGGAACGGTCCTCGTTCTCAACACTTGTAAACACTGAGGCGGAGTTTCGCGTTCGTCCTCTGTGACCTCTTGACGTCATGACGTATTGCGTGGGGTCACGCTGGCGCATCCCGACCGGATTTAAACGAGAAGTTGTGCTTTAAAACTGTATATTTGTTATTTTTCTTGTCAAAAATGACAATCGTTTTGCTAGATAAGACCCTTATGCCTCGTTTGGGATCATTTAGAGTCCTTTGAAACTCTGTTGAAAAAAACTGTTAAGTGTTGAGTTAAGTATTAAATGTTGGGCTCTATTAAAGTCCATTAAAATTTGAAAAATCCTGCAATGTTTTCCTCAAAAAACATAATTTCTTCTCGACTGAACAAAGAAAGAGATCAACATTTTGGATGACATGGTGGTGAGTAAATTATCTGGATTTTTCTTTTAAGAAAATGGACTATTCCTTTAAACACTAATGCTCCCTATCCAGTAATGAAGAAGCGCCTACTCACCCGTCAATCACCCCACTAAAACAAGGGTACATATAAAAAAAAGCCAGTTACTATACCCTGACTTGAAAAACCAAGTGCATGTGGCCACGAGACTCAAATGAGATTATATAGCGTTTAACTCTTCATTATTTTCAGACTCTCATAAACAGTTAGCTTGACTGTTTTACAGACTTGTAGATTATTTGTATATCAGAACACTTAACTGTCCCCTGATGGGCCGGCATCAGACGAGAACATGAGAGAGAGCGAGAGAGAGCACGAGAGGGGATAAAAGCCCCCTTAGATAATTTCATGTGGTGAAAACAAACTGCTATTAAAACAACATTTTACACCCAGCGGGGATGCAAATGCTGCAGTATAATGCCAATTCGCCGCTAATTACTACTTGCATTTCTAAACGAGACTACAATTACGGAAGCCCCCACAATAGTAGGCATTTTTTTCACGGTTCCCTGCGAAAGCACGGCGGGAAATTATAGGTGTGCAGCGAGTGCCCGGCGTGAACCCGGCAGGCTGTGGTCGCGGATACGCCGCAGCTCGGCTGCCGTAATGGAGGCTTTTTGCTGGGCGATGCTCCCATCTGGCAGAGGGGCGAGGGTCCATCTCCACAGCTGCTCTGTCACCAAGCCAGATAATTAAGATGTGTTTACGCGCTGTTTAGAGGCTAGTTAATGGGCTGATACCGATAGGGCCTGTTTGACGGGCGATACTAATCATCTAGAACTGAGCGGAGGACTATCATCGCAGCTGTGTGCATGAAGAAGTCAAGCTCCAAAATTCCCATGATTCACAGTGCTACTTGTGTTCATCCATGGATCTTAAAGCACTTTAGAGGTGAAGTGCATCATTTGGGAGGAACTGTTACTATAATAGTTGTTTTCAAACAGGTTTCTCACCGCAATCTTTTTCTGAAAAAACGATGAATGGCTTATTTATATGCGGAGTATCAAAATTACACATTTTAATCAACGTGCATTCGTGCAGTGTTTTGACAATGTAAGTATGTAGAATAACTGTATATAAATGGAAATATTGAATGCAGGGCGACCTATAGAAAATGTAGTCTCTACATACACACACGCACGGGCATGCACGCACGCACACAACCAGCTTGTTTTAACCCACAAATTCCAATCTGTCACTTCATCACCCTGTAATTTTTGTCCCGTTGTTATGCAAATCCAGCGCAGCGCTCCGTACTGTCAGGAAAAGTGATGAGGCAAAAGGGAACAGTGAAGCTGGGAACACGAGGTTCAGCAGGGGCGTGCTGAGTTTTTAAGAGGCTGCTTTTGTATGATAACGCTCCGTTCATTTATCTACTCAGTCACGCTGTTACCCCAGCACAGATCTCATCCTTTACAGCTTTTTCTCTTTTTGAGGATTGTTTTATCAAGATCCCAGCAGTCAGCCCATTTAAATAGAGGCTTGTCATTTAAGAAGGGCTCTTGTCTGAAAAGTGGCACATGTTATGTGTTAACAGCTGGATATGAATTGAAGCAATGGAGGTTAAGTGGATCGCCCGAGGGCGTCGTGACAACGATACTCACGAGGGATTGAAACTAACAACCTCTTGATTCTTGGGCCATCACTCGAGTCACTGGACCACGCATGTAACCCAATGTAGGGCAATTATGTATTTACTCCTATACACACATAATGTTCAACTTTCTAAGTATTTTCCAATTTACAGGCAAAACCTTTTATTACAAAACCTATGGTCCTGGCTATCTATTTTAACTTTTATACAGTAAGACATCACTGGTCCTGTCTCATTGGTAAGGCTTTCTCAAATAATAAGATTAACTTGCTATGTAAAAAAGGTACAACGCTTCATTTGAAGTCTTCCTGTGATGAAAATCAAGTTTTTATTTTGTTTATGTCTATCTGGTGTTTTTAATATGCATTAAGACAAATCATGTGCAAATGCCGATTACTTTCTCCATAAAACTGGAGTTTTCCAAAGATAGACTCAAAACCGCGATTGCAACTTTAAATTTTCCATCGGTCTTAGTACACCATGTATCTACAGAAGAGTCAAGTTTTAAATAGGAAAAATATCAAAACTCTTTGGTTATTTTTTAGCACGATGCTAATGGTCTAATCAGATTCAATGGATTGTGCTAAGCTATGCTAAAAGGGCTAGCGCCAGACCCAGAGATCAGCTGAATGGATTCCAAAACGGTAAGAATCAAATGTTTAACTCTAGGGGAGCTGGAAAATGAGCATATTTTCAAAAAAAGTGGAGTCCCTTTAACATAATAATAAATAAAAAAACGCTCACATGTGCATTGTGAAACCGGACTTAGCAGCTATGTGTCTAAAACTGCAGAGGTTAACATCTATGTACGGATATATCTATGGCAGTGGTCTTCAACATGGTGCCCGCGCGCGCAGTGTCTGTGAGTTGCCCGCCAAAGCACATTTTATTAATATCCTCAACTTTAATATTTATTCATTACATATTTTTTATAGAAGCTTGGCTTCTTTTATGTATGTTAACATTATGAACAATGATAAAACATATCAGCAAGTAAAACTAAAAAGGTTTGAGTAGACTACTTCAAAAAAGTAGCCCTAAAGATCGTTTTACCCATTGTGGTAGCCCTTGCTCACAAAAAGGTTGGAGACCCCTGATCTATGGTCTGAGCTGATGTGATTAAGTGGGGGGCGGAGCTAATTTACATACCCATAGATCTGCATACACTAAATGAGGAAAGATTGTACTGCTAAAGCATTGAAAATGATTTAAAAAAGGGTGAAATAAGCATAAAATGACATATAATAGTGTTCTGTTGTGTGCTTAGATGAATAAAAGAGGCAGCAAACTCTCTTGCACCCACCACTAGGTCGCAGTTCAGATGCATACAAAATAATTCTGCGCAAAACTTCCAAAACAACTTTAGGAAATTCTTGTTGATAATTGTGTCTAAAGTTTACAGATGAACGGGCTAGAGGCATTCCCTCATTCCCAAATGAAGCCTTTCACAGCACTCTTTGGTCATACCGAGCACAGTTCACACATCACTGGGCCACAAAAAGCAAACCGAACTGAACTTCATCCATTTCAGAAAGCCTAGTGAGGGCAGACAGCTCCAATTCCTCTGTACTGACAGAACCACTAATCACACCCAATCAGCCACGGATGGAAAATGGGTGCGAATGGACATCTAGCGGCAGAGCATCCCGTCCCGCTGTCTGATACCGTATGCGCTCATGTAAACAAATATCACACACCCCATTAGTCATCTGGCTCATTCTGGGGCATTCTGCCAACCCATGAACCGGCAACACCGGTTACCGACTCCGTAACAAATATGAGGACTGGGGGGAGAAATACTGAAGGGTTTCAAGAAAAAGCAAACAAAAACAAAGCCATTAAAAGCCAGAGCGCCGGTGCACTACGGTGCCACGAGTCATGATCTTCAATCTAGATCCGGTTGCCGCAGTGATGTGGGCAGGCTGGGGCACTGAGGTGTGTTAATGTGAATGACAAGCTCCTAGCACACACCAGCGGGCTAATGGCCACCGGCTCGCTCTGCTAGACACACACACGCGCATACACACACTTCCCTCATCACGCGCTTTCACCCGAATTCACATGCAAATGTGCGTGTGCGCGCGAAAAACTTGAGCACTTTTGTCGACATGATATGCCATTAGTATCAGGACGGATTTCTGTAATTCTGTTAAAGTGCCGCCGGTCCTGTAATTTTCTGTCGCTCGGTGACAGGATGAGTCCGAGCGAGAGGGAGGGGGAAGCC
Organism: Paramisgurnus dabryanus; assembly: GCF_030506205.2. Classification (NCBI taxonomy): domain Eukaryota; kingdom Metazoa; phylum Chordata; class Actinopteri; order Cypriniformes; family Cobitidae; genus Paramisgurnus; species Paramisgurnus dabryanus. The sequence continues at coordinate 21,214,047 of NC_133356.1, read as the reverse complement.
GAAGAGTGACGTGTATCGTGAAAGGCGAGATGGAGAGTGTATTTTCACCATCAGTGTGTGCACAAAGCAAAGAGGAAACACTTTTATTGTAATTGCGTCTTACATGAGCATGGAGAAATCCACCGTGGAATTCAGATAATGGCTGATTAACGTCTCCGGCCGAACAGACAGGCGTTTTGGGCATTGCACAAACGGCGGTCTTGTTTGACTCCGAACGTCCCCTTTAGGTAACTAATTAAGCAAATGGCAAGCCTTTGATAACAACGAGATAAATTCGCGAAATTCTCTGTGGTACCTTGACGTTCTAAGTGGTCTAAGATGCGAGGCGAAGCACGCCTAATGTGATGGCCTACATTATTTGTGTGACAAACTAGATTATTTCAGTAATCCTGGATGGTAAAAACATGTGCAATTATTTCTACCAGCCTTAAAGGTTTCATATAAAAAAAACTGCAGAACCACCAACCTTCCAGTTTGCCGTGCTTGGACAGCACTCGGACCAAGGCTATGTACTTTTGAGCATCCAATGCAACCTCAGAGTCTTTGCGAGCCCTTAAATAAAAAATAAAAACAGATGAGTGAATCGAACCCAATCTGCAAATTTTTTCACATCTTTTATTGCAGATAACTATTTGAACATAACCGTCAACAAAGAGGAATGATGTTTGTGTGACGGGTGTCAAACTCACAACTCTCTCTTAAGGTTTAGGGCTTCCTCAGCATTGTCATGGCGGCAGCACAGGTTGATGAGCATGGCGTATGCGGCAGGAGTCATATCGTCTTCATACTGAGCTTTCAGCTCTAGCGCTCGCTCCAGTTTCTGAGAACAAAATAAAGATAATAAACTTTTGCATTCAACTTTTGTGAAAATCTTGAAAACTGCTGGCGCTGGCAACTTAAAATAAAAAAAACACTGTTACTCAAAGAGTTAAAGCATATTAAAACCACTATAGACAAACTACTTTAACTACTTGTAATAGGCCAATACATAATCAAAAAACTAACAAACATTTCAGAATTTTATAATAATTGGTAATTACTTGACAGCATGTGATCAACCTGGAATGAACAAAACTTCATGATCCATGTTATCTGGGAATGAAAAATCTAAAACTTTGCAAAGGATATGTGTCGTCCAAAAAAAAAAACATTCGCTGCACAAAAGGCCGTCAAGTGCATTTCGGAGAATAGCGCAGACATACTTTACACCGCAAGCAGGCACATAATCTAGTGTGTGTTCATTTTCTGTCATAGTTCCTTCAAAATTACGTTTTATTTGAGTGTTTTTAATACAAATATTTTAATTTTCATCATGATGGTACACCCCGCCCCTTTGATTGCCACGGACCCCGGCCCCGCCCACTCACCCAACCCTACCACCTTAACTAACAACTGTTCTGCGGGAAACCCTGTCATGGTTGTTTTTGTAAGAACAGACCCACCTCCTCAGTACAGAGGATCGCAATGATCTTTTTGAGGATGGAATCAGCAGGTTTTCCCTCAGCTTTCAATTCTGGCAGGGTCTTTTCCAAAAACGACATTCTCCCATCCAAACCCTGACAGAAAGAGTAGGTTATTGGACTGTCACAGATGACTTATTGGACACGTTTGCTTCGAACAAATAAAACCACTTACTTTAACAAGAAATGCATCGGTCACCGCTCCATTATCTTTTTTATCCACGAGAGCAAGGACATCCTGGAAGATTCAACAAAATTCAACTTGTTAAATTTTATGAAACAAATGATGCTTGCGTATACGAAATCCATGCTATTCTACATTGACGGCTCTGGACAGTAGGCAGCCAACTACAAAGCAGAACCTACAAAGAAAATGCTTGCTATTGTCTGACAATAATAACAAAATACCTTGATAAGCTCTGGAACATGGTAAGACTCCAGAATGTTTCGAATTCCTCTAAAGATATTCAGCGATATGGTGATATTCTGAGAGCAAAAAAAAATTTAATTGTCAGTTTTTAAACAAAGCCCCACAAAATTACAAAAAACAGGTGATGACAGGTAGCCAGTTGGCAAAGATGTGCAAGAATGTGTGAATGTACCATGTTCTTGAGCAGGCCGAAGTATTCCCTAAGCTTCTCTTCTTTGGACTGGACTTCTGTCTCACTCATGGCATCAATCAGGTTGTATAAAAAGTAGGCCACATTTTCTGCAAGAGGAAAGAAAGGCCACTCTGGCACTTCATCTTTTTAACAAACATGTTTAAAAAATCACAATAAAGATGTATGATCAAAAATATATGAATTGCACTCCTTCAAGTAAGCTCTTAAACTGTGTGTGTGTTGTGCTGACACAAGCAGCTTTGCCCCAGTCTTGACTGAAGTCTGTTTTAACCAGTGGGTGGCAGCTGACAGCCTCACGCACACATCTGCGTTGTGCAAACTGATGGGATGAGACACAGAGACCGGCTCCATCTCTCCCACCTGCTCTGACACCAGCGCAGAGGCCTGCTTCAGTGCAGCGAGATGCCAAACACTGTGTTAACTCAGCGCAGAGTCAGCAGAGAAAAAGCACTTGCATACAAACGCACACATGGCTACTTTTCAGACTGCATCAGGCATACACACGTATTTAAAGAACGACTGTCAGGATCAGCTCCATCAATGAGATTGGCCGTACAAACCTATATGGCAATACTGTCAGTGAAACTGGCTCAGATGGCACACGGGTATGGAGACAGTGAGTGCTTTGTACATGTATGCTGCTTTGTTGTGAAATCTAGTACGCTAAATATGAAAGCTGCATTTAAAAGTCTGTACAAAAGCAAATTTAATGTATGTGTCAACAAATTTTTTAAATACAATTTGTAATCAAATTTAATGCAAATGTCATCACTTCCTGTGTATATGCAATACTGCATCCAGTTTTGCCAAACTATTTAAAAATTAAAGAGCTCAGATGCAAACCATCTAAGTGCACATGTTTTCGTGTAAATTAGCCTTTTTTATTCTGCCAACAAAGCGATATTGAATGAATGCATTATATATGCCAAAAGCATTTGTTTATTACAGTGGTTCTCAAACTGACAGGTGGGCCCCCCATGGGCGGCATGGGATGGTACAAGAAAGGCCTCAGGTTTTAACAAATTCATCATTAATTCTGTGCAATTAAACCTCAGAAAAATAAGGCTATTAACCAACAGCACTAAATTGTATCATTTATTGTTTTGTTTAATACAAGTTTGAGATTGTTTTATGTCATTAATTTTATTTGGGAGTCCACAAAGGGATGCACCCTTCACAAGGGAAGGGTGCACACCGAAAAGTTTGAGAACCACTGTGTTAAATCTTGATTTTGACCGAGGTGGCGTTTAACAGCTTTTGCATCTGAGTTTCTCAATTTCTACATGTTATATAAGCTGTTTTGCTTAGAAATGTCACAAAAAATATTCCCACTTTTGGCTAGTGTTACCAAAACAAAATGTTTAAACTATTGCATAATAATTACATGCTTTCCCCAACCAAATCCCAGGAAAATTTGTGTTATAGTCACAAAATATTTAATTAATGTATTCGTGTTATTGACACATATTGCCACTGGAGCACAAATGTCTTTTTTGTGCCATTCAGCATGAATTTCTATTGATAGTTTCTTGTGTCTGTGGCACTACTTTCTTTATCGTGTCATTTTATATTTAGTTTTCTTACCATTGTCATGACATCCTACATAAACCCCAAATCTAACCCTAACCCCAAGCGACAATAATTTAAAAATAAGAAAAAACCAAAGAGAAAACTAAATATAAAATGACACGATAAAGAAAGTCGTGCCACAGACACGAAAAACTGTTAATAGAAATTCATGCTGAGTGACACGAAAAAGTGCAGAAAATCGTGTCACTAACACAAATAAATGAATCAAATATTTTTTGACTATAACACGACTTGCCGTGAGATAGGGAAGGCTTTTTCATGAGATGTAAAGACAAGATTAAATTTAATTTAATGTGCTAAAAAATGCAATAAACTTTACTCATCTTCTCAAATGCACAACACAAAATAGCCAAAAGAAATGTTTCAAGAGTCAATTAAAGGTGTTAAGCAGTACAAAAAAGCAACATACCCGAACTTTCAGGGTCAACCCGATTAAACCGACTGTCTTTATAGAGAATTTCTGTAATCTGTAAAACATGAACAAGTAACCTTTTTAGCAAACAGACCTTTCTTTATATTTGTTACAAACATTTCCTCATATTGCTCTTGATGTACTTACCTTTGCCATAAGCTCCACATTATGAAACCTGTAGGGGGCAGTAAAGGATTAAAGATGACTCATTCAGCCACAGATAAAACCAAATCTTCAAAAACACTTCTCAAACATCTGCCATACAGTGATTACTAGAGCAAGCATCTTTTAAGTATTATGATCCAAGTTTCAATGAACATATTTTAACATTTTCATGACTTTCGCAAAGGTTTTTCCTGTACACATAAATTACTTCTAATGAGGATTATATTTAAATTTATTTATATATTCATTAAATATATTTAAAATGAAAATACTGGAAAATCTTTCTACGCCAAGCATAAAAGAACCCTTAAATTCACTTTGGACATTTCAATGGTTTTTATTGTCTTTTATTTTACTCATTTGAATTACCTGTTAATCAACAAATCACAAATAATTAACTCTTCAATTACAACTTTTAAAGCTTGATTCATATTCCAATAAAATATTTGATCATTTATTCCATAATACTCAAATTTATTATACACACCAACTTAATATATTCTTATTACATTCACATGACATCTCTGGTATGAAAAGCCCCAGCAGTCTCACACATACATATAAATACACTCACTTAAAAGCACATACTTCCACACTGAATGAACACATTGTGAAATCAATGCAATGCAATTTTGTGTGTGTTGATGGCAGAAAGCAAGGAGATGAGAAGGAAAAAACGATCCAACATTGTTTAATGATTAAATTATCTTCTGACCTTGACTATTACAAGAACAGGTCGCTAAGGAGACAGGTCCCGACAGCCCCCTCTACCCTTCTGACAACCCCAATTACCAACCTGACATCCATCGCTGCTGGCAATCTCCCTGCACCGCTTTCACATCTAAATGCTTTGCTAAATACAGAGGACAGCAGCATCTGCTGCCCTATGGCCTCCGTGTTTGGTTCTGACATAAAAAACACAGCTCAGTCCTTAACTGCCGTGCATGATGGGATTGATTTTACATCTGTGCTAATATGGGACCACACTAAATGATACGATAAGAAAATAGAGTGATAAATGGCATCGTCATGATGGATTTATAAGCCTGTGTGAGGAAAGAAGTGATTGGCTGGAAGAATTTTCAGATGCTTGAGGCGATAATGCCATCAGATGCAGGATGGTTAGCGGTCTATAAGAGGAAAGAGATTGATGAGATTTACGTACCCTCTGAATCCGTAGAGTAGACTGGATCTGAAAGCACTAAGGTCAATGGCTGGGAGAGTTGGCGAAGACACTGTAAGAATGAAGTTATATGCATATGAGTATAGGTCAGAACCAGGAACACATTTGAATGTGTGACCTTGTATGTGAAATCCAGGATAATCTAATAATAAGATTATGAGCATCAAAGTTTGATTTCAAGTCTATATTAAAAATTTTAAGGTTATATTTACAGAATGTTATTTTAATTATTTATTAACAGTGTGTGTTTATAGATTATGCAGCAACTGATAAAATTAATACAGATAGAGAGAGAAAAAAAGAAAAGAAAAAATACAACGGAGAGTGAGAAGGTAGCATCCATAATTTAACATAACAGCATTTGTCCCTGTTCACCTCCGTCAGATGGGGCACTTGGTATATATTTACTCACTAATCACTTAAAAGGCCTGATGGGCATGTAGCTGCTTTAGAGAGAATGTGCGTGTTTGTTTGGCTGCATGTGGAGCCCTGATGAAAGGTAATTAAAGTCCAAGTGTTCAGCGTTAGCTTACAGGGTCTCTCTAAAATGAAATCTCGATCCGCTGCCGGGGTGTGTTCCAGAGAGACCATGAAAACATTTATGAAAGTGAGGAAGATAGGTAGCGGAGGTTATTATCACGGATGTACTTACTCAGAGACAGCAGCCCTTCAAAATTTCCACGAGATGCTTCGGTTCGTAACTCTGCCGCAATCAAGCTATCCGTGTTCACGTCAAAGCCGGCTTCCTGGAATTATTATCCCAAGTTAGAAAGCGAAAAAATGCATTAGACGAAAAACACACAGCGGCAGAATTACCTTGAGAGCAGTAAGAGCGCTGTCTACGGAGGGAAACGAGGGCAGGATATATGTAGTGAAAGTTTCAACATCTTCTGGGACGTCCAGCTCCTGCATGCCTCTCAGAGCTTCCAGAATAGCTGAAAACAATAAAATTTGATATTTTCTAGTGTTACTGAAACAAAGTAAAGCCTTTTGCAAGCTACAACCTCTTCAAAGAGAGGATTCAGGCCTTTACTCTAGGGATGCACCGAAATGAAAATTCTTGGCTGAAACCGAAAACTGTAAAAGAGGAAACCAAGGCTGCAAACCACAGAAAGAAATATTTATGCCAATTATTAGTACCATTGCATTTATGGCTATCACTGTGTACTAACTTTACTAGGGGTGTGACGGATCACAAAACACACAGTTCGGATCACATTACAGTTCTTGAGGCACGGATGGGATTATTTTTCGGATCAGCAAAAAAGGGGTGGGAAAAATCTAATAACAAATAAAGAAATTGCAAACACTTACAGTATAAAAAAGAATAAAGTTGCACATTAAGTAAGGTCTGAAATTAGCATTAGGTACATAAATCGAATTAAATGAATCATAACACTGTCTTTATTGTATAAATTAAATATAACTTATACAATAAATAATTTTTTTGAGCTACAGAAGTGATATCTTTTTGTCTTGGGTTGTTTGATCAACATTAATGACACAGACTTAAGTAGGTTAATTGAGGTTACTGTCTCTTTAAGAACAAATAACCACAGACTGGTTTCTGACTGTAATCTATACATACACTTAAGACATAAACATGTTTTTATTAGAAAAAGAATACTGTGGCGATCATTTTGTTTGTATGTGCCCTGTCAATAACAGAAAGACTTTATGTTCGCTTGCTTTTTGAAACCTGTCTCTCCGTGTATGCACTACTGAGTGCACTTAAACGCACGCGCAGACACAGACGGAATGGGAATTCCAAATGGCGCAGTATAAACAATCACTCCACATAAAAACGTTACGTTGTTTTTCAGTGCTTTATTCGCCAAATGTATGTTAATGGACTACAGTATGAGACACAATAGCGCAACACTCTCTAAAGTTTACACATCAAGAGTTCTGATCTTTGAAGGGCATAGTGATGATCACGTCTGATTGGACCGGACACATTCAACCGCATGTGCGTCTGTGCATACAGAAAGCTGCTGACTTTATCACTTTTTAGCGGTTAAATACGTCCACACAGCAGACAAGTTGCTTCAGACAAGCACGTGCGGGTCGCAGTTTCTGTTTGCATCATCACAACATTTCGTACGTATTGTTTTGGTGATAAAAGTCTTTCGGCCAAAAAAAGAAAATGCTCGTTTGGGCCCTTTTCTGCCAAAAATTTTTGGTGGCTTAATATTCAGTGCATCCCTGCTTTTCTCGGACTTTGACTCCAGCCTAAAGCAACCACATGCATATAAAATACGTTTGCTCAACAAGCAAACATTTGTATGTGAACATGCGATCTGGGTTGTGTTTATTCTTCACCTTGGTGCACTCTGTATTGCAACGCTCAGGGGATGCTTATACACCTGAATAAAAGATAAGACTTGCTTTTATCTGCCATTAAACCCAGAAGCTGCCGACATCCGAGCATTAGCCAGGTAACGCACCTGAGGGCCACATCTTTCTATCTATCCATCCATCCCATTTCATTCTCAACTAGGCCTTTTCCATTCATCCCTTCTCGCGTCTCAGTAGTTCTTGGCTTTCAATGGAGTCTGAGAGCAGTTGGCCTATTCATCCTATCATTTTTATGAGAGAAGCACACCTGTTTTCCTGTTAAATAATCCATTGATCCATTTTGTCAGGCATAAAAGTTGTCTCAGACAGCATAGCTTGATATGAAGAAGAATGTGAATGGAAAATAGATGGCCAGTCACATCACTCACTGATTCAAAACTTTGAAAACAGTGTTTGGTTTTCCTCTCAATTTAAAAAAACGTGAGTGGGCTTTTATGGCACAAATTCTGTTGAATGAATCCTAGGATGACCTCCAGATGTTTGTTTGCTACATCACTGGTTTGATAACTGAAGTGTTAAGTGCAGTAAGTAACCAAGAACGCGGTCTCTCTTACTAAAGGGGGACTGAAGGGGAAAGGTTAGTGTTCAAAATGTAAATAGAAACTGTATCCGCAAACAAGCTTGACTTTTAATACGAAATGCATTTTTTAAATCTAAAAGGTAGATGGGACTCCTCGCTCTGTATGAGAGAGGGACTGAAAAAGCAGATCACTTTCTTCTAAGCCTTGAGATTTTTCCCACATTAGGCCATCTTCAGCTTAGAGCGATACTGATTATAAGTGCTTAAAAAAGGACTGAATTTATTGAAATTGAAAGAAAAATGGTTTGAATTTATAGGAAAAAGAAATCAATAAGGAACATGCGAAGATAACATTCAGACTTCACAAAACCTGACTGGTGCAAAGTTTTAAAAAATGCAGATATATACGCTTGTTGTAAGCTACATAAGGGATTGAGGCATTTTCCCGCACCGTGTCACAAGCAATGAGCTGCGTTTCTTGAAACTGACAAGCCCAGTTCGCTTGCGGCTTGCGAGACAAAGCTAACATATGCTTTCTCAAACTCGCCTGCCCAAATCCACACCTCATCAAAATGCAAAGTTTTCCCCTCTCTGCACTCAAGAACGCGTGGATGGAAAACCGGTGAGAGGAGGGTGAGGGGCTGTCTGCCCACTGGTGACACCTGTGGACAAAATGTGACATGGCGCTAAATATTTCATGGCCGTGCACAGCGGTGCACGTAATTGAAAGTGAATTCCCTCAGAGCGCTCGCATTTACATGAGACCCAGTCACTACAAATTCGATCATGTAACCTTCACCACTTCGACACGCAGGAAACAAAAAACTGTAGAGGAACAGAGGTGAGAGTGATCCTGCATGTTTCATTAAGGTTATTTGTATATAAAAACAAAACAAATAACTTTATACTGATATAGAGGACTGCTTGGGAGCGTGTTAATAGTGAGCGCTAATAGTGCCTTTGGGGTAAAACTCCTAATTATGTTTTTTTAATGCACATCACTGGTTATATTACGAATTATTATTCTGTGCAAGTTTAATTAGAAACAAATTATCTGTGTTATCTTTTAATTAACATATGATAACTTATTCAGTATCAAACAAATGTTTTGGCTGACATCCCAAATACCTAATTTCAACCCCCAATACAAATGAGAGGCCGTGGCCTTTTCTATGAGCATTTGTAAACACATTTGTGCAAACTTTTAAATCCAGACTGTGCAATAACAAGTATACAGAATAGATTGTTGATAAAGAAAGATCAGATCAATATCTCTGTACTCACCAGGAATATTTTTGTCTTTTTGGTGATGAGTAAACAGAGGCCAGAAGTAGTGAGGTCTGACAGGCAAGCCCTCCTGCTTTATCCTCCTCATCAGCTCAATAGACATACCTGCAAAAATACAAATAATACAATTACACAACTGTGACCAATATAAACTGCATAAACACCAGTACCAACTATGGCATAACTAATAAGCTACATTAAAAAATAAATAAAGGTGCTCAATAGTAATTAAAGTGGTTCGCTGGCTCGTAATCACAAGGGAACCATTTTTAGGGCTAAACATCACACCTATGTTGCACCATATAGTGCTATGTGAACCATTAGTGGTGCTATACTTTAGCACCACATATGGTTCTACAGAGGTGCTATATAGGTGTTCTGTAGCACTAAAAATGGTTCCCCTATGATTACGAGCTTTTAGTACTATTTAGCACAATTTTTTATTTGATAGTGTTGGGGGGGTGCTGAGTAGCTGTTCGAACAAATTGCTGAAAATCCTCCTTTCGGAAATGTATTACATTTTAAATGGAAGTAAAGATGCATTCATTTTTTTTTTTGTAGACCATACTTACCATAATTTAGATAATTGTTTTACTTTCATTGTTTTACTAGTTTGCATGCCCATTAAGTCTTAATAATTTGTAAACAAACTTGGCTTGCAGTTCTCAAATACAGTTTGAACCTTAGGTCAGGCTCGAGCCCCAAGTGCAAGTAACAGCACAAAAGAAAAAAAATGAGCAGTGAAGGAGGAGATAAAAAGAAGGAGGGATGCCAGAAGAAGTGCAGCTGGGCACGGAGACTCCTGTCCACCATGCTTTTAATGATGATTGACACAGGACAAAATGTTTAGGTTCCTTCCAAACCTACTTTAAAAGTGTACCCGTTAAAATATGGTTACCGCAGTAACAGAGTTTATTTTGATCATGGTGCCATGAACGCTGAATAATTCTGTAGTTGTTTTCCAGAAGCCTGCAATTTTCTTTTTTTTTTGCGATATTGCAGAGTTGAACACCGTCACATGTAAGATTTGCAAGGTAACATTGCAAATGAGTCATGATGTCATACCTCTGCAATTCTTTGATCGATGGCGTTTTAAAAGTATGCTTAATCTCGAATATATGAGAGAGAGCGAGAAAGAGAGAGAGAGAACAAAACACCCGATTAAGCTATTTTGTAGCTATTATACACATTTAACCCAGTACTGGGGGTTTACAGAGCCTATGGCAGTTAAAGAAAGATGTGTGAAATGTTAATTTACTTACTTTAGTGTTCTTCTGTCAAATAACAGAAACATTTTACACTCTTAGAAAGGATGTGTTAATTTTTTTTAAAGCTTTTAACACATTATGTGTAATTTTGTTTTGATTTTGAGCTCAAATATAAGACGTTGTGTTAAAAGTAACACAAAATGTGTTGTTTTATTAATAACACAGATGGGTGGATTCTGGGACAACGTATTTGGTGTGTTGTCCCAGAATCAACACTAATGTGTTGTTTTTAACACATTCGTTCTACGAGTGTATGCTTCTGCATTATTTAAAGTAAGATCGGGTATAAAGGAGCAGATAAAGGTAGTACACTTACTAGTTTTCTTAGCTTCAAGGGCACACTGAAGTGTGAACTGCAGTGGTGTAGAGTGCAGACCAGAATCTTTTAGATCTTTGCAAAATCCAGCCATCTTTTCCACAGACTGAAAGCCACAGACAGTCAAATTAACAGAACAAAACAACAAGTTGAAATTTTCCAAAAACCATAACAAAAATATTAATCATACAAACAGGAGCTGACTATTTACCAGTATACCTGATATTCACTAAAGATGGTTGAGCAGATACCTCACCTTGTCCATATTGACACAGTGACGGAGGAAGAAGTTTCCCAAGTCCGGAGAATCGCTGTTCTGTGACTCTGCCTGCAGGCCTGTGAAGCTCTTCAGCACAGAGTAGGCAGTGTCCTCATGACCCTGGGTTATCAGACTCAGGCAGAGGTTCATAGCATCTGAAGACACAGAAAAAAAACATTAGTTGAAGTGTGTGGTTGTATTAAAGGAATTGTTTTCATTTTAGAAGACATATGAAGAGCTCAGATGCAAAAGCCGCTTAAAACTTCCTCCGTCAAAAATTAGAATGATACTGACAGATGCTCTTTGCACATGTTATACGTTCATCAAATACATTAGCTTCAAATTTGCTTAATCCCAGCCTCAGCCCATTCAGAAATACCGGTTTGTTTGCTAAATCCATTAAACACCACATCAATTTTTTAGCAAAGGAGGAAAGGAAAAAGAATTTTATGAACGGTGGCACGTGTATGTCAAGATCAAATTTTTTACTACCCGGTTAAAGGCGTTCTAAGCGAATCTGCGAGACGTTAGTTTTTGTTGACGTTTGAATTGTTTTCAAACAGACGGAGCGTAGCTAACTCCTCCCCCTCCCTTCCGTGCCTTCATGAACGCGCCCAACCCCCAAATTCTTCTTGTCGTTTATTGGCTGGAACACTTTGTTATGGTTTCTGTTTGTAGGTTTGGCCACTGTGTTGTTATTGCCGTCTGTCTACAGAGATCGCGTTTTTTTTTAAGTTTAATCAGCGGACAGGCAGCAAGCAGATAGTGAGGAGATGTTTGCTGTGTGTAACAAAAAATGTTTTATGGTCTAAAACGCGTCAATTCGCTTAGAGCACCTTTAAAGGGAGGATTATCAAATATATTAGGACAGTGGTTCTCAAACTTTTCGCCACCACAACTTTTAATGGGTGACGTCATGCGTTGCTGAACTGTGGATCCGTCACTACCGCTGCTCGCGGCAAAAGTTCAACGCTTTCGCCCTGTTTTGAATGTACCGTTAGAATTTTGACCAAATTGTGGAGCATTTCACCTTTATTCAGAAAGGACACTAAAGCGTGACTGGAGTCTTTTTTTGAAGAAGAAGATTTTGGATGCACTTAATGGGTTTTGCTGCGAAAGACAGTCAAATTTGTTAAATACCAATGAAATGACTTAAATGACGTTTGTAAAAACAAAGCTTTTTAATTACTGACTAATAAGCTTTTCATTGCCATTAAAGTGAAATATTAAACCTAAAACACAGATGAAGAGCCTGATAAAATAAAATGCTAATTAACACGAAAACATGTCAGACGCACTTAGAGGGTTTTGCATCTGAACACTTCATATATTATCCCACTGGAGTCACTTGGATTACATTAATGATGGATGTACAGTATGTGCTTTGCTTTTTAGAGTCCCACATAAGAAAGCTCCAATTACACACCTGGTACATATCCTCTCTCATGGCGCATGCGCTCCACAACCTCGGGTACGGACTGCTGATGGCCGGCCTTGGTTAGACTGAAAACAACCTGCATCAAATCTCTGTCCATCAGATGGATATCAGCATTCTCCACTGTCTCTAGAGTCTGGACAGTTAGAAAGCATCTTTACTGTTAAGCCCAGAAATATAAATAAGATTATTCAGAGAAATTATCTAATTATAATGTCCATCGCTTGACTATAAAGTAAATGTACCATTATTAACAGTACTGTCTGCCTAAACCAGGCCTTAAAATTACTAATAAAGACAGACCTCTTTAATTTTGGCAATTTCGCCATTCTCAGCATAGACATTGAGGAGAGAAAGATACGTGTCTGGGCCAGGCTCAATCCCTGCTCCTTTCATGACTGTCAGGATGCCCTCAGAGCTCTCCATGTCCCTGCACCAACAGTAGACCACTCATAAGTGACAGGGACACATCAGAAAAAGCATCAGGTCAATTGCCCCATCCACTAACAAGTCAACTCACCCTGCCCGAGCGTGGCCTGTCACTAGGGAGTTGAATACAGCCTCTGTGATTGGCAGGTCTTTGCTCTTCATAAAGCCCAGGATCGTACTGTAGGAAGGACAAGATGTGATATATCATAAGCAATGTTGCCTCTAATTTAGTAGAAAATCATTTTTTTTTTGTACAAATGCAGAAACAACCTATGAATAAACTTAATGCAGAAGTTCATTTCTTTATTAGGCCATTTAGATTTTTAAAAAGGAACATAATTTTAAAATATAATAAATAAATGGGCATAAAATATTCAAAAAAATATTTCATTATGTGAAAAGAAAGAAAACTCACCTTGCACCTTCAATGTCACCATGTTGACAGTATGCTGCAATAAGTCTTTGATAGGTAACCTAGAAAGTCACAATATATGAATAAAACATGAATAAACATTTATACACATTATATTTTTTCTGTCACTGTTCATTGGTTACCAATAATAAATATTCACCCCAGATTCAGCATAAAAATCATACTAACCCTGTTTGGATGAACATTGGCTTCTTCCATTTTAGAAAGGAAATCAGTTGGAGAGAAACTAAACTCATTCTGCAGGTAAGTCTTGAGCAGGGCGTTATAATGGCTCACATCATAGGTGGCACCTGTAGTGAGCAGCAATATACGGGTTAAAATTAAAGGTTTAGATATGACAATATACAATTTAATGATCTTTAACTCATACCAAGTTCTTGAAGCTTATCCCAGATACGTTGAGCCAGCTCTGTGCGTTCAGCCAAAGGAACCTCGGGCAGCAGAGATCCACAGCTTCTGAGCAACAACAGGGCTTGATTTCCACTGGGATACCCTATTGTTATGTGACATTGCAAGCAAGGACAGGTTTGGATTTATTTTCAGAAATAGATTCAAGAGCTCATCATCGAAAAAGACAAGTACCTGTTCTGCAAACGTCATGAAAGATGCGCAGAAGAAGCGTTTTTGTGACCCTGCCTGTCCTTCGGACTGAGCTGTCCAGTTTTGCCAGAGCCCAGTCAAACTGCTGAGCCTGCTTGGAACGGACCGCCAGACTGGGTTCATCCTTCAGTGGACCCCTCTGTTCTGTGGCCACTGCATACTGACGACAGCTTGCACAGGGCAAAGCTGATCTGTATGACAATAGACTGCAGAAATAATGTCTACAATAAGTCAGTCTAATCTCATGGTACAGCAAGGATTTGTAACACTGTATTCAGAAGTTGCAGGCTAAATAAATGCAGTAGGTGTGACCCAGTATAATATAGTTGGATAAAATATGGATGCATGATCTCTTGAATGTTTTTTTATATAATAATTTTGGAACATAGTTTTACAGATATCATGGTAAAACGATAGTAAAATTGTGATTATCATGGTTTTTTATAAACACAAGTTAATCTATGTTTACTGTAGTAAGGCCATGTTTAATTTGGGGTAAGGGAATACTAGCGTTTCAGGTAACTGCATATTAGCAGCACATGCCAAAAGTCAGGGGTCAACATGTCAAGGTCGTCTCGAACGGTATCACAATCATCCATAACATATAAGCAAACACTTATTTATCGTTTATATATTTATATTTTTTTGTTTTATGTGTTAATAATTTAATATAGGCCTGAAAACTCCTTATAAGCTAAGATGTGACAACTTCAGCATCTGTAACAAATCCGTTATGCAATGAAGCCAAATTCATCTTATACAATATAATAATGGTTACACGTGCTATCTATACTTAAAATAATCGTTAACATTTAGTTATACAAAATTGCTGTTTAATAAGCCCTCCGTACAGTTAAAGGAGTGATCGGTCCTCAATGACAACTGCATGATCTAAACACGCATGGGATGGAGTCACGCTGTATACCTGTTTACGTTAAACCGTCCCGAGACTGTCTGTCGGCCACGAGACCCAACACATTTAATCGCGACTGCTCCGCTGTACATCCGACCAGCTGCTGGTCCATGTCTGCTGCTTCCTATGACTTGAAGCAATGAAGGAGGTGAAAATTTAAGTAGCCGGGCTGATCGTAAGAGCGCAGCCATGTTTAACCTGCAGAGAGAGAACTGCGAAGGACATCCGCACCACGTGACAGGCCAGAGGGGAACGGAAGAGACCATTGACTGTCTGTCACAGGGGTGTTACAATACCTTCACATTCAGTAGTGGCTAATACTGTGATGTGCAGCTTTGTAAAAATGTCAAATTAAAAAAATATAAAAATGTTTGTATGCGTGTTACGTAGTTGTGCTTGGGGGAAACTGGAGCGCAAGCTTTGGGAAGAATTTAAAGGTGCAGTGTGTAATTTTTTGAAAGATACCTTGACAGAAATGCAAAATAATATACAAAACTATATCATTAGGGCTGTATAAAGACCTTTTTATTATGAGCCGTTATGTTTTTATTACCTTAGAATGAGACTTTTTTATCTACATACACCGAGGGTCACTTATGTGGAAGTCACCATTTTGTGCCACCATGTTTCTATAGAAGCCCTTAATGGACAAACTTTTTCATCTAAGTTGTCTCCGATGTTGACATGTTTTTCTGGTGGCGGCTACCAATTCTTTTGCTCACAATAAGAGATAGATTTATTAATAATATTTAAAGGCCCTCATTCACAATTTCTATCTAATAAATAAATTCAAATTGTTTTGTCTTTCTTTATTTTTTTTTTATAAAGTTATAGTCCAAACACTATTACTATTTTACAAAAACTGACAATATATTTCAGATCTCATGTAATGAAAGTAATAACTGTATGTTTTTTATCTTTAAACAAAAATCACACTTTACATTTACTGTACTTCAAGAAAGTATTTGTAAATTAGAATGGTCACGCAGGGGCATTTTGCTTGATGAGAGACACACTGTTTACAAGAATACTTAAGCTGGAAGCTGATTGGCTCCAGCTTGAGGTCAGTTTTGGAAAAGGTCAGCTAGGTGGGGTGTTGTCAAGCACAGACTAATGCCCACTGGGCCACCCTGTGTTGTACCGGGCATCAGGGGCCAGGGGGCCCCAATATGTCAGACGCGTGCCATGCCAAACTCATTTCCATGGTTGACACACACTGCAAGCCACCAGCACAGCAGTACACAGCTGACAGGTGACAGTGAACAGGCTTTGCCTGCCAGGCACGTTGTTTGAGTCCCATCCCTGCCTGGATCTCACTTTGTCAAACCCTGTCTGCTGAGTCCACCCACAGTGGGGTGTACAGAGGATGGCGAACCGATTTGGCATGCCATGACAAGCAACAGAAATAGCAATGTGTACAGTAGATAACTGTTTTAAATAAATGCCCCAATGATACTGAATCTTAGTGGCTCTCACATATTTGTTTCACATATTTCTAAATTAAATGAAAAAAAAAATGTTTATCATATATCATTTATCTGAAAGTTTAGTTTTTGCGCTGTTAAACAATTGTTTGTCGACCCTCACCAGCAATGTCAGTGAACACGTGACTATCCCACCGACTGGTACTGTCAGTTCACCTTTTATTCCAGTGGGAGCTCTTACTTTTTGTTGGCATGAGAGCTGAAAGTGGTGAGCTCAGGGGACGAAATATCTCAAGGTCGCTGAATTATAGATGAGGAGAGAAGAGGTAAGCTGAGAGGAAAGGCTTCACTCCGTTTTACCTTTTTATTTGCTGAATGAACTCAAGAAGGGTCTGTTCTGTTTTTTATCTGCAGCATGAATGCATCTGTGTTAGTGATTTATTATTCATCAAATCTATCAATTATTAAATTATTATTTTCCTTCTCTTGCAAAAGATTTTTTTGCTGATATTTCATCTTTTCATCAACTCAAAAATCTTTTTGTTCATTTGCCACTTTTTTTCTAGTAAAATTATCTAAATGAGAAGAAAATTTAAAATAAAAAACGTGTATAAATGTGGCATGTTTTCAGAAAATATATTTTTTAAATTAAGTAAATTTTGTTAAATGAACTTAATTTTTATTTTTTATTTTAAACATGAACCTTACTAATCTTTAATTTAACTTATTATTATATTTTTAGAAAACAAATCTATTATTCTGTTTTGCTTCTCAAAAATGTTGCATTTTTTTATGAATATTTAATAAGTTGCATTATTGTTTATCCTCACTTCTGTATGTCACTTTGAATAAAACGATCTGTTGATGTTTTATGATGATTGTTGTTTTGATGATGATGTTTTGATATTTTTTTCCTGGAAAAAATGAAATAATCATTATGAATCATTTGAAATCATTCCAAGCAACCAATTGCATTTTAACATTTTCCCAAGATGCAATATAAAGTTTAGACAAAAGATTTATATACACAATTCTGGATAGCATAAGGGTTGCCCAACATTGCAAAACAGCCGCATCTTGTCACCTGTAGGCTATATCCAGAGGTATCTGCCATTCCTTATTTTTCAACATGACATGTTGTCAAAGCGAATGTGAGTGACTACCTACAGTACGTTCTGAAGTCATGTGCTCACTAACCAGCCAGAATTTATTACTGTATGACAACATCAGCTAAAATAAGTAAATATATTTTTCATAATTTGGAATTGAATAATTCTAATTAATAAACTGCATCTGGATTTCTTTCTATGCAAAGACTCAATTTGTTAAAGTAAAGCTTTTTAAAATCTGAGAAAATATATAATTAGCAATACAATTATCCATGATCTGAACTGAAGAGAATAATGTCAATACACTGTAACAAAAAGTTGGTTCAACTTAAAAAAAGTAAGTTGGTTGCCTTAAAATATTGAATTTATCCAACTTAAAAAATATTAGACAACTTGTTTGTGTTAACTAATATTGTTAAGTTAATTTAACTCAAAAGCCAACCAGGTAACTTATTATTATATATATATTTTTTTTTGGTTGAACCAACAATAATTTTTGGGGATTAGGTTTTTTTTGGGATAATTGACAATAAATGAAATATATATGTATAAAGAAAATCTAAACCTCATAGATATGAATGTGCCTCTGTGTATGAGCTCACCAAGAGTTGTAGTGTTGAGGAAAGAGAGAAAACTGTCTGTCCCGGAGGATTTGTCTATTTCGGTGTGGATGAGGGAGTGTGAATGTGATGGCAGTAGCAGGGCTCTTTGGTGCGAAGAGTGTTGTTTTTATGAGTATCTTGTGAACTTAAATGTCACCCGTGATGATAGAAGGCAGAACCGTGGACAGGAAACAACACTGCAAACATGTGTAAATCTCATGGGCTTGAGAGACATACAGGCATGCAGACAGCCTCACAGTTTCAAGCAGATGTGCAGTAACAACAGCACTTATACCAGCTCATCACAACTGACAAGAGATAATCTTTAGTTTTACTTAGATGTCACCTAGCTGCCATCACTACTAAACAGCCTCTGGATGTCTGAATCGGTTCCCAGTTCAAATCAAGTATTTAATGCATTCAAATATTTAACATTGTGGGGGAACAGTTACAAAATAAATATGTTAAAGGGCGCATAATATGCCTATTTTACAAGATATAATATGT
Organism: Paramisgurnus dabryanus; assembly: GCF_030506205.2. NCBI lineage: Eukaryota > Metazoa > Chordata > Actinopteri > Cypriniformes > Cobitidae > Paramisgurnus > Paramisgurnus dabryanus. Next base: position 21,195,154 of record NC_133356.1, on the reverse strand, counting down.
TTCTGTAATGTGTGCCTAGAATGTGTCTGGGAAGTTTTAGCTCAAAATACACCACAGATCATTTGTTATAGCATGTCAAAAATGCCCCTTTTGGAGTGAGAGCAAAAGTGCTGTTTTCATGTGTGTTTACTGTTTAAGTTAAAAATAGATCAGGGATCTCATTTAAAAAACTGTGCGTATAGGATCCCTACTAAAAGTCTACGTTATACACACAAAAGCCGAAAATGCCACACGCCAAAAAATATTAAGACTTATAAAACAAAGCAATGTTCCCTTTATTAATCACAGATCACCTGCAAGTGTGCATACATGAATCATCCTCAGATCCCAACCTGCAAGCCCATTCTCCCATCAAGTTTGTTTTTTTATAGATCACAACCTTTGTATGGGAACTGGTGTACGCACGTTTCCAGCCCCGTTCTGTGCGTACGCAAGCTTTATAAATGAGGCCCCTGATCAGTGGCGGCCGGTGACAAAGTTCGTCACAACATGTATGTAGCTTGTCATGTGTGTGGTTCGTAATTTCAAAATATGTGTTCTGCCTGTCGAGTGATACTATGTGCATTATGTATCTTGTCAAAATAAGTGCCTTCTGCACACACGTCTAAAGCGTTTACCAGATACTCACATAATATCATGCGTAATCAGAGTGTCTTGCGTGTTTTGTGAACGTGTCTCTTTTATCATAAACAGTTTTGACGCGTGTGCAGCAGACAAAACAAGTGATGCATATGGTTCACATAACACATCAAACACTTATTTTGAAAACACGAGCAACACACGACACTCCGAGTCCGGACACATATTTTGAATTTGCACCCCTCAGAAGAGCAGTCAAGAGCCACCGCTGGATCTGATTCCTGTGAATACAGTCTGGGACAACAAACAAAATGTAACTTTTGGGTAAAGTTGACCAGTCAGTAAGTGGTCAAAGGCAGGGCTTTGTTTGTGTGACATCACATTAGAGGTTTTTCAAGGGTCCACTTAGATCCAGACTGCACACACGTCGGTGGCATTTACATTCGGGTCCAGTTATAATTTTAAAAGCAGGCTCCTATTTTATGTTATGACCCTACATCTTCACAAAAATTCTCCTCATTTTGACAAAAAAAAAAACTATAAAAAAAATTCGTCATTGCATTTGTTTATCCTTCCAACTGGAAATAACTCAGAAGTCCCATATGTTGTGTGTCCACATCTGTACACAAAGATAATGATGGTAATCTGAATGATCTGACTGCATTGTGGCATTTGCCATCATCCATGTATCATTACTTCTATCATTATGCTGTTATTTTCATCCAGAGCCACTCATGCATCATCACATTTCTCTACCGTCCTCATGACTGCAGTCCGACTGCATCTCTGTTTCAGTGTGCGACGGCTGGCTCCATCTTTCCACTGACCTGTTCAAGCGTGACGGTAAAGAAGAAATCATATATTTGCACACTCTCACATGAGACTGTCTGGATGATCTCACAACAGGCTGGGATCGTGTATCTTTGTTATGGGAGAGCCTTGCCTGAGCCGGAGAGTAACGCTGCATTAGACTATCGCTATGATGCTGCTGACCGAAGAGTAATCACCTGAGAATTATATATGCCTCTGTGGTCAATGACAAAACTGTTTCTGTGTGTTCTGTGTGGCACAAATTGTTAGAGAGCTTGACAGCACGTATACACAACCTCACACACCGAGCATTTTATTCCTATCCTTTCTTAGGCACTGTGGTGTGCATATCGTATTGCAGACTGTGACATTGACTTACATTTCTTATAAGATTGGCCTTTGTTGACTTCTGAGTTCATCGGCATCGTTTTTAGTCAAAAGCACAATTTATCAAAAGGCACACGAGAACTAATGAGATTTTAAAGTTAGCCTATATTTTGCTAAACAAGCTAAAATATTTAATATGGTGAGGGTAAGTACAATTTTTTGGTTTGGTTGAATTACTCCTTAAAGCGCTGATTTATTATACAGTTAGTCTAAAAAATATAGAATTCTGAAACTGCCTTGCCTCAAAACAAGTGAAGATTCGGCTCGTGGCAGGACCAGACTAACATACTGTACTTGTGACAACATGTGCTGAGAACTAGACAGACGGTCTGACCTTCTTCTCAGACTGTGTGGTCTTCATCACCTTTGCTTCTTTCCTTGTCCACTTTGTCAAAGCCGGTTCCTGAGAGCTTTAGCGCAACTCTTTTGCCTTTTGACCTGAGGAGCCTTAAGCCACATGACATTTTAGAAATGTCTGCTTGTATTTCCTCTCTGATTCCAAATTTGTTTGCATGGGGTTTTAGATGGGGGTATAGAAAATCCGTCTGTCATGATGACAACACCGGGAGTAGGTGCGGAGATTTCAATCTGACCTGACCTTTTCCTCTCTCTTTTATAGCTTAAGGCAACACGTCTACTGTCCTAAATCCTTAAAATGCCCTTTCCATCAATCTGGACTTCATTTCTCTTTCTCTGTCCATCACTGTCACAAGATAAATACACTTTACACAAACTAGTCGTTTATAAAGTACCCAAGTGCAGGTAATATGTAGCACCATATGACATATCAGTCAAACTCTATTGAGGAATATTATTGGTTTTTGGGGGGCAATAATGAAAAAAATATAATGCATGTTTATGAAATTCTTTTGATATATATGGTGCTTTCAGCATTGATTAAAAACCAAAACAACAGTCTAATGCAAATCATTTGTCTTTGAGCATCCTTTACTGTAAAAAGCATACACTGTAAAAATCCTTGTTGTACTTAAAGTTTTTAAGTTTTAACTTGAATTTACAACTCATTTTAACTTGACTAGTGAAGAGTTGCTATAAATTATAAAAAATAAAGTTAAATTAGCTTAAGTTATTGTAACTTTATTTTCATAATTTATAACAACTCAGTTATTTGGTTTTGCAAGTCAATTCAACTTACTATTTTAAGTTTTCACTTTCATGATAAGTTGACATAACTTATATAAACAAGTTGAAATTGTTTAACATAAATAAATTGTTTAACAAAAATAATTTGTTGAGTTAACGTTACATAGATATATATGTTGATTTCATCATTCCGCTTAAGCTCCCAGTCTCGGCCAATCCAGTAGATCACTGCGCTTAAATGATAAATTGCTTCTTATGGTTCTGTGTTCTCGTTTTAAGTGTAGGTGATCCGGCTTTCTCTTTAATGACCTTCCTGTCTGTTAAATAAACATTGGGTGTATTTCAAAGTGCTCTTAAGAATTATTTTCTGCATTTGAAAATGCATTGTATTTGTCTTGTTATAGTCTATATTTTGTATTAGTCTTATGCTTTTTATTTTATTTTAATGTTCTCTTTCTCTGTACAGAACTTTGGTTACACTTGTGGTGTTAAAAGTACTTTATAAATAAATTTTTGTTGAGTTTATTGAAGCTTGGCCTAATAATCAAATCCCAGTCATCCATCTCAGAATTCCAGAGCACCTCATTTTTTTACCCTTTCTTGTTGTCTGTTTTGCAGTTAGAAGTGCTCTCTGTCATTGGTGTTAGCGTGTAATGTCAAATGTGTCGTCTCGCATTACCGGGCCAGGCTCTGAGGGGATGCCGGATGCCATTGCGCTCTGCTGCAGATGGAATAGCTTCCCCATGCTCTCTGGCACTTATCAGTTAGAGTCTGTGTGTCCTGAGGGAGAGAGATTACTGTCATGATGCCGCTACCTTCCTGCACATCATGAACAACACCCCCGGGCCTTTTTACTGAGGTGTGAAGGAATCTTTTTTAGTTTTGTGAATATACAGTGAACTCTTAAAATTTGTCCATCTACAGCCATGTCACAGCAGCAAAGTCCTTGATTATTACGCCAGAATGAGGGCATAGTTCCTAGCCATATCTGCCTAGAAAATGGCAACTTTTAATTTTCTGTTGGTCTTAGTATATGATGTAACTACCGAAGAGTCAAGTTTTAAATAGGAAAAATATTGAAACTCTTTGGTTATTTTTTGAGCGTGATGCTAATGGTCTAATCAGATTCAATGGATTATGCTAAGCTATGCTAAAAGTGGTAGCGCCAGACCTGGAGATCGGCTGAATGAATTCCAAAACAGTAAAAATCAAATGTTTAACTGTAGGGGAGCTGGAAAATGAGCATATTTTCAAAATAAAGTGGAGTGTCCTTTTAAAGTTGCCATGAAACGGAAGTAGCAATTGCCCAATTTTCCCCATGGTGACGCATTCCGAATGAAACCGGCTTCTGAAATGAAATACAGCAGGGCTGGATTTGGATTTGTCCATCTGATTGGATCGTTTGAATTTTGATCATTTTGCTAATTGCTAATCTCAACTATCTTCTCCTGGACCCCGCCCACCTTTTATAAAACAATGGCAAGAGCATTATAATAAAAAAAAAATTTTTTTAACATATAATATAACATTTATAAGTAGTAATGAATGTCCTAACAAAAAGTTTATGTTTGCCATCCAGTGTAGCAAAGTGCCATTACAGGTGTGCATTTATAATGTCGGTGCCAACATCCACTATAAATCAGAAATAAATCATTTTTGTGTGCAGTGTGAAGCTCCTGCCGATGTTTTCCCTTTGACTCAAGTCTGCTTGTGTATGTCAAACGCCATGCATTCATCTTCACTTTCCCTTGCTATTTCTCATACCTCTCTTTCTGTGTCTATCCCTCAGCCATTTGTTTTCACAACCACATATCGTTCACGTGGCCCAAATCTCATTAGATTCAGGGCCTAGACTGGCTTTGTTGATCCGAACTGCCTTGTTCATCTGTCAAGGCCTCTCTCTCTCACTCCATCCCTCCATCAACCTTTCCTAAGGGAGGTCTCAAACCTTATCAGCCCTCATCTTTTTCATTCCACCCAGCCGTACTCTTATGTTTGTCATAAAGATCTCTTGACCCCTGAGTTGAGTGACTTGGCCACGACAGTGGACAGCTGTCTGCTAAGCCACCTGCCCTTTGGTGCTCTGTCTGCCTCTATACGTGTCTGTGCACTGGTCTCTGGTTCATTCGGCCGCTCATCCATCCATTCTTCTCTCTATTTGTGTAGCCTCTGGCTATCTGGAAGAGCGGGCATGGGTTTCTGACAGGCGGCTGTCAGTCAGGGAAGGGAGAGGGGCGTTGCGGAAGCCGTCACGGGCTTTCAGGATCATATGCTGGGTGTCACCTTCTCGCTGCCCATGAGCAACACAAAACCTTCAGTCATAGGCCCACAAACACTCCACGTACTCTTTAAAAAGCAGCTTAAGTTAAAGAGATTTCAGTCTTATTTCACACTTTAATATATAGGGCTCTATCTTACACCCGGCGCAATGCAGCGCAATGCGCGACGCAAGTGTCTTTCGCTAGTTTCCACCCTAATTTTCACGTTTAGCGCCGCGTTGTTTAAATAGCAATTGCATTTGCGCCCCCTTTTGCGCCCATGGGCGTTCTGGTCTGAAAACGAGGTGTGTTCAGGCGCATTGTTGGCGCGTTGCTATTTTGAGGCAACTAAAATAGACTACGCCATTGACCAACAAAAACCTGGTCTAAAGTCTAAAGTCAATGGCGCAATGTGTTTTATGTTATTTAAAGAGCGCATTAGTAAAATGCGCCTAAACAAGGGAGGACAACGCGGGTTTGCTTATCACAAGGTACATAATGCGCAGCAGCACAAAAATGCTTTTAAATATGAAAGATTAAAGGATTGAATGTAAAAGATTATTATTGAATCTCTTGGACATAAATGAGGACAGATTATGAGACGTTAGAAGGCGCAAAGAGCTGCTTCACCTGCAGCCTGCTAAGTAAATAAATGCTTTGCTTTAAACAAATGCGTCTGTTTTTAAATGTTTTTTTTTTAATGCTACATCACGGATTTATTGTCTATGATGACTCTGTACCTGTGGATATGGTGAGATGAGAAACATTTTTAAGTAATGCTTAAAAAAACTCTTTGCTAAAAAAAACGCTGTCCAAAGTGCTGAAACGTGAGGAGAGCCGTTTGTAAATTCTTTATCTCCTGTTTATTACAAATAAAGTATTTTTAGAGTACAAACCTTATCTTACATGCTTGTAAATAATTTTTTGATGATATTGGATAGCCATACATTAAAAGCAATTACAAGCCTGCTTTTTACTTCCATGACTAAAAGAAAACGGGTTTTAAAGGTTTTGATAAAAAAAAAACAATTTCAATACAAGTGAAAAACAACACAATTATTTAACATTAATCTTAAACTGGGGATCTTCTTCCTCCGCTTATTTTTTCAGTTTAAAAAGTCCGTCATCTAAATAGGGATTAGAAATAACGCCAGCGCAACTAGCTTTTAAAGGGAATGAGAGCAGAGACTCTCATTGGTTTATTGCACGTTACGCCCAAAATACTCCCATTACAATAGGACCTACCCTTTTCGACCATGCGCTCGGCGCAAAATCCATTTTTCCCGTCGTTAAATTAGCAAAAGTGGATTCGGACACGCCCATTTAGATGTTGCGCTGTGCGCTTTAGACAATGCGTTTAGATCGTTAAAATAGGGCCCATAGAATCTATACAAACTTATGTTAGCTTTAATTCACAATAAAATACTTAAAATGAAAAAGTGTTATGACATTATCATCACAAAAAAATATGGTTTTAATGTCAAAACTTTATCAGACCTTATAAGCAAAATAACTAGTATATAGTTTTGACATGTTCCAAAGAAAACTGAGTTTATGTTTGTTTACATTAGTTAATGCATTAGCAAAAATTAACTAACAATATTTAAATATTTTTATAAATTTAAGCATTTAATAATCTTTGTTAATGTATACTTTTTATCCTTTTTATTTTATTTTAACTAAGAGAGTTATCAAACATTATTATACAAACATAATACTCAATACACAATGTGTGTGTATGTTTTAAAAGTCTTGCTTTAATGTACTAAAGCCAAGCACTTGAATTTGCTAAAGTGCTTTCACTTGCTTAAAACAACACATGCACACAGATTGACTGAAGCATGCCATGCTTTCAGTACAGTCAGTCTGAACATCTCAGGGGACAGACAACATCCTTACATGAGACGTCTGGGGACAGAGGGTCACCGGTGAATATCCATCTCACACACCAGTAATCATGGCATCGATCTCTCAACCACCCTTGACCTTGAACACTGCCTCATGTGTACCTGCCCTACCTCTAACTAAATGCAGACAAATAATAAAATACTATAATAAATATAATTGGGCCATACTTGTCAAGAGCTGTATATCTTATTGATCATCTTGGGGATGTTTGTGCATCATATTGTGAAGTGTGTGTACAGGTTTGAAATCTGTGAATTCTGGGTCGAATTCTGAGAGACCGAGGAGAGATGGAGACACGTAGCTGTCCACTCATGTTAACAGTTGTGAGCTTCTATCTAGATGAATAAGTCAAGAGAAGCCAGATTGACCTTATGTTAAATGTAAAAGGACTAACAGATCAAGCAACCAGTTTAGTAGAAAGTCTCTGGTTGAGGTGCTTCAGATGCACATTTGTACACCTTTGTATACAAGGCACAGGTTGAAAAAAATACAGCACATGAATAGATAAAATTTTATACCGATCAAACGTGTCAATGAAACACACACACACACACACACACACACACACACACATATATATATATATATATATATATATATATATATATATATATATATATATACGCATTTAAACCTATTGCATGCAAAAAGGCGAGTGCAGTGCACACTAAAAAAATATGTTCTCAATATTTTCCTTTTTGGTTTTCTGTAAATATATCAAAACATTTTTTAAGTTTAATCAATAGAAAATATAATCATAAGATATTTAGACTTGTTTTCAGTGAATTTACCCCATTGGCATAATGTATAGTACTGTGCAAAAGTCTGAGGCCACCACCACCAGAATTGTTGTTTTAGAAGTTTTAATGTCCATCCATATTTATTTTTCAATCTATTTTATTAAGATACAACCAGAAGGAAATATATACAAAAAATAAAAAAATAATTTTCAGGACTAAATGTCTTCTTTAGGCATCATCGGTGTTTAGTGTGACCTTTCACTAAACACATCTTGAGTGTTTTTGAGCAGAATTAAGTAAAAAAACTAATTTTCTTTCAAATTAGAAATTAGGATTTAATTTTATTTAGGTTTAAGAGATCCTGCAGTTTCCTGCTATTGCTCAAGTGGAAGAGGAGTTTACCCTGAAAACTTTTTATACAGTTATTACTATACACATTTCCTGTAATTTCTGGATGTATTCTATTAAAGAGACTAAGAAACAATTATATATGATCACTTTATTGCAAAAACAACAAATCTAATTCTGGCATGATGGCCTAAGACTTTTGCAAAGAACTGTATTTCTTGTTTAGGCATGAAATTAACTATTTTTAGGCAAGACAAATACAATGATTATAATTTTATTTTAACAAAATAATTATCTGGTATAAAATTGTATTAAAATTGTAATTATATATTCTTAGAATGCAGTGTTAAATAGTACTGTTCATATTTTTGTAAATATATCTTGTTGTAAAGATGTTAAAAATTATGGGGGAACACTATATACAGACTAAATATGATTTTGTGCAGTACAAGCATATTCTGAAAGCAAAGTTTTATAAACACATTTGGCTATGCATTACTGTTGTGTGCACTAATTGTTAGCTCAGTGGGATAAAAACAATTGTGCTGTATGTGGAGTCTACTTCTAGTCTGAAGACCCCAGAGGGTGCCCCCTCCAACCTCCCTGTCAGCTACTGTTAGATCACACTTACATGACCACAGACTTTCTCTCTCTCACGCTCTCTCTCTCTCTCTCTCTCTCTCTCTCTCTCTCTCTCTCTCTCTTTCTCCCTCTCTCTCTCTCTCTCTCTCTCTCTCTCTCTCAAACACACACACATTCTGGTTTCCATGTTTTGTGGGGACATTCCATAGACATAATGCATTTTATACTGTACAAACATCTATCAGCATCAGTGACAGTTCCACATGGGCCAAATGAAAACATCTGTCCCATGCCACACACATTTTGCAAGTCAGTCTGCAATCTGCATCATTAAGGTAAAGATGAGTTCAATAACTCAGTTTATCACGTTTCAACATCTCTGTTCAGATTCAAACCAAACAATGATTTGGATACTCCAATACAATTTATCTTAACTGCTTACACACATTTTAAAAACTTTGCCTCTTTTGTTCAACAACTTAACATGTAAATTCAAGAATTGCACACACAAAATGCAAAATCCCTCACATCAAAGTCCGAAATTGTATAAATGGTTTTTGGAGATTTGGTGTGTAGTTCTGGTATTTGATTGTCAGGTTTCTAAAAATGAAGTAAGGATTTTGTGTGAAAGGCTTTGAAATAAACAAATTTTACATTTATTAAAAACAGCATCAATAAATAAAGATAATGCACATACAATAATTATTTATTAGATCAAAAAAAAAGACATAATTTTGATCTCTCCATACATGAATGTACATAAAAATATACAAAGTCATTGCTTTCTCAACCATTCCTACTGCAAATCAGACAAGAACTGTGTTCATCCAAATAAACAAATCTGCCTTGTATTTCTACAAAAAAAAATCAATGAGTATTAAATGCCAGGCTGGGCCAGAGGTGACCTGGTGAATGTTTCTGAAAGAAGCAGCATGGCTTCATTAAATGATTTCTTTCAGATGAACTGCTTCTGAGAAACACCCAGAGGAATGGGACATGGGGATGACGGGTTTATAATGCTCTGTTCCTTGGGGTCACTTTGAAAAAGATCTATAGTTATATACTGTATAAAACATATGTATATGTGTATTGCCCTTAAGAACAGATAAAAGTTAACTGTGCCAAGTACTGTAATACTTAAGGAATTCAAAGCCACATTGTTTTCTCATAAAACAGTATTACTATAACCACTAGATGGTGGTATAAGCTCCTTAAATATAAAAATGCACATGCAGTTGATAAAACATGTTCCTATTTTTTTTTGTGTGTGTGTATTAGAAATGGCAAAAGTGCAAGGTAAGTTCTTCAAAACCTCAGCCTCAAAATCTGTACCTCTGTCCTTTGACTTGGAAGAATATTAAGCATGAAATCATAGAGGTTAACCACAACATTACCCCATGAGCTAAATAATTATTAAAAAGAGCACTTTTTTCTAATATAATTTAGAAATCAACTTTGAGGTAAACTCTCAGGATCTGCCCTTGTGCTGCTTGACATTTTCCAGTATTCAATACAATCTACACATCTTCATCTCTCAGTGATGACTTTTAACTGCAGATAAACTCTAATATCTTATTTATAGTGGTCCTTTAGAGGCTTACACAAATGTAGTGGTTACATCACAAAAGGCAATTTCATTACTTTAAGCCAATTATATATATTTATATATTTATCAATATCCATCATAGTGATCCTGGATTCATAGATTTAGTTGGTTGTAATTCCTTCTTAAGCATGTTTAGTTGTGTGAACCAGTTGAATGCATATTCAATGCAAATGTTATTAAACCCTCAAAAATGCTGGGTCATTTTCAATGGATTGCGTCAAAAAGGGACAAACCCAGTCATTTGGTTAAATTTACCCAGAACGATCTAAGGGTTAGATTAAGCCATGGATTAGGCTTTAGTAAAATTATGAGATTTAAGTAGCTTTTATAAATGTGACTTGGATAAAACATTCTAGTGTGTATCAATGTTGCTAATATATCAGGTGATGCATTTCTGTATTGCAAAGCTTGAGCCTTGTCTGCGAAACCGGGCCAAAGTGTTTATATTTGTCTTAACAATGTATAAAAACAACCCAACATTTTGGGTTGAAACAACCCAGCATCGTCTTTTTGGTAATTTAACCTATGCTGGGTTGTTTCAACCCTTTAACCCATTGTTGGTTCAAATATAAACATTTTCCTGTGGCTGGGTTTGTCTCTTTGACCAAGGCTGGGTTGAAAGTAACCCAGCATTTTAGCCAGCATTCAGGACTCAACCAGTATCTTATCCAGTGCTGGCTTTCCCTATAACCACAAAGCTACAGCTACCATTTATCCTCTTTCTGAATAACAAGAGTGTTATGTTGAGACAATTCTAGCTCTATGGTGATAAAAGCCACTTTGTAGTCTCCATAGCAATGGTTCATCAGCACTTGGTGCCATGTTTGGTACTTGGCCAACTGTTTACTGTGGTCAAATTGATGGGTCAGGTCAAGCATGATGGTATCTGACAAATCTACCTGTATATTTATCTTTCTGGATTTGCACATTTGCAGTGAAACCAAAATGCACCTTGAATACATAGATATAAGTTTTGAAAGAAAGGAAGAAAGAAAGAATGAAAGAAAGAAAAAGTCCCCTATTCCTGCAACATTGGAATGGATTAAAATGGTTAAAGGTCTTGTTTATTTGTGTTTGCATTTAAACTGTTTTTTTCTTTAGACCTCACTCCCTTCCATAACAAACTCATCTTGTCAAAACCAATGACATCATTGCTGTGGTCGTCACAGAGGTAACCAACTATCACATGGCAAATTTATCACTTGAAACCTACATGTAGGTGCTGACACTAATAGATTACTAATCCATAATTAATGCGTACACCTGAGGTAATTTGACAAGGTTACGTGGTCACTAGTAAGTTCAATGATTTTCTGCAGGAGAGCTGGACGATGTAGATCTACAGTTTAACAGTTATCTATAAGATGTTTTATTGGTCAACCGTCCTCGAAATTTTGACTTGGTAATGCAGCTTCCAGTACTTGCATAAATACAACACCATTCCAACATGAAAAAATCTTTTTGGCCTATGAATACACACACTATATATATACTATGGTATTTAATATATTAAACTGTATTTACATAGGCAAAGATGAATAATAAGAGTTCTGTACATGGTAATCACATATTGTGAGTCTTAAACATTTTGCAGGTCCATACTGAAGAAAACAACAACAACAACAACACAAACTTACCACTCAGAAACGTCCAGGTTATCAGGTTAACAATATCCAAACAATTGATTTTTCCTCAAATTCTGTATCTTTGTATGGTACAGGCTCAAACGTTAGGTCCCTCAAGGCTCTGTGCTTGGACCGCTGCTCTTTTCGATATACATGACATCCCTGGGCTCTGTCATCCGGAAACATGGCTTTTCCTACCACTGCTATGCAGACGACACTCAACTCCACTTGTCGTTCCACCCTGATGATCCTACGGTTTCTGCCCGCATCTCGGCATGCCTGAGGGACATCTCGCTCTGGATGAAGGATCACCATCTCCAGCTTAACCTTGCGAAGACAGAACTGCTTGTCATATCATCTGAACCAAAGATTCAGCACAACTTTTCCATTCAGCTAGGTTCCTCGACCATCACGCCTTCCAAGACGGCCAAAAACCTGGGAGTGGTCATTGATGATCGGCTTAGCTTCACGGAGCATGTTGCCAGCACCGCTCGCTCTTGTAGATTCATCCTCTACAATATTAGGAAAATTAGACCTTTCCTAGATGAGCATGCTACGCAGGTCCTGGTCCAAGCTCTTGTCCTGTCCGGGCTGGACTACTGCAATGCGCTACTGGCAGGACTTCCAGCCTGCACGACCAAACCCCTACAGATGATTCAGAACGCAGCGGCAAGAGTGGTCTTCAATGAGCCAAAGAGGGCGCACGTCACTCCTCTCTTTGTCAAGTTACACTGGCTTCCTATAGCAGCCCGCATCAAATTTAAGGCTCTGCTCCTGGCCTTTAAAACCATCACTGGGTCAGCACCCCCTTACCTTCGCTTGCTTATAGAGCCTTATGTACCCTCTCGATCACTGCGCTCTGCCACCGAGCGAAGACTTGTGGTACCATCTCAAAAAGGGAAGAAAACACTAACGCGTACCTTCTCAGGAACTGTCCCACAACTGTGGAATGATCTGCCGGTCGTGACACGATCAGCTGACACTGTAGCTGTCTTTAAGACTCGGCTAAAAACCCATCTCTTCCATCATTACCTAACTTCCTAATTACAGATTTACTATCTTTATTTAGTTACCTTCTCTCTATCTCTTTCTCTATTTACCTTCCTCCTTATCTAAAAAAAAAAAAAACACAAAAAAAATACTAACATACCCTTGGCTATGTATATTGTGTTGGACTTGATGAGACTATTTCCAGTGCACTTGTATTGCTGTTCTTATGTTGCCATAATTGCTTCTATTGTTTACCTCACTTGTAAGTCGCTTTGGACAAAAGCGTCTGCTAAATGACTAAATGTAAATGTAAATGTAGGTCTGTTTACACACAGACAGAGTTACTGAAGGAGCTGCTCTGAGAAACAACCAATCAGAACAGAGCTCAACATTCTTATTCATGACCCTTTTAAAATAGGGACTCTTTAAGATCCTAGGGTAAGGGTTAAAACCATTTCTGGATGATTTTTTGCACATAATAAAGCCACATACCTTCTATGTAGATATCAGAGAACAATTTAACATATTATTTCAATGCATTCTTTGGCATCTTTAAATATCACAAGAATGACATTAATAATAGGGACATAATTGGTACAACTTGTATTTGCCAAAATGCAAAACCAACTCATTTGCTTTTAAGCGGACAAAATTCACATATTACACATTCAGGCCAATGATGTCAATCATAATGCGTCTATGCTGCCGTAAATTCAAAAGAAGAAGAAGAAGAAGAAGATGTCAATCATAGAAGCGATCGCCCCGCCCATCACACAGAACCCAAGCGCGCGACCGTCATGGCTCTGAGTAGTGCACGTCACCTTTCTCTAACATGTAGCTAGAAACGCTAACACGATTCGAAATTCTCCTTACATTTGGCGTTTATAACCAAAATTTGACGTGCACGCATAATTTCCTGAACCAACGTGGAACAGTGTGTGAAACATGTTTGCTAAAGCTCGTAAACCTAGCCGAGAGCCGTTGAGGACAGAGCTGATCGTGTGCGTTTAACCGCATTAGCTAGCCAGCTAACTGGCTTTACCTTTAGCTGCGCTAGTCGAATGTCATCCACGGTGTAAACATTTAGATGTTTAGGGAGAAGGTTTTCGATAAGGAAGGCAAATTTAACGGCCGCCTGAAACGTGGCGTCTTCTGGAGGAGACATTTTAACCTGAGAAACGTAAGTAAAACTGCATTTGTGCGAGTAACTAGCAAGCTAGCGTTTTCTGTCGGCTTGACGTGTTGTGTAACTGCTGCACTGAGGATCAGTCTGTTACAATGTCGCAAAACCTGCCTGCCTTCCAGTTCCAATACATAATTTTTGGGCTTTGTTTCGAACCTTCAGACTTATTATGTTCCAAAATACGGCTCGGTTGGAAACTAGTAGGGTTTGATAGACAACCAGTTATTCCCGTAGTAAACACTGTGGCCAGAGGCATATATCAGACCTGCCATTAGATTACGTGAAAGCTTTATTGGTTGTTTCATGGTTGTAAAATGTAAATTTTAACCTAGCAGTGAATTAATCATGCCCATGTTAACTGCATTAGTTGTTATCTGTGTTTAAAAGTAACTTATATGATGGAAGTTAGATTTTAATGCACAGATAATCAAACAGAAAATAAATATGACTGAATATGTTCCCATGGTACACAACAACATTGTGCTGCTTGTTACGTGGTGTGTGCCTGAGGCAATTTCATGTACGCATAGGATTTTAAAGTGTTCAGATTGTGTAAAATTTTGTGTTTGACTGTACATGTCCCAAGAATTAAGATGTTTTAATTGTGGCAGGACTTGGCATAATTTATTTATAAGGAATGTTGCACAGAATTTTTTGTGTAAGTATATTGGTGATATAGCCAAAAGCAGGTATCTTCTTCCATATATTAGTGTTTGAAGTTATTCTTCTCTTACTTGCTATTTTTTGTATTTCCTGATTTCCTTGCTCCCAAAGCTCGCCCAACCTCAGATTGCCTAAACTTGCTGAAACTAAAGGGTTAATTTTCCAAGATTTTCAATAGTAAACTAAATGTGGTAGTTTTTTTTTCTTTTTTCACTTAACTCTGTACTTTCATTAGGGTAAAGGGTTCGGTATTAGGATATAGTGTTATTTTGAACCTTCTTGACTCTTTAGCATCACTAAGGGTGCTTTCACACATACACTTTTTAGAACGGCCCAAATGACGTGTCAATCGGAGTACGGTTTGTTTGGGTCAGTGTGAACACAACAGCCGCACTCTGCAGGGAACTACACTGCGACCATTTTGGTCGCATATGCGACCTTTTGAAATGCCATTGCGACCCTAATTTTAAATGGGTTGCAAACGTATCACTGATTATTTTTGTACCTACCATAAGGTAATATTTTAGGCTATATGCTATGATTTTCTATGAACATTTATTAAAACAGAAATGTGTATTTTAAGAATACGTTTTATAACGTGCTCTGAGCCTTCAACACAGTGAGCGTTCGCGTGCTTTCTGTTTCTCAATGAATTGGGCCGGTGCGACTTTTCTAAAAAGTTTGCACAGATATGGTAGAAAAATAGCAATGCTAATGTCAACCATTACAGTGAACGAGCAAAGCTCAAACTGACTCAAGATATAAAAAACGCAAAGCTGTAAGTAAAGTCACCTGTCACCGGGACCACAACAAGTAAACTTTTAAATCTAAAATAATGAGTGAATTAAGCTTTTTAATCTGTAAGAGAGAAATAGAAAGACAGAGCAGAAGCAGTAAAAGTGCCTATAGAAATTATAACCATTATAACACAGGGAGCTACACTGCGACCAAAATGGTCGCATATGCGACCTTTTGAACTGCCGTTGCGACCCTAATTTTTAATGGGTCGCAAATGTGCTACCTAATGTTTTAGACAATATGCTATGATTTACTATGAGCATTTATTAAAACAGAAATGTGGATCTTAAGAATACGTTTTATAACATGTTCTGAGCCATCAACACGTTGGCTTCATTTTGCGTGAAAGCACGTCGTGTCTCTCCCTATCAGTGTGCGTTTGCGTGCTCAGCTGTTTCTCAATGAATTGGGTGGGACGCGACGCAAGCGCAGTGTCTTCCTTGTTTCTGAACTTGAGCAGAGGCTTTCTTCACTGAGGACGCGGGACTCGTATGGTTCCGGGTTTATATTTTAAATGGTCTGTCGGGTCCGGTTAGGTCCTAGTTTAATTACTTTGGGTCCCAAGTCTGATTAATGTTTTGTTTATAACCCGGGTCGATCGGAAAACGTCCATGAGCGCTACCGCGCTAAAGCTCGAGTGCAGTTTCAGCGTGCCTCCGGTTTCTATGGCGAGGGTTCTTGTTACGACCACGCGCTGCATTTTCTTTCTCACATTTTTTTAATAATCTTATTATTAATTAACCATATATTTTCTTAAACCATATCCATATTAAGTTTGGACAGAGATTGTAGCAAAAAGCAATGCTAATGTCAAGCCAATTGCACTGAACGAGCAAAGCAATGTAAAGTCTGTCACCGGGACAGCAAGTTAGACTTTTAAATCTGAAATAATGAGTGGATTAAGCTTTTTAAATCGGCAAGAGAGAAATAGAAAGATAGAGCAGAAGCAGCAAAAGTGCCTTTCTAATAGAAATTATATAACCATTATAACATCAGTCACATTTATAATCTATAGACCTGCACTGTCTATTAATATACTATACATAGTATTGTATTATATTGAGTTGTATAAAAGGGGTCTAATTGCTTCATATATCAGTGCAAAAACAGTAAGTCTTTTTGTGGTGCTTTGACAAACAGTGTCAGCTTTGTTCATGACAAAGAAAGTTTAAGGTGGTTAGATTGATGAAATATAATGTGAAATTAATATTAATTTTCAATGAATCAAATTATTGTGTTGTGTCACACATTATTAGTTCTACATCACATGTATAGTAGACCATTATTTGTCAGTGGGTAATAATTGCCCTTTTCACCGGCTACCACCACCAAGTAAATTTCAGATCTGTGGGAAACACTGCAACGTTTAAGAAAACAAGGCGGCATGTGGTTTAAAAGATGGCAAGTAAAATAAAAAGCATATCTGTATGCAATACAGTTTCATTATTGTTCATTATTATCCAGAGCGCCTTAATATAACTTGAAAAAAATATGTGCGACCAAATCATATTTTGCGCCAGTAACTGAAAAAGTTGGTAGCGCAAGTGCCACCAGTGGAAAAGGTTAGTGTAGTTCCCTGTAACATCAGTCACATTTATAATCTATAGACCTGCACTGTCTATTAATATACTATACATAGTATTGTATTATATTAAGTTTGATAAACGGGGTCTAATTGCTTCATATATCAGTGCAAAAACAGTAAGTGTTTTCGTGGTGCTTTGACAAACAGTGTCAGCTTTGTTCAAAGAAAGTTTGGGGTGGTTAGATTAACAAACTATAATGTGAAATTAATATTATTGTTTAATAAATCAAAGTATTGTGTTGTGTCACACATTATTAGTTCTTTGTCACATAGTAGACCATTTTTGTTGGTGGGTAATGATTGCCCCTTTCACAGGCTACCACCACAAGTAAATTTCAGATCTGTGGGAAACACTGCAACATAAAAAAACAACAAGGCGGCATGTGATTTAAAAGATGGCAAGTAAAATTAAAAGCACATCTGTATGCAATACAGTTTCATTATTGTTCATTATTATCCATAATATAATATAACTAATTTGTGCGACCAAATCATGTTTTGCGCCAGTAACTGAAAAAGGTAGCAGCGCAAGTGCCACCAGTGGAAAAGGTTAGTGTAGTTCCCTGCTCTGGTGCACACTAAATGGCTGCTCCGAGACCGCTCTAAACAGGTGGTTTCGTAGCGGCTGTCGCCGAATTCTGGTGTGACCCATCTGTGGTGTGAACACTGCTCGACCTCAGGTCGAACCAAATACAGGAAGTTCTCCACATGTTGGAGCCACTGGGCTTCTGTCTTGACGTGAGCCGGGTGTCATATTGTGGGATAACAACAAACAAGGCAATCTTGGTCCGTTGCAGAGATTCGGTGTCTCTTGGACGTTTGAGCTGATGATTTTATAAATGCACAGCTGTGTGAGAAGGGCGCAGTTTTGCGTTAAAGCAAAGAAACCTCGTGAAGACTGCATTGTTTATCTCCATATCTTGCTAAATTCGCTCTTCCTGTCAGGCTCGTTGTCGTGGAAACATGGGGTGTAGTCATGAGATGGTAAGAGCTGTCAGAGACCAATGACATCGGTGACTGTTGTCACATGGTGTATGGTGCAGCATTTCGAGTACGGTAAAAACAACCGATTAATGCATGGTGCGTGTCGTCATGAGACAACAGACATTTCGCCACTTTTCTATCTTTAATTTGTGAATGTCCTGTAAATAACACAAATTATTGCTGCCCTGACGGTCTGATAAAGTAATCATTTGTATGAGAAATCATTTGTATGAGTGTTTAGAAGCTGAACGGAGACGCGCGCGTGCGTGTCCGCGCAAGATGACGCGGTCCGTCTCACGCCCATCCGGACATACGTTCGCTGATGGCCTCTGACCCTGACCATAAACATCTCTCTTTTTGCACAAATGGAGAAAGACGACGCAAAACTTTCTGAAAAGCGTCCTGCTTTAGAAATAACCACTGTGGTAGATGAAACCGAGACAATCTGCCCTTTTTGGATATAAATCCTCTGGACTGATCGCGTGCTTTTTAATAAGGTAATGTTGCGTGAATATCTGATAATGTATGAATCCTGGTTCTGTTGTTGATCTGTCGCTGCTGTTTGCACGTTCAAATTAAATGTTTTGTTTTTACTTGGTCACAGACAACCGTCAACTGTATTTTTACTCAATGACAATTTCATATTAAAATCTTATCAGTTAACGGTTAATGTTTGGATCAGAAGCTACGGTTGTCGGTCTGGAAAATTAACTTATATGAGCATCCCTAGTCTCGTCAGTAAAGCCGGTTCCTTGATTAGTAGTAAATCGCCATCACCTGTTTTCAGATAGAGCTGCATTCACTACACAGAGCCGTAGTTCACTGACAAGCTGGGCTAAATCGCATTAATTATCGCTGGCGATACATCCTCGATTATTAATGCAAAATTTCCCAGATTGTCAGCGAACTACGGCTCTTTGTAGTAAATGCCGCTCCATCTAAAAGCAGCTGATGCCGACTTACTATTAATCAAGGAACCGGCTTTACTGAGGAGATGCGCATGACAATCCCCTGATATCGCCCAGCCCTAAGTGCAAGCATTTTGACAACCCATTGCTTATGTGCGACCTAAAAATTTGTATTTCTCTCTCTGCCTTTACAGATATAGCTGTATTTTTCTATGAGGACGCGCTCCGGTCCTAACAGCGCGATCATGGGCGGAAATCCCGGGGGGGTCGGGGGGGACAGGACCCCCCCTATCTGAGGGTTGTCCCCCCTAAATTATCATTAGAATATGTGTATTGAAAATAATTTAATGATTTATAATACTTAAACTAGTTGTGTAAGAAGTGAAACAATACAAATGCAAACGGAGCAACAACAAAAAAACGTTTTAAATATTTGGATTCCCCCTCCCTTGCCTCACAGTGGTTTGGTCCACTGCCCACGCCCCTTTTACCTCACCACCACACATTCCGGTGGTAGAGAAGTGTACGGAGCCGACGCGTTAATAAGCTATATACAATACAACGTTTCCCATCACTTATCAGTTTATCCTCATATGTTTTAAAACTGGACTATTTTGACATATAAACATGAACATATTTCGTTTTCTGAGAACAGAAGCAGATAAACGATCAAGAAAACATTTTTATGCATTCATGCAGAGGTGAGGCAGAGCTGAAAGTAACAAATTACATTTACTCACCTTGCTGTAACTGAGTTTTTTGTGTACTTTTACTTTGAGTAGTTTTTAAAATCTGTACTTTACTTTTACTTAAGTATGTTTAAAGTATTGTTGGTTACTTCGCTACATGTTAAATCATATCCGTTACTGAGTAAAAATAAATAAAAAAGTAAGGTGATAAAGACGCGCCACGGTCGGATGATTGATTGATGGGCGGGGGAACGCGCAAAAAGAACCATGGAGAGGGACGAGACAGGCGCAGGCTAATGCAGACCCTCAATTCAATTCTTACGAAAGAAACCCCTGGCCATTGACGCAAAGCGATTGTTTCATTCAGGTAGGGTTCATGCTCTTGAGTACGGAGTTTGAGAATTGCCGACCGTGTTTAACCGCTAATTTGCACGATGCATTTTTAATACATGCGCATTATCTTCCGAGGTCTAGCAGCTTCGCGTCAAGTCAAACAACTTGAGAACGTCCTCGAGAATGCGCAGATCATTAGACATTGCAGAGAGAGAGAGAGCGCGAGAGAGATAGATTGAAAGACATCAGGTACACAGGTCTGGGAGCTAATAAACGTGTAAAGGATGTATAGTGTATAGCCATGGCACTCATCTCATTATATGTTCATTTATGTATATAGTTTAATAACAATGTATGTTACCAGCAATACATCAATTACAACCTTCATATAATGATTGTATTTACTAGCTGCTGACCTCATATTATTTTTGCTTCAAAAGTGCATAACTCACCTGTAAAAATCATTAAATAATTCCATAAATGTTTCTTAGTTATAAAAAGCTTTTTATTTTATTAACATTTGTTATTGCACTTTAATTGTAGAGATGTTTACAATTAAAAACATAGTTTGAGATGTATATATCCTTCCTTTGTGAACTATACTAGAAACCTCTCCCCGCTGTAAAAAAGTAACTCTTAAAATTAAAATGACTTTTTACTTGAGTAGATTTTTAGACCAGTAACTTTACTTTTACTTAAGTAAAATATTATTAAAGTAACTTTACTATTACTTAAGTAGAAAATTGTATTACTCTTTTCACCTCTGCATTCATATGTATTAAAATTAAATTTGCGTCCGTTCATAGAGAAAGAGAAACGTTTTCTATCTGTACCCATTTCCTTGCAAGTACAATTTTGCCTGTATTATTGGTGTCCCCTTCAAAAATTGTTCTTGAAAAATTTTATGTTTATTGTCCCCCCCAACATTTAGATGAGATTTTCGCCCCTGAGCGCGATGCGTCTTTACATCACCATCAAACAGCGCATACAACACTATTGCGGACAATAGGGCTGTCACTTTTTATTCGATATTCGAATATGCATTCGAACATGACGTGAAATATCCGTATTCGAACTATAAATAAACCATCCGGTTTTTAAAATGCCATGTGTGGCGCATTTTTTACAGTAACACCTCGTAATAGGAAGGAGGCTGAGAGTGAGACCGACGACAGCAACTGTGCGCACGAGAGGGAATCAAATGGGACCAAAATGAACCTCATGTGCATGTCAAGATAGAATTATAGTTTGTATATAAAATGGCATATTGTTTATAGTGTTAAATATTATAGCAGAATAAAAATACGTGTTAATACGTTCGCATTATGAAATTAGCATGTATGAAGATAATTTCATAATTTTTATAATGCAATGTAAACTTTAAATTAAACAACAGCATTTGTCTTGTAAACGGATTTGAAATGATGATGTGTTTAGTTTTAGTTTAATTTAGTTTAATTTTATTTATATAGCACTATATTTCAATGTTGACTGTCGCGCGTCACATAGACGACAGAGTCAAGTGAGATCTGCTTAACTCATCTATAAGTTTAATTTCATCTCAAGTATCAAAGGGTTTGTGCTCTCTATCATTAAAAACGGTCAAGCAAACAGCACGCGCAGAGATAATGCACTTGTCAATGACGGCTCACAAACGCGTGGGTTATAGGCTGTATGTGTGCT
The DNA here is from genome assembly GCF_030506205.2 of Paramisgurnus dabryanus. Lineage (NCBI taxonomy): Eukaryota > Metazoa > Chordata > Actinopteri > Cypriniformes > Cobitidae > Paramisgurnus > Paramisgurnus dabryanus. The sequence goes on along the minus strand of NC_133356.1, from coordinate 21,173,391 downwards.
TGTTGTCAATGAGATTACTTCTCACAAACACGCTCAAGCGCGGGATATGTGTGCTTGTCAATGACGGGCATTAAATCCGTCGAATTCCGCGGAGTTTTCTGCCGAAATCTGCGGGCGCGAATTCCGTTTGGGTCTGCCTATATACTCCTGCTGCTATTTAAGTTGTCATGTTATTGTTTGTAACTGTTCTGAATCGTTTTTTCTATTTATATAAGTAGGGCTGTGACGATAACCGCGTCACCGCATCACCGCAGTAATGAGATGCCAACCGCGGTGCTGAGTTCATCATCGTCATCACCGCACTTTTTTATATTTTCTTTATTTTGCTGGTGAAAGTTTCAGAAGTCATATGGTGTATGATATGAACTATACACAAAAGTCATTGTTAATCATAATTTACTGTCTTCCATCCTGTGTTCAAGGGTTCTAGAGAAAAAACTGCTTTCCGCACAAGGGAGAGGGACGTGCATTAAACATATATAGGGGTTTATTATGTGCGCATGTCTTATAATTGTTATTTAATTACTTAGTTTCAGTACTTAAATACACACAATAGCCTACTGTCACGGGCGCAATCTTCTTAAACATGAAGCCATTAATTTAAGCGCGTCATGCCCAGGTGCTCTGATATTTATTGCATGCCATGGAACTGTACCAACTCACTCACTGCGCGAATAACAAAATCTCAAGTGCAAGTGCAACTCACAGCCACGCGCATTACATTATTCAGGTGCAAGAAGGTCACCGGGCAGCACGAAATGCGCGTTGGTACTGATAATAATAGCATAATTATTTAAAACTATAATGGTCAAACATGCCAACTATAGTTATGAAGGCTAGCGCGGTCGGCTGTAGACCTATATGTCTGACTATCGTAGCGAGGAAATGTCACTATCTAAAATCACATCTTGTGATGATTAACTATCATGTGGCGTTTGTCGGACTTGGGAGCACCAAACATACCTTTAGTAAAGCATAAAACTTCAGCCCAGCAACGACAGTTGGAAATCTCCAAGACTTTTGCGAGAGGAGCAAAGTACCATAGTGACATCAGTCTGGCAGGTGAGGGCTTACTGACCGCGTGACCCGTTAATGCTGTAAACTAATTTCTCCAGCTCGGGATCAAAAAAGTTTTATTATCTTCTTGATTATGTAAATGGACAGCAGTAATTTAAAGCATTGATTTGGAGTATCCATAAGTTTTGCGCATTTATTTACGGAATGATGCAATACGTTATTTCGTTTCGTATCTGCTTTGAAAAATTATAATTAAACATATTAACTATAGTAACATGAAATAGTATTTATTTTCGTTTCTTTTGAGTTTAATATGAATTATGGAACAGTTTTTGTCATTGTTTGTAACCCATTTTATTGTGCAATAAATTATTTAACGTTCAACCCGTTGCGTTTGGAGGAGTGCGTTATATCCACGGAGTGTTACCCGAAAAACACTCTAAAAATGTCTAAAGAAATTGGAATCAAGGTTTTGCTTACAAGAAACAATGTTAAGCTCGGCATGTTCTTTCTAGTTTTTTTCAGGTTGCTATTGTATGAAATGTATTGTACAAAATAATTATAAAAAGGTTATAAACGATGACAAAAAATTATATAATTATTATATATATATTATATATAAAAATATATATATGTATTGCTATATATATATATATTATACCTATGGAAATAAATATTATTTTATGTTGTTATTACTAATATAATTTGTTGTTTTAATAATAAATAAGAAAACGTTTCCGATGCTTTGCGGGGGTGGGGGGTTGTGCTTTTGGGGTTACTGTTGTGCGGTTAACCGCATAACCGCATGATTTTTTTTATGCTTCACCGCGGTGAGAAAATATCCTAACCGTCACAGCCCTATATATAAGTTTGTTATTCATAAGTTGATAACCTGCTGTTTTAAACATTAAAGCTATGGTCTACGATTTCAAAGGTTGTTCATTATTAATAAACTCGTTTAGATGCTGGTTATGGTTCTACAGTAAAATCCTAACAATATGAAGAGAAAAAAGAATTTTAAAAATCCATTCAGTCTATTGGGTGTACGGCGGCAGATCAATTGACCAATGTAAACTGTCCGGCCGGACAGCTTACATTGGTTAACTGCTCTCATCAAATCCCCGTACACTTGAAAATCCACCTCGCGATCGCGTCTCCACCCCATCGCTCACCACCCCGCCCCTCTCGTGCCTGCGACATGACATTTGTGTCAGTGTATGTTAGCTAGCGAAGCAGCAACATCTCACTAATGGAAAAAAACTAACCGACAGCAACAAGCTTCTTGTCCCTACAGTAAAGGTTAGAAGAAAAGGGAAGTCTGTAGAGAAAAGAGCAGAGGTAAAAAAAAGTGTGAAAAACGCCGGACTCTAAGTAGAATCAATAGGGGTCCGCAATTGACCGTTGGAGGAAGCTTCAGGGAGATTTGGGGCTGAAAACCGACGCCGACACGGCGGACTTTTTGTTGAACAGGTACGCATCTATTTATAATTTTATTGTGTGAGGTTACATAAATATATTTTTATCAGTCTGACAACATGCTGCCGGTCGGCAGTGGAATGTTAGCCGTTTAGCATCGCGTATCACGGGTCAAAGTAATTATATTTACAAAGATTGTGTGTGGTGTTACATAAATCTTTTTATCAGTCTGGTAACAACATGCTCATGCTGCCGGTCGGCATTGAAGCCGTTTAGCATCGCGTATCACGGGTCAAAGTAATTATATTTACAAAGATTGTGTGTGGTGTTACATAAATCTTTTTATCAGTCTGGCAACAACATGCTCATGCTGCCGGTCGGCTTTGGAATGTTAGCCGTTTAGCATCGCGTATCACGGGTCAAAGTAATTATATTTTACAAAGTCATTCCTTGAAGCTCAGGAGGGGAAACGTATGCCAAACGTTGTTGTGAATGTAAATATTGTCAATTGCAATCATAATTGTAATTGTTCATTCCTTCAAGGCTTTATGTGTTTACTGCTCGGTAAATCTCTGTTCTGATGTTTACTACAAGTGATCAAAGCTTGAATGAGTGACGTTGTTCAGTTCGTTTCCCGGTGGGAGGGATCAGGTAGCACAGAGGGGCGGGATGAGTTTTTTAAAACTTACTAACCGCCTCAGGCTTTCTCCACCGATTTTCAACATTGTAGACTACAGCTTTAAGTAAAAAAGTAATCCAGACAACCCTGTTTATGACTGTCACTGTTAAAGAGTAACTAAACCCCAAACCAACTTTTTTTAGTTAATGATCTGTAAGAATGATGCTTTATTAGTGCTGTTCATTGATTTTAGTAAGTTTTTTGACATTTGGATATAAAGTGTTTCAATACTACAATATATGGTGTAAAAACGTCTGAGTGCTGCCCTCTTGAGGTTGAACGGTGGCTACTGCAGTTGAATTTTCCTATTGGATGTTGGGTCCAAGAAATGACTCGTGACGTAAGCAGGTTCAAGCTCACCACGCCCTTGTTACGATCTCACCACACACTTAGTTCGCCCCCTCTATCTCCGTTGGGATCTGCCCACTTTTCTTGCATTTTTCAAATATTGCAGTGGGTGGAGTCAGGCTCTGACCAGGGGTTTAGTTACGCTTTAATAATTTTGTGATTGAATCTCCATTACGGTGGGGTTTTTTTATGCGCACGGGGGGGGGGCTAGATATTCGAATATATTCGTATACATTGCATGATATTCGAAATCCGTTCGAATTTGATTTTTCTCAAAAGTGACAGCCCTAGCGGACAATTGCATTTTCATGCCAAAAGTTTATTATTTGCATATGTTTTAAAATTTTGACAGTTTAAACGTTCATTTTAAAGCTTGCATATCAGCTTGAAGAGTCAGTATTGGGCATTGGTATCTGCCGATCACAAAGGCAATAAATTGGTACTCGGTATCGGCTGCTAAAATCCTGATCGGAGCATCCCTACTAATAATTGATTTTGAATAGATTTATACGGGCTCAACGATTAACCACCTCTACTAAGGAGCATTGGGTCAATTGAGAGAATTGTCAAATGTGAATGTGAACAGAAATACAACGCATGTGTAACAGTATATTGAATATGTGCATTATTTTGGTTTTAAAGTGACAGCAGTTCATTGTGCGGACTATTTGATTATTTTATTCAGTTTCTTTACCTGAAAAGTACAGGACTGTTAGACCAACCTGATTTTCTCTTGGATTCTCTGGAGGGGAATATTGGGGTTAAATTCGTGTGAGGTTAGCTTAAGGTAACATGGGCCAAAAACAATAATCAGGCCTGTTTTTTTTTTTGTGTGAGGACGTGTAAAAATTTGGCCAAATCCATAACATTGAGCCCTGCAGTAGTTTATCAGATAGTGCATGGATATCATGAGTGGATTATCAAATTGAGTTAGCTTGTTACCCCCACTATCTTAAATCCCTCTGAACCTTTAGGAGACCTGCTGTTGTTTGCAAACACATTAATTATAGGATGATTACACAAAGTCATATTTAATCCACAGCTGTCAAGACCTAGTATCAAACAAGGCACATTGGTTTACATTTCGAATATTTTTGTGGGGTCTGTTGCAAAGCATAGTTCATTTGACTCATACACATGCGCTGGTCTTCGACGCATGTGACAAATTTCAATGCGTCTCTTGTCCTTCATACTTGTGTTCGCGCATGTGCGACCTACCCGTACAATGTTCGCAAGGGTTCAAAAATTCGGCGTGTGCGTACAGTATCTGCGCCCTCTTCTAATGATAAAAATTTTGCCATGCACTGTATGCGGATCCCTACATTCACATAAAAATTGGCCTTTCAATTACATTATTCCATATCAAGGGGCACACTAACTTCGTCCTAGGCCACAAGGTATATTATGTATAGACACTGTTTCAACAACAAGTTTGTGCGTGTGTGGTTTGACAGGTTAAACAAAGTTGTCAAAGTGTTTCTCGACATATAGAGAGCTTAAAAAGTAAACTTGAATCTCTGATCTTTCAATTTGCGTAGTTACATCATTTTAACGCGTTAACTGCAAACTTACTGATGCCACTTTGTTTATTATTGCAGTCCAAAAAACTTGTCTATTTAACTTTTGTCTTCAGATTTGATTGAATTTACTGTCAAAGATCTTTACAGGATAACGTGTATTATGGGCAATTTGTACTTGTGTTATGACTGTGGGGTATGTGAAAGGGTTGGTTTTGGTTTGTAATATGGAAGTGACAATAAGCTACATTTCTAGAACTTTAGGGCTCTTCTTAGACTCTTGCTTTGCCTGTCTGTGAATCTACTCTAATGCAGCTGCTTTTGTATTGACATATGGTGTTTGTGTCTCATTAGGGTCCAATAAACAAGACAACAAGCAGTTGGATGACAACTCACTGCCAGTTTATGGGCTCTGACATTTGATACACCTGCCTTTAAAATCTTTAATAGGAGCATGTGGTGTGTTTGGAAGTTTGTTGTGCATTTGTTTGTTTTACATTTTGTAAAGCAATGAACAATGTTTGTTGTGTGATTCACTTGCATTTTGCAACTGTTCCTTATGTTGCCATTCAATCAATTAAACTTGCTTCGCAATGTTAGTTTTGTTTGTCAGCTATCTTACTGCACTTGCAGTTTCAAGGGGGTGGTCACAGGAAAGATGTACTGAAGTGCCCCGTTGAAGCTCTCTGTTACCATAGAAACCACTCTCAGCTGCCACTCCAGGCACTGTAGGCATGGAAACCGAACATATGACAGTGGTCCAATGGTTACATCATTGCAGTACCATAGATCTCAGGAGTGTTGAACTCCTCTCTTCACTTCATTGGAATGTGGAAATCTTGTATATGCAACCCGTCGTCTAGATGTTTAACTGTTACAGGCCAACGTTAGGTCAGGTAAGGATTCTTATTTATATATAAAATGACTCACCATGTTAGTGCACCAAGCTTGTGATATTAATAGTATTCCTGGAGTTAACATAGGGCTGTTGTCAGGTTTTAGACTGGTGCCTGCTCGATAAGATAGGGTTGTTATGAAAATGCGATCGTGGTTGAACTGTAGTGGACCCTTACGAGCTCACTGCAGAAACTGGTCCATGCTGACCTTTTAAATTCATGGAAAGACAGATCTTTTTCGGCCTATAATAAAGATATCATGATTTATAATAATGGAGGACGTGGGTGATGGTGGATGAAAGTCAGTTTTTGTCAGGTGGTCTGAAATGGTGGGTCTGTTAGGACAAGGCTGTATTAATTTGAGTGTTTTTTTTCTTTGTCTGGCTCCAACATTGAAACGCTCTTCAAAGGTCTACTTCACTTCCTGTTTCTATTGGATGCATTTTATTTGTTTGTTTTAGTGCTTTGGCACACTGTGCCCTCTGGGTCCACATACATTCATAGGCAATGAGTTATTATCATCTGGGCTGTTTTAGTTTACTGTGATGCTAAACAGAGCGCATGATCAAAGTGTGGCAAGTCCGGAGTCAGGGCACAGGTGCTGGAAGCTGTTTCCAATTAAACTACCAATTATACAAGAGCGGAAATGGTCTTCATAGCAAGGATGAATACATTACTGTTATCTTCAGTTATGTTTGAGGAGCTCAGTTGCAAAAGCCAAAAAAGTCAAAACTTTAGATAATCATCATAGTTCATCAAATACTTGCAGTTAAAATCCTCTTAAACCCAGCCTTAGGTCATTCAGAAACGCATATATTTTCAGCAGAATCCATTACAAGTCTAATAAAATGCTCATTTGCAAGGAAACATGTCAGACTCATTTAGAGGGTTTTGCATTGTGAGCTCTTTTTATATTAAATATTTATGTGGTTTCTCATAGTAAATGTGATCTATATATGTATTAGAGGTTTACAGAAATGTAGCTTTTCATTAATTAAAACTTAAAGGTTAACGCAAAGCTGAAAGCAAAACATTTAGGTTAATGGATGGGTGTTTGCATGCAATCCTATCTCTGTTTATTTATAGTTCAATAGACGTGAGGTGTGGCAAGCTCAGACGCTAGGCATGCTGTTCTGTGACATCATGGCATACCACATGACTGGATTGCAGCTTGCTGAGCATTAGTGGGGTCTCCATGGTACAAATCAGGATCACTTGTATGTCATCTAGAACCATCTAGAATTTGCAGCTTGTCAAGACCTCTTTCTTGACCCTTTAAGTCCATTGATTGTGAATAAGATGTAGTTCCAAGGAAAACTGTGTTCACATAATGTTGTTTTTGATGCCTTTATGTAGCTAAAATGAGGGCTGTGCGATATTGAAGAAAAATATGATGTGAGATGCTAAATTATGCTGTATATTCTATATCCAATACAATGTCTATTTTTTCAATTTAGATTAAATTTATGTAACCAACATATGTTTCATATTTCACGGTAAAGAAAACATCACATACAAAAAAAGATAAATATCACAGCTAAGTCAGCTATCATACACAGTTGCACACTCGCACATTTCCCAACTAGCATCCGCGATACACTGTCAGAAATAAAGGTACAAAACTGTACCTTTTCTGTCACTGGGGCTGTACCCTAAGTTTCCGTTTGGTACCTTTACAGGAATACAAGACAGAATGCAATTTTGGGTAGATTACCATACCTTTAGGACCTACATTGTTAGAAAAAAGTCTAAATATGTACCCTAGCTGTCAGTGGGGCAGCATCCTTAAAAAAGGTAATTGTATGGACCATTAGGTACAGATATGTAAACATTTAGTACCAATATGTACCTTTGAGATACAAATATGTATTTTCAGGTACCATTAAGCTTTCTTTTGTCCCAGTATGTACCTCTAAGGTACTAAAATGAAATCCTCAGGTGCAAAGCTGTACTTTTTGAAAGGGTACAGCCCCAGTGACTGAAAAGGTACAGTTTTGTACCTTTATTTCTGACAGTGTACTAGATTATCCGCATTAACCTAAAACAGCGCTTTTAAAAGTGCGCCGCTGTTATGGTGCACATCCACAACTGGAGTTAAACTTTCTGTCATAACTTAGTTTAAATCTTGCATTTTGTGCAGATATATGCATGTTGTATAATCCATTTATGTTGTGTATATAAGGCTTCATCACTCAGCTATTCCTGTTAGAGGTGGCTGTTAAAAATATTTAATTAATTAATAATCTAGTATTTTCTGTCATAGTTTCTTCAAAATTAAGTTTTATTTGAGTTTTTATAAAAATATTGTATATTGCCCCGCCCCCAGTTAATCGAGTACTCGTTTTTTAGACCTATGGATTAATCGAAATTAAAAAATGACATACATGCACATCCCTACCTTCTACCTTTGTGTAATGAGGCAACATTAGTCCCCTCTGTATTGATCTTATTGATGTAGTGCTCCAGTTTCTGGTTTATAAGTCAAAATTTGTCACTATTTCCCGGCAAGCCGCTGGATGTAAAACTACACAAGACTTCTATTCTTGGTTGTTGGTAATGTTCTTGCAGGAGCATGAGGTGCTGTCTCTTTAGGACCTAATGCACGCAGATCCAATATTCTCTTACACATGCATTTTATTTCTTAACTTAACATTAAGGCTACTTAAGACATAACTATGACTATGTTTACGAGGATAATCCTTATCCAGATTCCAGGCTATCCGTATTGTTGAGCCCTGCAGTGGAGTTGTTTGTCCAATATGATTCTTCTAAAAATTAGTGTGTCACAGCCTGACTCGTCTTAATAGGCATGTTATCTATCTGAGGAGAACAAATCCTGTCTTTAACTGGGTGAGAGGTTTAATCTCTGCAATCACATCAGTTGCGATTACACTACTGATAAACCGTTTGTGTAAGAGGAATTTGTGGGGATTGGGAAATTAGTTCAAGAACAGAGATGTAGTGCTGCAGTGGATCTGCGTTTGTACAGTGCAAACACAGTATGTAGTCTGACTGCTCTGCACTCGGCATTAAAGCAGCCTTACACAGCCAATTGGATTATCTAGGCAGTAGTTTGATTTTTTTCAGAAGCTACACCCACTCCAAAGCTGCAGGGCCACGAATCTCAAAATGTTTATTTCACCCAAAGTATGTTGTTAATAGAAATCCGTCTGTTGAGCACTAAGACGAAACTTTCCACATTTGAGTTCACTCATCAGTGGGCGTTTTTTGGACCACATGTGGTGGTTTGCGCAAATGTCATCTTTTTTCTCTATTTTTGTCTTTATGTGTGAAGTAGCTCCATTATTGTGGCGCTACGTCACTTTTGTAGTCTGAAGAGATACTTTCTATTGACTAGCGCATTTCGGCTTTAACAAATTAATGTTTTTACTTTGTAGCGGTGTACAATCCTACTTCTTATGTCTTTTAAATATCTCTTTTCAAGCCATCTCACTCTTAAAGCAACACTATGTAGTTTTTTTATGTTTAAATAATGTCTCTAAAATTATTTCAGTGATAGAACAACTTTTAACTGGACAAATTGTACTGTTGCTGCAACCTGAGCATCCTCCTAGCTGCTACAAGCACACTCTGAAAGTGGCGGTGGAGGGTAGAGCACACAGCCCCGCCCCTCCCCCTGCCTGCAGAAGAGTGTCTGATACTAGGCACTGTTGCGCTTTTCAACCACATGGGGGAGCTCTAAGTCATTTTTACATGGAAACTACATAGTGTTGCTTTAAATATCTGTTGTGTTCACAAAATGATGTTGCACACTAATATGTTGTTTACTCTCTCCATAGACTGAGACCTGAGCCATGGGGGCGTTTTTGGATAAGCCCAAAACGGAGAAGCTTAATGCCCACGGGGAGGGAAACGGCCTGCGTTATGGCCTGAGCAGCATGCAGGGCTGGAGAGTTGAGATGGAAGATGCACACACAGCATCTGTAGGCCTACCGCACGGTTTGGACGACTGGTCCTTCTTTGCCGTCTACGATGGTCATGCCGGCTCGCGCGTCGCTAACTACTGCTCCAAGCATCTGTTGGAACACATCGTCGCCGCGGGGTCGGCAGATGAACTGCGGAGAGCTGGACCTCCGGCACCGGAAACGCCAGCCATAGAGGCAGTGAAGAGAGGGATCCGGGCCGGCTTCTTGAGGATCGACGAGCACATGCGCAGTTTTGCAGACCTGCGAAATGGCATGGACCGCAGCGGCTCCACCGCGGTCGCTGTGCTGCTCTCTCCCGAACACTTGTATTTCATCAACTGCGGGGACTCGCGCGCCCTTCTCTGTCGCAATGCGCAGGTCTGCTTCACTACACTGGACCATAAACCCTGCGACCCTAGGGAGAAGGAACGCATTCAAAATGCGGGCGGCTCAGTGATGATCCAGAGGGTTAATGGCTCACTGGCTGTTTCTCGTGCACTTGGTGATTATGACTACAAGTGTGTAGAGGGCAAGGGCCCCACGGAGCAGCTTGTGTCACCGGAACCGGAAATATTCGAGATTGGGCGATCTCATGCAGAGGATGAGTTTGTGGTGTTGGCGTGTGATGGTATTTGGGATGTGATGAGCAACGAGGAGCTTTGTGCCTTCGTTCGATCGAGACTGGAGGTGATAGATAACCTGGAGAGAGTGTGCAACGAGGTGGTGGATACATGTCTACACAAGGTACGGTTGCATGTCTAAGCAGTTTATACTAATTAACATTTACACTTGTTACTGCTGCATACCAGTGCTTCAGCATTATACAAAAAATATTCAGCCGATGTGATCGTTAGCATACTGTTTCTGCACTGGTTGTGCATTGAGTTTGACAAATGGCTTTACTTTGATTGACGTGTTGTGACACTGCTCTTCTGAAACCTTTTATGCTTTAATTAATTTTCTCCTTTTATCCAACTTTCAGGGAAGTCGAGATAATATGAGTATTGTATTAGTCTGTTTGCCAAATGCACCCCAGGTGTCAGAGGAGGCTGTAAAGAAAGATGCTGAGTTGGACAAGTACCTTGAGTCACGTGTTCAAGGTGAGACAGAGATGCTCTCAGCCCTGCACACACACTTGTTTATGATGCCTGCACTTTAAAGATTCCTTGTTGCACTTAAATGTTTAAGTTTAAGCAACTTGAATTAAAAAGTATTTTCAACTTTCTTGACTACTTAGAAGTTGCATGTGAATGTACTTTTAAAGGAAGATATTTCACAAAAAAAGTTTTTAGGTTTCAGTTTTTACTTCAGTTATTATTGAAACATGTTTATATTGATGATGAACTATACTAACACTCAAAGACACCTGTGTAAACTTCATTTATTGACTAAAATCACCTGTTGGTAAGTGACAATAAGTTAAATTGGTTCTTAAAAGGTCTCCGCGATGGTAATGTGCCAATTAACCACGGTGGTTATAAAACAGGGGTTCTCAAAGTTTACATTCAAAGGTCCAAATCTGAATTCTCATAATTTTCATAGGTCCGGAAAAACTTAAATCATTTGTTTATATAACAAATCAACACAAATAGTTTGGGGAAAACATAAGTGTATTTTTCATTTAAAGTACTTTTTTTTAAACAAACATAAGAAATATGCCAAAAGTAACCATGCACAATTACAGAGCAACCTAATTAGAGAAAGGGCACAGTTTGTTCTCCATCAGATGCATAAACCATGGCAAAAAAAAGTGTGGTTGGTAGGCAGAGACACTGACCAAAATTAGGGGTGCACCTATAAATTGGCTGATGATGCTTGCTTTGCTTCTCAATGAATTACGGTGGAATGCCGCTACATCCAAAAGCCAGGGGGCTCTCTCGGGCAGAAACTTAATATGCGCTGCAGCCGAAGAACCAGACACACGCAGTTCTAGGAAAGGTCTTAAGGATATATTTATATTGCTGTTCTTCAAACCTTTTCAGGTATTTCATGATAATAAAGAATATGTATAAAGATTATGTTTGACGAGTGTTGCTTTTTTAAATGCATGTTTTAAACGACTCAAACCAACAGTGATTTCAGATTGATAAGGACTTACTGATCAAAAGCCGTAGTACATGAAATAGCTGTGCATAATATCTGGGTGTGATGGCTACAGCGTCACACAGGAAATTTTTAAAAACTAGTTTTATTTTCGGACCAGAAATACTCTTAAATCTAAAAAGAAAAAAAAACTAAACAAATGGTTAACAAGTTTAATATGCATTTGTAAAGTAGCAAATGCACAAATTTAATCAATCACATAGAAATTAATGTACTTGTAATATGAAGTCGACGCGGGTCCGGATCAAGTTTCCGTTGGGTCCGGACCGGAGTCCAGACTTTGAGAACCCCTGTAAATGTGTGTGTGGGGTGCATGTGCTCATTGATGCATATAGGCTTATATATAATGCATGCATATATTTTAAAATAAATATCTAAACAAGGATCAGATATACATTTCTGCTAGTAAAAGTTACCAAGGGGACTATTTTTGAGAACTGCGTAATATCATTGAGCCTACTGCAGCCATGGTACGACAGCATAGTCCTTGATTATTATGCCAGAATGAGAGTATAGTCCTAGCTATATCTGCCTAGAAAATCACAACTTTTAATTTTCCATCTGTCTTAGTACACGATGTAACTACAGAAAAGTCAAGTTTTAAATAGGAAAAATATCAAAACTCTTTGGGTCAGTTTTAAGGGGAATGCTAATGGTCTAATCAGATTCAATGGATTATGCTAAGCTAAGCTAAAAGTGGTACCGCCATACCTGGAGATCGGCTGAATGGACTTCAAAACAATAAAAATCACATGTTTAACTTTTGGGGAGCTGGAAAATGAGCATATTTTCAAAAAAAGTGGAATGTCCCTTTAACAAACGTGTGTAGTCTTAGGTGCTGATTTTTTTCTTGCCTCATTGTTCTGCCCACAACCTGACGGGGCATAACTGATATCAGTTGCCTCACCTTGCAAAAAGCGCACTAACTCGAGGTCTACTGGCAATTTGCATTCACACAAACTTGCTGGGCGAGATTGATATTTTTTATAGTTTGTGACGTGCACACCACGTGCCGTACTGCGCTGCACCACCATGTTGGTGCGGTGGTTATGACAACCATCACAGCCCTAGCATAAATACTTTTCAGTGCCACTGTAAAGCCCACATAAGTGTGAATGAAATGCATTTTTATTTCAAAGTCCCCTGTCCCCACACTTTATTTTCAACTTATGTTCTTGAATGAACTCTCCTGTCTTATTTCCACTGTAATTTTCACTTTCAAGTTTAATATCTTTCAATAGCTTGACACTTTCTTTCTCGATTTCTACTGGCCTTCTCTTTCTGTGTTGGACATTGGACGTACTCTGGCAAGTGGTTGTTAGTTTTGCGGGCTTTTGGGTTATGTAAACTCTTGGCCCTAAGCATTGAACAAAGGTTAGGTTAATGTTGTTGTAATGTTTGGCTGGGTGCTGAGAGGGCCTGAGGGAGTAGTCGGCACTGCTGGTGAAGAATGTGCTGGCTAAACATCTAACTGGCAACAGGCCCAGAGCGGCCCATAGCAGACCAATCAGGCCACAGGGTTTCCTTCAAGTCTGTCTCTTGCGTTTTCTCGCTTGTCTCTCAGTGTTTCTGTTTTCTTTATTTTTGTTTCTTTATCTCATTGTCTTATCTTTCCTACTCTTCAGTCATTTCTCCAAAGTTATACTTAATAATGGCCATAACGGTCAGCCAGATAACATAACTTCAAACCCATTTCTTAGTTCACTCATCTGTAATACACCAAGTGCTGCTACATGCATTGGCTGGATTGGGTAAATATTAAGCAAGCTTTAACCTGTGGTTTATCTTTGTCCTCATCAGAGCTCATAGAGAAAGCAGGGGATGAAGGCGTGCCTGAGCTGGCACATGTCCTGAGCAGCCTTTCTCAAGAGAGTATCCCTAACCTCCCACCAGGGGGCGGCCTTGCAAGCAAGTAAATATCACACAAGCCAATCACAGGTTCACACCTGCATAACCACATTAATGGTATATGGTTTTCCTCAATGTAATCTGTTTACAAAGCACCAGAGCCCAGTGTGCCTGTGTTGTCCGCTCTGCACAGTGTTAAGCATGACACACACTAACAGAACAAATGGGAGAAATGTTAGCCATGTCCAGTAAGAGAACACAACATATTTACATTACATATTTACACATTTAGCAGAAGTTTTCATCCAAAGTGACTTACAGTGCATTGAAGGCATCAATATCTGTATATGTCTTCCCTGGGAACCAAACTTTTGACCTTTTGACAGGAACATGAATCTTTTAAATATAACACAAGAGGGACTGGAAGCATAAGTTATGAGTATTTTCATTTTCTTATACAATGCATCTGTTTTTTGTCACTGCAGGCACAGTGTTATTGAAGCAATGTACAACCGGTTAAACCCCCAAAGAGAAGAGGATGGTGTAAGTATTAACAGAGTCTGGTTTTCAAAGGTTTGCGATCCCACAGTATGTGCCAGATGTACAGTTAGTCCCAGGTCTTACCATAAAAGGATAGACTACAGAAGTGTAAAGATCCTACCTTCCCCCTGAATTGTTTGATTCATTTCATCATGAGACATTACTGTGATCCACATGTCACCACTTATTCATACAGAGTGTTTGCACTCCCATTTCCACTGCCATGTTTCATTTGTTAATTTACCACTCCGGGTAAAACATCCTGGTCAAATCAAAGCAGCTGTCATGAGCTCATTCAAATGGGCCTCTGCCCCAAAGCACAGTGGTTGAGATCACCACATCACAAACACTTCTAACACATCCCATCAAAGAGGTGACGTGAGGTTTATTGGCGTGCAAACAGCCGACGACAGGCAAGTGATTAGTTACCAAGTGTTATTTTATTAGGTTATAAATAGCTGTTTACTTTGTACAGTTCAGCAACGTCTCATGATGATGATGATGATGTCACCACTCATTGTGTGGTTTTTAATCAATTACCGCAGATACATGTTTTGTCAGTTTTGTCGTAAAGGTGTGTGTGTTTCAAAGTATGTGTGTCCATTGGTGCAGAAGAATCTTGCATAGTACTTGCACCATTTTAGGTAGGCGTATAAGTGTGCATCATAGTGCTGTTTGTTTCTTTAAGTACAGTACAACAAAATTTACAAGCCAACTTGATTTACAAATCCCCTAAGTATGCATACAGAACAGTGTAAATTTGTAAATCTCAGCTTGATCTGCGCTCTCAATCCCACAATCCACCAAACAAGCCTACTGCTCGGCTCCAATAAAGATGGACTAGCCGCTCATCTCTGCACCAGTGGACATGTAAATTGTAGCAAACACCTCAGGAGAATGTGCTGGTTAGACCCTGTTTATATCTGGTCGATCGGATCACAAGTGGGCGAGAGAGAAACATGTCTGTTCACACCTGTTGTCTCTTTTGTTAGTAAACATGCGGCACAACGTTTTGTACATGTGTATCTAAGGGCTTTTTCGAGCGATTTATAAAATAAGCTTGTGCAGACAGGCGCAGTGCAGGCGCTTCGGTTTCCATCAGTTAAAGCCTTAAGACAGCTCTGAACACTTTGGGTTCGTGCTACAAGTCAGGGCCGATGTAAAAACATTGTGCTCGGTACATCACACATTAGATCAATTGGCGGAGAGTAGCCGGTGGCTGCTTGAACACATTTAACCACATGAGCGTCTACAGCACAGAGGCTGTTTACACTTGGCATTAACATGCGTTCTCGTCGATCGGATCACAAGTGGACGACATTAATGCCAGGTGTAAACAGTGTTCAAAACGTTTTGAACGCGTCCACTTTCGACCACTTTCAACCACATCCAGAGGTAGTCGAAACCACTTTCCATCAGATCGCTTTGGAGTTGCGGAACGCATATGTGGTTGAATGTGTTCGAACAGCCACACGCGGCCGCCTTCTCTTCACCCATTTATCTAATCTGAGGTATTAAACACAAGTTTTACGTCTTTTTTTTGACTTCTGGCGGGAACATACGGTGAACAGCACTATTTTTAGCCTTTCATTGATAAAACTAAAGCGGAGGATCTCCGTAGTTTCGTTTTGAAAGCGTGTGAAAGTTGCGCGATCCTATTTCATCAATTGCGCTGAAAATTCAGAGAAAGCTCCAACATACACACATATAAAACACTGTGCAGCATGTTTATTGCTAAACAAGCAGCGGACTCCGACATAATGTTAGTTTGCGTCCATATAAACTCATAATTACTCCCGCTCGCGTTTGAATGACAGCAGAGAGACTCGCCCACCGTCTCACAGACCACCCCCTCACAGTATTCAGGACAGATGCGGTCCAAAGTGGACAAAAGAGACAGATTTAAATACCAGGTGTAAACGTAATGTGTCTCTCCCGTGCACTTGTGATCAGATCGATGAAAACACATCTTAATACCAAGTGTAAACAGCCCCACAAATGCAGTGCAGTCGAATGCATTTTCGACTAGTTCTGATTGTGGTCACCTGTATTTGGCGTCGTCCACTTGTAATCTTAATACCAGGTGTAAACAGGCCCTTAGATGTGGTGTGTTTGGATTAGTTTGACACATTCTTAGTGGTTGATCTTGACACTAGTTGGACAAAGCTGGAGCTTTATCCAATCGTTCCCTGCTCCCTATACTGGACATCCAAGAGATGTTTGTGTGAGAGAGAAGTGTTATTGTCTGGGCTTTTGGAGTGTTTTGTACTTGTAGGTTTGTTGTTTTTCTGTGATAGCCTATGATAATGTATTATATAAGCTTTAATAATCAAAACAATGAAGTGTTTTGCACAGCCAGATTTTACAACATAAAAGGACACTACATATTAATAGAACTCATTTTTTATGTAATAACCCTTTGATTTATGCAGCCCACCTGTTTCATTTGGTAAGTTGCTACTATCATGTTTTCTGCAGAACTGCCAGTTTCTTTTCTGCATTGTAGCAGAACCTCATTTAATCTAAGAATGTACCCAGGATGTACTGAATGCATCGAGGGTTGATAAAATAATATTTGTTACTTATAAGTGACGTCCTGGTTTGTTTGGTGCCTGTTTGTTTCAGAGAGTTGTGTGTTTGTAGTGCAGTTGTCCAAAAGGTGCAATATTATACTATGGTTGTTAAATATCATTTAAGCCCTGTGGATTATTCACAGCTGTATTTCCAAAGTTTTACTGTCAGTGCATGCAGTTGGCTTGGTTAATTTGGCTTTGAAGTCTTATTTGTATTAGTGGTTGACCAATAAATACATGCATACATACATGGATAGTATTTTTTTTTATATTGGCACATTTCTGATGTACACTGTTAGAAAAATGGTCCCTGGTGCAGTACCCTGTAAAAGGTCCTAATTTGTACCATTAGGTAAAGATATGTATACATTTGGTACCAATAGAGAAACTACTACGTGCCTGTCTTTAAGGTACTAATAACTTTGTTTGGTACCAATATGTACCTCTAGTATGAATACTTTAGCTGCAAAGCTGTGCTTTTTTAAGAGTACAACCTTAGTGACAGTTGTAGTACATATTTTGACTTTTTTTATATAATGATATGCAAAAGGTACATACCCCAAAGAACAAATTACATGAGTTATCGTCTCCAACGTAAATCTCTTTTCTTGCACTACAACAAACACATGGATTGTAGACAACAGTTTACTTCCTGGGCCCTGTTGCATAAAGCAGTTGCATTAAACAGTTTTTTTAGGGAAGGGTAATCGTTAAGTGTTTCACGACAGTGACCCAGGTTTGTTGTTATAAAATACTATTGTTACCATAGAGACGCAACAGAATAAACTTAAGGGTTTTTTCTTCAACACCCTTAAGTTTAAGGGAAACATAAGGGTGAACTTAAGGGAAAATTACACTTAAGGTGCTTTATGCAACTCATTATCATAATTACTTATGCTTCGAGACTCACAACCTGTAAATTTACTCCTGTCAGCATTGCATTATGTCCGAATCTTTCAAACATGGTAAGGAGCGTCACATTTCCGGCTTATGTCAGAGGTATTCAGGTCAATCACAACGTACAGATTAGCTGGCCAATCAGGGACACCACACTTTTCAGATCGATGAGTTTTGTACAAAGTCAAACATTTGAGGAAGGATATCTGGAGCTACAAAAATGTACAGTATGTGGAAAATAATTCGTTTTTTTTAACCATAAAACATGCAAACACACTGTATTATACAAAATACATAAAATAACGTTTTTTTAGCAATGAAATGGGTGCACTTTTAAATTAAAGCAGCACAAACATACATTTTCATCTGGGACTACGGTAAACCCTGTCCTGGAAACCGCCTCTTAAACATGTAATTTTAACAAACCTCGCAACATGCACAAAGCCAGTGATTAGATGTTCTTATGAAGTACACATTGTATCAGCCGGAAAGAAACCTGGGTATTTCTGGGACTCCTGTTGCATGATGGTTCAACTAAAAGGAGCAGATCCAGGCTCTATGAACTGCTGTTTTCATGCACTCAAGTGTCTTTGAAAGAGCAGTCTAGTTTGATGTAGTTTTTCTGTGGAATGACATAATTATGAATATTATTATTATTATATGAATATGAATGTTTACCTTCTCAATGTCTATATCTGCAAACGACTAAAATCTAATGACAGACAAATATCGAAATTACCCCATGATTTACTCACCCTCAAACAATCCAACATACATATGTCCATCATATTTTACACAAGCACATTTGGAGTTATTTTAGTAAATGTCCTCCAAGCTTTACAACGGTAGAAAACTGGGATCAGGGAACGACTTCTTACTTTAAACCCAAAAAAGTGCATTCATCTTTCACAGAAGTAATCCACATGGCTCCAAATGGTCAATTAGAGTGTTTTGTGGGTAATTGATGCGATTTTGCTAGAAAAATATCCATATTTCCACAAGTTTACATTTTGGGGGTTTAAAGTCATATTTATAATGACATCATCCCATTGGTGGGAAACAAGAAATAATGTATGGTCTAAAGTAGCCCCTCTAAAGATAAAGAGTAGCCCCCCTCAAAATTCACAAATCCTACTGCTAATGAGGAATTTTCAGGAAAAAATTTTAGGCCTTCAAATTTGGATCTAATTTTTAATTAAGATTTTTCCTATTGTCATTTTTTTTAGGAATGGTATTTATGATTAAAAACAAACTTTGATGCTCCTAATCTCATAATAAGATCTTTAACATGGATTTCACAGACAGGGGTCACATATTAGACAAAGAAGTGGAAAGTGTGACATTTCTAGTTTCAATAGTTCTAGTTCCTTGATATTTACAATAATACCTAGCCATAACAGACTACCAAGTAAAGCTGATTTATATGCCTTGTGTTTCTCGGTGCTAACTGCTGTTTTACTTTTTCTGCAGAGTGCTGCTGACCTTGAGGACCCGTGGTAATCAGCCCACCTGAGGGAAGATGTCTACATGAGACATCGGTCACATTTCTTTCAGCGAAACAGAGATTCAACGGACAGTCTTTTAAGAGTCACAACAACACAATAGAAACCGTACAACCAAAAGCATTACACTTTTCTAATACAGGAGGAAAAGTTCCAGTTGCTTCAATAACAAAATACACACACACAATAAACTTTGTTCCTTGCTTTTTTTGTGGTGGCTGTGGGTGTTCATTTTAAAACTGAGGACGTTTTTGTGGGTCGGACCCATGGACGTGCTGTTGTGCCTTTTTCAGCTGCAAATGAAGTGACTTTTGCTCATGATGGATGCCCTGAGCCAAGGATACAATGGATAAACATGGCTATGTGACACCACTTCAGTCCCTGCCTGGTATGGGGATACGGATCATCACTGGGTTTAATTTAGGATGTATTTGACTGGTAAATGCGTGTGAACGTGATAAAGATTTGCTTCATTACTACATAACCTGTGTGGAAAGGTTTGAAGCTTGTTGTTTGCTTTTATGCAGCTTTCTTCCTTCCTCTCCCAACGTGCGCTGACAGACCTTTAGGTGTAGAACCTCGGACTTGACTTGGCTTCATCTTGCAGGTTATCACTTGATTGGTTGTCAAAAGCTTTTTAATCCTGCTGTTTCAGAGTATATAGAATATATAGAGAGAAATATATATATATATATATAAATTCATATATATATTATTTTTTCCCAAGTTTGATGTTTTTTGTGGCTTAAGTGTGTGAGAAGCAATAGAGCTGTGTTGGTTGCGACTGATGAGAGTGCCACGTTGTGTGAGTTACTTTAGATACACTGAGATTGTAAATGTTATGTATTTGTGTAAACCTGCCACCAAGGAACTGTGGGTGTTGATGTCTAAAAGGGATTGTAACTTCCCACCAAAACACAACTTTTTCTCAGCTCCCCTCTGTATTATATAGCTCAATTTTCTCTTTTTGCTATCAGCCCTCACTTTCACAATACAGATGTGAACTTGCAGAAAGCTGCCTTTTTGTTTTTTCTTTTTCCAGAGTATATTGTACAAGTGGTGTTTTTGTTTTGGTTAGCTGAACATGGAAAAGTAGTTTTATGATAATGATGAATTCACAGATTTCCTGATTCATTCTACAAATGTAATGTTGGTTTTGCGCAGATTTATTTTTCAGCAGTTAAGAATTGACAGTACTCATTGGCCTCACAAACTGAAAGGTTATATTGAGCAGAACAATAAAGATAAAGGGAAAAGAAAGCTTTGTTCTCATGATCCTTTAACTTTATATGTTGATCTTATCTAGACAGACTTTTATTTGTACAACATCTGATCTGCATTGCATATTATTTTTGGCCAAGAGTTGCCAAAATAAATATTTTTAATTGTTAAGCGTTCAACCAAGTTGGTTCAACTTAAAAATATTAGTTGGCACAACAATTTTTAGGAATGGTTCACATTTTGCATCTAAAAACACACAGAAACCCGGTCGCATCTGCCGTTGCCAAGCAAAATTAAGCTGCACTCTCCATAGATTCAGTAATGTGTCCCCATGCATTGTCTGACCGTTCGTTCTGTGTATCCCTGTAAAGCTATGATAAGCTGTTCCTTCATCCTGAGTTAATACGGAATGACCCAATGTTGATACTTAAATGGTGAAGCTGACTGGTGCGGATGTATTTCCAAAAAGTAAAAAATTTCTGCATGCACGTCACACTCTATTTGAGCGTGATTGCCGCTTGTCTACATTAAAAATAAATTAATTGCATTCACAAAAGACGTGAAATGTGAACTACCCCTTACACAACTTTTTTGAGTATTTAAGTTTAAGTTGAATTAACTTAAAATTTTAGGGAACCAGGTAACGTGCTTGTTTATTGCTGTGTACACACCAAATGCAAAGCATTGCATTCTTCGCTCTAGATTATTTCTGGGATTTAACTTTGTGCCATTCAAATTTTTCGCTTGAGTGTAATATTTTCAACTGACGAGAAGATGATTTTGAGGCGAATAGCGCGTCATTCGCATCGCCTTGCGTCTATTCGCGTCTTTGCATTGACTTTGTGTGTAATATACTCTAGCCAATAGTTGAATTTGCATTTGGTGTGTGTAGTGTACCACATTAGTTTAACCAACAATTCTTTTTGTTCTAGTATTGCTTTGCCGTTTTGTACCAGATACTGTACTTATGTAAAGTAGTTTATAGAGCCATGTTTTCATCCAAGTTTTGCACTATTTTGGTATCGACAAAGTTAGTAGTCATAAAAAAGTTTCCTGTCTATAGTGTGTTTCCATTAAAATGGTCTTTTATTGATAAAATCTACCCAGTCTCACAAAATATTTTTTTTCGTTTTCGTGATATATCACGAATTTCCGTGTTTTTTTGTGATCATATCAGGAATTTCTGTTTGTGTGTCATTGTCACGTTTTGGTTACTCAACTGCTTTTTCCTATTTTAAAACCATTTTTGCTTCATTTTAGGGTTAGATTTGGTGTTTGCATTAGGATGTCACTTTAAGTATTGGTTTGTACTTTTTTCAGATAAATTTTTTATATTTTCTAAATTTTAAACCATTGTCGCCTGCATTAGGGCTAGAGTTGGGTAAGGATGTCATTTTATGTAAATCTAACCCTTGACCGAAGCAAAAATGGTAAGAAAATGGGACAAAACAGATGAGTAACCAATACGTGACAATTACACATAAACAGAAATTCATGATACGATCACGAAAAAACGCTGAAATTCGTGACAGGATCTATAGGTACGTAATTTTGTGTGACTGGGCTGGATAAAATAGTGTGCGTGATGATGAAAACAAATTTTCACCAAAGTTTGGGTGTATCGCAAAAAAATCTGACCCTAGGACCTAGTCCAACATAAAAAAGTATGATGTTACAATTAGGCATGGGCCGATTACCGGTTTCAAGGTATACCGAGGTTTAAAACAGTCAAGGTTTCAAAACCACTAAAATGTTCTGTGATACCGTCTCCAAGGTATGAGCTGTGTTTATACAAAATTCATTAAATCATGAAGTCATGTGATTGATTTGATGTTTACATTTAATATATATTACGAAAATATTATATATGTTTTGAAAGCATATTATAATTTAAAGGCTTTATTGTACCCGGCATTTGAAAATAACACAATTTAGTGTTACAATGGTAATACCGCAACACTGTGAAACCGTGGTATTTTTGCTAAAGGTTATCATACCGCCAGAATCTTATACCGGCCCATGCCTAGTTACAATGGTTGTTCAGACAAAGGAAAATGTGTATTGACTGATACTTTTTTATTGGTTGTGTATGCTTTAAAGTAGCACATCTCTATTGACTGGTGATTTAACAGACATAAAGAAAAGCAGAATTTACGGTTTTGCTTATGAATATCCAGTTTCTCATACTAACCTCTCTTTAAAAGTTCAAGAGATTTGATGCTAAATAATCATCTAATTGAAACATCAAATTATCTTGTAAACATGAGTTGCTTTCCATATGGACTAAAATATCGCCTTATGTTGGGTAAAGACAGCCAATCAGATTACAGCTTGCCAGACAGATAAACTATTTGTTTTATGTGTGATTTGTATTAGATGATTTTATGAGCTGTTTTTTTCTGTCGAGATTTAGCTACAGGAGTGTAAACATTTGCTGTATCTGTAACAATAAATGAATTATAATTCAAGCTATGAAATTCACCTGAATAGATCGGATATCTATAACAAAGTTCCACATTAAAAAAAGAGACTTATAGCTATAAACACAAGGTCTGCTTACAATCTTACATATTAGCTTAAATATATCTGCATCTTAATTTTTCATTATTTGTAAATTTTACTGAATTATTCTTTAAAAAACAACATTTTGATTACATGCAGATATTCAGAAGAAATCCTGCATAAACAGTTGTCAAAAGCCTTGTAATTTGTCAGTGTTAGCCTCAAGTTATCTGACTTTTCAATAATATGTAGCCAAGTTAGTGTGTGAATGGGCCTGGTAATCTCT
Organism: Paramisgurnus dabryanus; assembly: GCF_030506205.2. NCBI lineage: Eukaryota > Metazoa > Chordata > Actinopteri > Cypriniformes > Cobitidae > Paramisgurnus > Paramisgurnus dabryanus. The sequence goes on along the minus strand of NC_133356.1, from coordinate 21,150,120 downwards.
TCTCTCAGGACTGCCAGCATTCCTGTGGGAGGGGTTTTATTGTGTATCTGAAGGATGGAGAGCTGTGTACTATGGACTTGTGAATGCCTCTATTTAAGAGGACTTTTGCTGTTTGGCTCTTACATTTGTTCCTGTGCTCTGTGACTAATAGTGATCTACGCCTGCAATATGAGTTTAACCAAAATCACAAACATCGACGCACTGGAGCTACAAGACGGCATCCAAAATCCAGCCTTTCAAGAGGAGCACGATAGATCAAATCATGAGCCTACATGCGTCTCTGTCACCGGGCAGGAGGAGATCCCGTACACACAGATCAAACCTTATGCTGGAATGCCCAAAGAGGTTCTGATGCTATACTCCAAACAAGCTCGCTACCGGGTCCCTCGAGAGATTTTGTTTTGGCTGATCATTCTGTGCACTCTGGTCCTCATCGGTGTGACCATTGCGATTGTGGCGCTGTCACCTCGATGCCTCAGCTGGTGGCAGGTGTCCCCTGTCTATCAGGTTTATCCACGGTCATTTAAAGATTCAAATGCTGATGGTGTTGGAGATCTTAAAGGTAAATTTTGACTCGCTTTAGGAAGACTTTTCAGGTGAATAGGTAAAAAATGTATTTAATTATCTTAAAATATGTTAGTATGCTTTTTAGAGACAAAACATAAACAAATGCATAAAAGCTTTCCATATGGCACTGTTTTCTGTTTATGCTATGTTGAATTGTCCTTAATGGTCAAAACCGCATTTGCACATGCAATAAAGTGCCAAACAGATTTTACAGCAGTACATTAGAGACTCATTATTGTTTTTCCTTGAAATATGCTCACAAGAAGTACGCACGATGGATGATAAGACACAATCTTATCTTACACATAAATCATTTTAGTGACCTTTCAAAATGACCGTAATATTCAGAAGAAAAGAGCAATGTGATTTGGTTGACAATGATTACAAAGAAGAATATATTATATATGTATAAGGGTGGCAATTCTATCATTTAATAAATGCTGTCACGGTTCACTTCAGGAATCAAGGAGAAACTGAGTCATTTCGAATACTTGAATATTAAAGCCATCTGGATCAGTCCTTTCTACAAATCTCCCATGAGGGACTTTGGGTATGATGTTGAAGACTTCAGGCAAGTCGACCCTCTCTTTGGAACCATGAAGGACTTCGATGACCTCTTGGCAAGCATGCATGACAAAGGTGGGCATATATCATGCATTAGAATAAATGATCAATGATATAAATCAGTCAACATCAGTGACATGTAAATGTGTGTCTACAAAGTTAAACAGTATAAGGCTCATGGAATGGGTTTCTTGAGTAAAGCAATGATTAATAATTAACTTATAAAGTCTTGTAAATGTGTTAAACCTGTAACATTATTGTGCCAGGTCAGGTCAGTACTCTCGTGGTCATATTAGCTTTTACACATTTTCTCTGGCCCAGGTTTGAAGCTGATCATGGATTACATACCTAACCACACCAGCGACAAACACAACTGGTTCCAACTAAGCCGAAATAGCACTGAGCCCTATAAGGACTACTATATCTGGGTTAACTGCACAAAGGACAAACCTCCAAATAACTGGGTATGAATGTCAATCCCTAGAATACCAACAAATGAATGGAGATCGCCATTGTACCAGTAACATTATCAGTTTTTTTTACTCTACATAAAAATGTCTCTCCTGATTTTGGCAAGTGGTTGATGTCCATGTGACAACATTTCAATCAACCAATAAGATATCAGTGTTGTTTCATTTCGTTGTTTCAAGTTTAAGATTACAACCAGGATTAGCTGCTTCTAGAGCATTGCTTTTCACTTATCATTTCCTTTTGATTTTAGGGTTCAGCAACGTTATCTCACGAGTATTTGTACGTATTTTATGAGTTGGCTAATTCGTATTAATTCATACAACCACATTCGTAAGTTATTGTACGATTTGCCTTGACCCCTGTGGCTTTGGGGTTAGGGGCGGAGTTAGGGGTTGGGTTTCGTTGTTTTTTTTTCATGGAATCATACGTTTTTGCACAATTAACTTCATATGAATTCATACGAATTAGCCAACTCTTAAAATCAGATCTTAAAATGATCAGGCCGGGATCAGTTATGGTTAGGGCTGGGGTTTGGGTTTTATTTACAAAAATGTTTTCCTTGGGTCAACAAAATATATTGCCCTGAGGACATCAACCACTTGGCAGAATCAGGTCGAGCACATAGAGATCATCAATGATCATCAATAAAGTGTTATACAATGTAAAACGTGAAAGTTGGATAAACTCAAAAAGTTACTTCAATTGATAACTTTAAGTGAAAATGTTTAGTTGAAAAAGCTTACATTTTTAGGTGTTACCAAAAAAGTTGTTTCACCTTAAATGGTTTACTTGAAGAAAAGTTAAGTTGACAAAACTTGGTTCTTTTATGTGTTACCAATTGAAGTAGATCCAACTTTTTACTTTTAAATAACGTTTGTACAACCTTAAGGCTTTATTTCATTTGATTTGTTATATTTAAAAGTATTTTTAAAATCTGCATATAGTTGTAAATGGGTTGACTATAGTGTCACATTGTTGGATTTGTTAGGTGAGCGTGTTTGGGAATTCCTCCTGGGAATATGATGAAATGAGAAACCAGTGCTATTTCCATCAGTTCCTCAAAGAACAGCCAGACCTCAATTTCCGTAACCCCAAAGTTATACAGGAGATGACGGTAAGGCACATAAAACATCTGTGTGACTATAAAATTGACACTACAGCACTAAAGATGATGGATTAAATTGACTTTTAATGTGTTGGCCAATTTAAAATAAGCCACGTAAGAGTTAATTTGCCTACAGCAGTGGTTCTCAAACTTTTTCGGTGTGTGGCCCCCCTTGTGTACGATGCATCCCCTTGTGGCCCCCCAAATAATCCTTTGACCTGAAACATTCTAAAATTAAAACTAAACAAAACATATTAAATTATACAATGTGGTGCTGTTGGTTGGTAGCCTTTTTTGTTTAGGTTTAATTACACAGAATTTATGATAAAGTATTTTTTAAATTGTCATCAAACTGGGGCCCCCAGTTTGAGAACCACTGGCCTACAGTACCTGCAGACAGTTTATAGTTGCTAAGCATGATATGACACTATTAGGCAGTGCTAGATTTGCATTTACAACCAATTTATATACACTGTTGTGATGGTAGGAAAGAAAAAGGGATGTGTTGAAAAAAAATAAGCATCCACTCATTCAAACATACTTGGGAAATACGTAATTTAATCATGTATTTGTATTGAATATCTGCAACAAATTATTTTTTAGCCCTGGTTTGTAGTGTTTTATTCTCATTTTGTTAATAAACAAACTATTTTTCTGTGTTTACTCAAGACTGTCTAAAACCAGTCCAGTTCTGGGTTGTGGTATAACTGTTTAGTGCGTCAGTTGTATTGTACTTAGTTTTCTGTATAGTGCATGTTTTAATTTTAGCAAGAGTCAAATGATTTAACCATAATGTATGTTGAGATCTCTGGAAGTAAAGGTATAATGCTGCGTTTACACCAGCCGCGATAGAGGTGGCAAGCGCGGGTGATTTACATGTTAAATCAATGCAAAGACGACATTACACGCGGATTACTATGCTGCAGTGCGGATGGCGCGAATTAAGCATTGCCGCGGAAAAAAACACGAGTTGAAAAATTTGAACTTCAGCGGATTTCCGTGCCACGTTAACCAATCAGGACCTTGCTGTAGTAGTGACGTGATTACAGGAAGCGAGCGGAGTGGCGGAGTCCCAGAAGCCCCTCCCATGACGTGAATTTCCACGTGAATTTCTCGAATGACTAGAATTTCACGCGCGAATGAACTCAAATGTTGAAGCGTCCAACTACGTGCGAATAGCGTGTTTTTGCCGCCCATACCGCGGCTGGTGTAAACACAACATTAGCCTTCAAGATATTTAACAAAAAGGCTATTTATCCAGACTTTCAAAGTTATCTACCATATTCAGCAAACCATATCAAGTTTCACTACAAGCATGGACCCTCTTTGATCTTTGGTTCCTGTCTCTTTAATAGGACATAATCCATTTCTGGCTGGAGAAAGGGGTGGATGGGTTCCGCATGGATGCTGTGAAACACATGCTTGAAGCCAAACATTTAAGAAATGAACCCCAGGTTAATCCTGACCAAGATCCAGTAAGTCAATTATTTTATGTGCATATTTTTCTGGATTTACAGGCAAATCATTTTAATTATTCCAGACGAATACAAAGCCACTGAAGACTTTAGCAAGGTCTTGGCATGACTTGATTGTCTTGCACCTCCACATCTTTGCCTTTTTTTGTTACACACATATGTGGCATGCTGTCAATCACCATTAAAATAATTTTGGCCCTCAATTATATATTGTTTATTCCTCACATTTGGAAGTCATTTTTCGATAAACGTCTCTTCTAAAGATAAATGCATTGAAATACCAAACAATCAGGAACTAAATGCATCTATACACAGGTTCCGAATCCGACCATACAATATTGTACCAGACCACACAAATTATAGCAGTCCTGTGTTTATTGTTTCAATCTTCTGGAAATTTAGCTTATTTTGCCACATATAAAAGCATTTTTTACAGTAAGAATTAAAGGTGTACTGTATAGATTTTAGTGACATCTAGTGGTGAGGTTGTGAATTGCAACCAACGACTCAGTACACCACTCACCCCTCTCTTTCGAAACACACAGAGAGGCTACGGTAGCATCTCAGGACAAACATGTCTTTGTCTGAGACAAAATAGTGACAAAACACGCTCTATAGAGCAGTTTGTCCTGTAGAAACATGGCGGCTCAAAATGGTGCCTTCCATGTAAGGGGACCCGTGGTGCATGTAGATAAAAATGGTAATAACATAATAAGACATAGTGGTTCATTATGTAAGGTCTTTATACACCACTGATAATATAGTTATGTATATTAGATTCTGTCAATAGATCCTCATAAAATGTACACACTGCACCTTTAATTGGTGCACGTCATATATTTTCAGTTGTGTGTTATGCCCAAAATTATTTCCTCTCTCTGTCTAATCTTCTTCAGGCGACTGTGGACACAGAGTTCGAGTTGTTTCATGACTACACTTACTCGCAGCCGGGGCTTCATGAGATCTTGACTAACTGGAGGATAGAGATGGACATCTACAGCAGAGAGCCCGGTCGCCACAGGTACTGTAAAAAAACCTTTACTGCTTTCCAAATATCTCCGTATTTTCTTTTTTTAAGTGGCTTCTTTTTTTGATCAGGTTCATGGTGATAGAAAGTTATGACTATGAGGAAATTGAAAAAACCATGAGGTACTACGGCACAAGTTACATCACAGAAAGTGACTTTCCCTTTAACTTCTATTTGCTGTATCTTCCTGATGACCTTTCGGGAAATAAAGCCAAAGAACTGGTCGATTATTGGATGTCAAACATGCCGGAGGGAAAATGGCCAAACTGGGTGGTGAGCAATTCCACATTGGCTTGTTTTTTGAGAAATCAGAAGTGTGAAATGCAAACACGTGTATAGTCCCTGCCTAAAATCAAAGCATCGGTTGGACCAGCAGAAAAAATGGTCCCAAGCGGTCTTTGGGGCAGCACTCTTAAAAAAGGTCCTCTTAATTTGTACCATTTAGGAACAGATATGTATACGTTTTATACCAATATGCATCTTTGAGATACTAATATGAACTCTTTCAAAGGTGTACTTTTTGAAATGGTACCGCCTTAGTGACAGCTACGGACCATTTTCTGGATAATACACTTTGGACTAAAATATAAACCATATGTAAATTCAACATTTGTTACATGATGAAAGCATATTTTGTTCGTAGGTGGGAAACCACGACAAGCCGCGAATAGCCTCGAGTGCTGGAAAAGAATATGTACATGCTATAAACATGATGTTGTTAACACTGCCTGGAACTCCCACAACATACTACGGAGAAGAGATTGGAATGGTGAATGTAAATGTATCTGTTATCCAGGATCCTTTCGGAAAGTTCAATCCAGTAAGTAAAAATCAAGCACTGTTTGTTTTAAAAAGTAACAATTAACTGCAACGTGTTGTACTGTAGCACACTGGTATAGTTATAATATTTCAACTATCTAGAACAACAGCCGAGACCCACAGCGAACGCCAATGCAGTGGAGCGATGAACTCAACGCTGGCTTTAGTGACAATGAAAACGGCACTTGGCTCGATGTAGCTCCAGACTACAAAACTGTCAATGTGGAGGTACGTTGCTTCTAAAATGCTGTAACTATGAATTTATGAGTTCAAGTACCCAAATCCTCTGTCTTCTCTAGGTTCAGCTGGATGATCCCAATTCCATCATTTTCCAGTACCGTACCCTGAGTTTGCTGAGAGGTTCTGAGCTCGCCCTGAGCCGAGGCTGGTTCTGCTACGTCAGGAGTGATCCTAATGTATTTGCCTATTTGCGTGAGATGGACGGGCACCGGAAAGCCTTCTTGGTGGTACTAAATTTTGGGGAGGATACTGAAACCGACCTGTCCTCGGTTAGTGAGCTGCCGGATACCCTAACTGTGCATTTAAGTACGGTACCGATAAGCCAGACAACCTTCTCAAAATCAAGAATTTCAACATTTAAAGGGCAGGGATTGCTTCTGGAATATTCCACCAGTAAGAGGTTTCATCTTAATCATGCATCTGAGTGCTATGTTTCAGAGAAAGCCTGCTATCTTGACACACTTGATATTTTGTATAAGTGCTGAGAAACGATTCTAGAAAAACAAGAGATATGAGTTTTTATTCGTCAGTTTATTTGAAGATTTCAAACATCTATGTAACAAAATCAATGTTTGGTTTATATAAAAATAAAAAACTTGATCAGGTTGTTTCACAATAACACTCTGTTTCAGTTTTGGGGTTAATGGGAGTTGCGTGTCACCTTCCTGTTTGTCTCTGTTTTTTGGTGGTTGAGTCGGAGTTCTCTGTACAGGAAGGCTAACTGTCGGGCAGTCTGTGAGAGAAACATAAAAAAAAACTAATGAAACAACTTTGAATACAGAGAAATATATTACTATATAACGCCATAAAATCTACTAAGACATAAAATGGTAAACATGTAAGCTGTTTCTTATAAACAGCTTTCTAACCAGAGCAGAGTCTGCTACAGGTTAATATCTAACACCAAACAACACTACAGGCGTGAACAATACAACTACAGGCATGGGCCGGTTACGGGTTTAAAGGTATACAGAGGTTTTAAAGAATCAAGGTTTCAAAACCGCTACAATTTTTTCAAGATATGAGCAAAATTAAATAAATAAAATCATTAAGTCATATAATTGATTTGGAAAAGTTTCCTGGACCGGGTTTGGATTACCTGGCATACATGTTGTATGTTGCTTAAAGTTAAAATATATTGTGCCCTGTTAAAAAGTTGTTGTTTCTATATGCAGACATTTGAAGATAACACATTTTAGTGTTGCAACAACAATACAGCAGCACCGTAAAACTGTGCCAAAATCTCATAGCGGCCAATGCCCATCTACAGTTATGTAAAAAAAATATGTAAAAAAAAATATATATATATATTACTTGATCATAATGGGTTAGAAACTTATGTATTCATAAGCTTGAAAATACATCTAAAGCTTTATAATATCCAGAAGTGATACAAGAGTTAGGTGTTGACCTGAATGTAACACAATATGAAAAGGTTATGGAACATAATCTTATTGCACCTCATTTAAGGATAGGTAAAAATCCTCAGGTCCAAAGTGATCAGCGCCTGACTGGATGTCCAGAATGACAACAGGAACATGTGCTGAAGGTACAACAATACAGATCATATAAAAAGATGGGTTATAAAAAAGGGCACGGGTTTCTAATGAAACAGTTAAAGGAACAGTATGTAGGATTGTGGCCAAAACTGGTATTGCACTCACAAAACTTGTGGCTAAAACTGGTACTGCAATCACACAGCTGGTGGCCAATACACAAAATGACAACATAAACATCAGTTGAGGGCTGCAACTCCACTTTTTAAATAACAATATCCTGGCCAGACCACTGTTGTGAGTGATATAAGTATTTGAAATGAAAATGATTTCTTAATGTCTAGTGACATATCAGGGCCATTTTATGATTAATTGATATACATTTCTTACATACTGTTCCTTTAATGCATTTTACAGTAACTAATATTTACAGATCTTATAGATTTTATGGTAACACACCAAGGTTCCACTTTCTTAAAAAAAGCTAATTTACCCACATGTCATCCAAAATGTTGATGTCTTTCTTTGTTCAGTCGAGAAGAAATTCCAGGATCTTTCTCAATTTAATAGACATTATTGGACCTCAACAGTTTACAGTTTCAATGCAGTTTAAAATTGCAGTTTCAACTGAGCATCAAAGACCTCTAATGATCCAAACCAGGCATTAAGGGGCTTATCTAGCAAAACTATTGTAATTTTGGCAAAATAAAAGGACTTTAAACCACAACTTATCCTCTTGCACCAGCTGTGTGACGCGCCAGCGCGACCCTACGTAATGCATACATTTGAGTACCATTTTAAACAATAAACTGACACAAAGACATGAATTAGTATCATTCCACACACAACAACGCTGGAACGGTCCTCTTTCTCAACACTTGTTAACACTGGGGCGGTAGTTTTGCATGTGTCATGTGTGACCTTTCGAATTGCTTACGTATTACATAAGGTGGTGCTGGCATGTCACATGGCTGGTGGAAGAAGAGAAATTGTGGTTTAAAGTGCATATTGTTTTGCTAGATAAGACCCTTATGCCTTTTTGAGATTGTTTAGAGCCCTTTGGACCTGCATTGAAACTGCAATTTTAAACTGCATTGAAACTGTAAAGTGTTGAGGACCAATAAACTCTAGAGAAAAATCCTGAAATTTTTTTCTCAAAAAACTTAATTTCTTCTCGACTGAACAAAGAAAGACATCAACATCTTGGATGACATAGGGGAGAGTAAATTATCTGGATTTTTTTTAGAAAGTGGAATATTCCTTTAAAATTAGTACAATAGTTACAACTTTTAATTTCAAAATTGTATTAGTTAATGCTGTAATTAACATGAACTAAGAGTAATAAATGCTGTAGAAGTATTGTAAGCCTAACCAATTTAATGAAAAGAAATTCTGTAAATAAAAGTTGGTTCAACTTAAAAAATAAAAAAGAATTACCTGGTGGCCTTAAAATTTTAAGGTTATTCAACCTAAAAATATTAGTTGACAAAAATGTTTACTTTTAATAAAAAAATCTTTTTCAGTTAACTAAACTGTTTAAGTTGAATTAGATACTAATTTTAAGGCAACCAGGGAACTTGCACTGAAAAAAGTTCATTTTTCTTAAAATGAAATAAAATAAAAAAACTGTTCTTCTTCCTTTATTTCTTTATGCCATTCCAGCATCTATGGCTATATTCTTGGCGAAAACCAGTTAATCCATACAAAAGTTTAATTCAGACAAGTTGATCCATACACAGCTTGGGCAGGGACAATTTGGCATTTTCAATTTGCCTAACTTGCATGTTTTTGGCCTGTGGGAAGAAACCGGAGTAAACCACGCTGACACAGGGATAACATGCAAACTCCACAAAGAAAGGCACCTGACCTAGCTAGGGCTCGAACCGGGGACCTTCTTGCTGTGAGGAACAGTGCCACCCTGGACACCAGTTCAACATGATTGAATCAAGTTTTATTAAAATAAAATGATTGTGTATTAAGACTTATTTCAATCACGTGAAACCAGTGTCCACGCGTTTTGTCAAGTGTACTTTTTAAGTTAAACTAACAAATCTTTTTTTTACAGTGTATTTATTACGGGGCTATCAATAAGTACAACCAAGCATAATCAGGTTTATTGGCTCTCCATCATAATGCATATGCAACACTTTAAGGTCAATGTTTTTTTACACAGAGTGAACGAGATGCTGCCATGTTAAGTAGGTACTCTTGGCCCACTATTGTGCCTGGCAGGCTTTTTCCCCATGGTAATGGGATCTTTCTAAAGTGAAGCCGAGTGCAAAAATCACATTCTTAATCCTTAAACTCTGTCATCTGCCTCTTATCTGCAGCACGGCCACAGGCGTCTCTCTCTATTCCTCTTCTTTTCTGGTCCACGTTTCAAAAGCCGTCTCCTGACCTTGTATTGTTTATCTCCCCGCCTGATTCATCTCATAAACATGTTAATCATCCAAACTGTCAGCATGCCTGATCAGCATTTATTTTGTGGAGAGAAAGGTAGAGATTACAGGGAGTTGTTCTTTTTTAGTCTGTTACATGTGTGTGGGACGTAAGATGAGGTGTCTGTATACATGTGTGTGTGTGTGTGTATATATGCAGATTCTTAATGCTGCAGAGGGAGTCTGGACTGAGATGTGCTGACAGCGTATCTCACAGAGCAGCTCACACACAAGGTGACCTCAGGTTGATACAGAGAGGAATCGCTCTGCAAATCACCTGTTTCCAGATCAGTGCTTTCCTTTCCTGAGGGGAGAGTATAAGTGCTTCTCTTAATCCACGGATGGTTTGAGAGCTGGGATTTCGACCGGTGACCTTCTAAGTTTATCTCCATTATACTTCACACAATTCTATATTTCATTACCATGTACAGAACTCTTATTATTCATCTATGCCTAGGTAAATACAGTTTTACATTCTATGGCACCTTTAAGTTAACTTAAAAGTTAAAGACATATACACTCACTGTTAGCGCCGGCTCCAGAAGTATACACATTAATGGCTTTCTTCAGTCTTTCCACATAATTCATAACCCCTGATAATGGAACTCTGCGATCCTCTGAGTATGCTGTGATCAGCATGGATGGGTAAAGCTGGAAATTACATACAATCCTTACTTTATTTGCAGCATAATTTTTTAAACACATAGATTATGTTATCTTACAGTGATTTACCTGAGGTGTGATGTTGTGACAGGGGCAGTAAGAGGCAATGTTGTCCCTGTGCTCTGGGCTTAAAAGGGGGTCTCCCCACTCTCCCCTTTCCTCTATAGTAAGTGGAAGAGAAGGGTCTTGCATAGTGCCCAGTACATCTAGAAAAGGTGCCTGCCAAGAATTGCAGCATTATATAATCTCAATAAATGAAAAAGCTTTAGGGAATATGTATGCAATGATGCATTAAACGTCCACCTGTAGAATAACAGCTCTGAGAAGCTGCGAGTTTTGGTTGCACAATGCCCCCGCTAAGACGGCTCCGGCGCTGCGAGCAGTAAGGGCAGTCAAAGTGGGCTGAGACACTCCCAAGCGATGAAGAGTCTGAATGCAAGATGCAAGATCTTCCACTCCCCTTTGCTTTTGCAGCAAAGAACCTGACCTGTGCCAAGCTAGACCACATTCACCACCGCCCCTAGACAGATAGCAACAGAAACACAGGTCAGAACCCAATAACTTGGGTATTGTGTAAACATGGTTTTGTGCTGTTAAATGCTGGCATTAATATTTAAGAGTCCGGTACCTTACGTGGCAGTAGGCCAGAGCCCAGCCATCCTCCAGCAGCAGTCTCTTCTCAGGACTAAAGGTCATGTTGAGGTCTATACCATAAGCTCCATATACATGCAAAAGCACTGGAGCTTTACTCAGATCAGTTAATGCAGGCATGTGAAAAAGAGTCAACGGCACCATTGTTCCATCCTAAAAACACAAATACTGATACATTATAGATCTCGTGCTCCAGTTATTTTTGTGATGTTGCCTGTGAAAATCCAATCAAATATAACCTTGATATCCTTAATAATGACTAAGATTCAAATCAAACTCCTACTTCAAAAATTTGATTATAACTTGGATCTCACAGTGGTCACTTCAATTCATAATGCTGTTTATCAGGGTTAATGTGTTGCTGAATGCTATATAGCTGTAATTGAAAATATGGGCTGTCATGTGTTAATGTGGTTGTGCTGTAAATAGTACAAGTTCTGATAAATCTGTTTTTGCAGTGACTGACTCACACCTGGCTGGTCGCCTGCAGGCGTGTTGTGTTATATTCAGAAAGGGGGATATACTGGGTGTTGTCCTCTGTTACGTAGAGCCGCTGTGCCTTGGGGGAGCAGAGGTAGCGTAAGGGTGGGTGCACTGGAGAGGAGAGGAGGAAACCAAATGACCCTTCATCCAAAATCCCTACACGCTCTGGCGATAGATCACATGCCCACTGAGGAAGCTGGGATGAAAATAGAAAAACTACATGATTAGAAAGGGTCCATTTAAAAGTATTTAGGAAAGTGCCATGTTAAAGACTTTTTACCAGAAAAAATTAATCAAAACACTAATTTCTAAGACATACATGGGCAACATACGGCCCGGGGGCCGGATCCGGCCCGCATAGGGCTTCAATCCGGCCCTCGCGATGCACTCGCAATTTCGATGAAACTGTCATGGTTGCAGTGTTTCCATACATTGATTTATCAGTGACAGAATCAACACTGGGTGCCACATAGATTTTTCATGATTCCCATTTACACTTTTTTTACCATTTAAAACGTCTTAATTCATTGCAGCGCCTCAACAGCGCGCGCGCGCCCCCGCCCCCTCCCCTCTCTCATGTTGCATGCAGCGCAGCTTTCTCACATAACAGTGAAAAGTATTTTAACTCCACGTTCCTGCGTGTACTTTCTTTTTCGCGTTATTAACGTCAACAGTCACGGATGTTATAACAGAGAAGACGGATGATCATATTCATCATGACTTAACAAAAGGTTAGCAGTATTGTTTCCCACATATCCCCCTTCGGGTGTGAGTCTGTGTCCGAGCTCTCTCCCCACCTATGATGCGGTATGCCCGTGCACATGTTCTGTAGTAACAGCAACCGTGTATTTTCTCATATTTTTGAATTTGCAACAAATTGTCTGCGATATAGAATAAAACTACCACTCGTATTTAAAATAAAAAAGCGCTCATAACACAACAACACTGATGAGAAGAGCAACATAAGTACAGCCTCAATGTAAATGTATGATGATTTTTTCAGACGATGTCGCGTTTTTAGCAGCAGTTAAAGAAAGAGCTGGTTTGATTAAACAAAAAGAGTTACTGGGTCCTGTTTAGTCACTATTTTATAGACAACAGAACAGATAATATGTAAAAAAAATAGCATTCAGTTGTGTTAAAATGCAATATAATGTGACAAATCAAAGAGTAAAACACAACGCAATGATGTCACATATATGCTAATCGGGGTGTGACGTCATCACCGCCACAGTCTCTCAAAATCCTGTGGGAAACACTGTGGTTGTCAATATAAAATATAAAAGAAATAATAATAAATCGTGTGTGTGTGTGTGTGTGTGTGTGTGTGTGTGTGTGTGTGTGTGTGTGTGTGTCTGTTGCTGTAGTAACCATGGTTTTATTGTGGTAAAAGTGTAGTAACCATGTTTTTTTGGTCAATTGATTACTATGAGCAAAACCATGGTTTTACTACAGTAACAATGGTTTTTTGGTCTTAACTGTAGTAAAACCATGGTTTATTTTCGTAAGGACAATATGCAGGGTAGGAAATGAATCCTTGAAATTTAATCCAGTTATTGTAATGTTAGAGTAGCCTAGGTCAGACAGGCCTAGCAAAATTAAATTTCAGGCCTTGAAATAGGCTGTCAAAGTAACTGTAGAGGAGCCTTAATTAATTAATTTTTACCAATTAGTCATGTAACTATGTCTAATTGCAGTTTTCCCAAGTGTGGCCCTCCGCTTACTTTGGCAAAGTAAATGTGGCCCTCAGTCTAAAACTGTTGCCCACCCCTGTTCTAAGACATCGAGCAAAACCTGCCATCTATCAAAAGAGCAACATTTTCAATCTGAAATGAATTATTGGAATCTTTAAACTATAATCATGTTTTCTTCATATTATTAAAATTATGACAGACAGGGCCAAGACAAAGTAAAATACTTGTTTCACCTTTCTTATCATCTGAAGTGCAGTCACCCTTTACCTAGAAATTGCAAAACCTTCCTCGTGCCATTTTACCAAGAAGCTTCTTGAAGTTTCACCTTAGGATAATTTTTATTTATTAAAAATGAAATATTCAATTTATTTAAGAATATTGAAGGGGTTCACATTTAATCTGGGCTTTTATTGGCTGTTTTTCTTCAATATTGAATCATCTATTTAAAAAATATATATTAAAATTTAAGTTTTCAATTAACCAAAATGTATCTGTTTGGCACAGGTATAATTCGGTCTACGAAAGTAATATAATCATTCACCTTCAGATGAAAAGATTTTTAAGATTATAGTTAACATTTCAGTCAAATGTTTAAAAACTTTTAACCGGTAGTGTAAGTTTTTAAAAACGACTTAAATTTCCTAAAATAACAAAGGCATAGTCTTGGCTTAATCGAAACCTCATAGCCTGGTTTAATTTATAAGGCTTATCTAAAGCTAGGAAATAGGCCTTAGTTCTTATATAAACATTCTTAGAAAAAGACGTTACTAGTGTTTTTTTTAGTGTTGGTTCCTCCTTTGAAATTAAAACAATGCATGCGAATCTCATCCACGCGTCAGCTCCTACAGTCTAAATGTTGTTCACTGCTCAGCTCCATGCACAGAGGGCAGACGCAGAGAAAGACGCACATTTCACTGGGACAGCAAGACCCGGCACTTGTGGGCCGGTACAAGTGACACAGTAGCCAATATGTACAGATGTGATGCTAAGATTCATCCAAACAGTTGCTAGGTTTGTCTAAATGGGTCTAAAAGTCACTAAATGTAGCAATAAAGTCGCTGAGGTTGGCAACACTGCTTCAGCCAATCCCCTTTTCTTGAGCAAGTAAAAACAACCCACTGATCAACATTGAATTTGCAAAAGTTGAAAATAAAAAGCGATTAATAAAAAAGAACATAAATTTAAAACTCAACTTTACATTTTAATTTTGTCACTATTATTGGGCATGAATAAAAAACATTTAAAAAAATCTATTTACAAATGTTTTAAGTTTTCAAGTTTGCATTTAAATGTTAATATTGGCAGTCTTGCCTCGAGATTGTATTGAAAATAAAATGTCAAATCATCATTTGCATTTTATTTTTCAATTTGGCAGGAAAGATGCATTATCACCTTAAAAATGTAATAATTTAATTTAATGTTTTAATTTTTATTTAAGCATTTAATTTTCAACTGTGGGACATATTTTGGCATTTTATTTTTTATATTATTATTTAATTAATTAATTAAAATTTGGCTGAAATTACCTTCTATAAACCAGGGGTATTTAAATCAAAATATGTATACTTTTTATAGCCCATTTTGTTTCAGTACTCAAGAATCAGTTAAAAAAAAATCTATCCAGTGATTGGTTCTGAATAAAAACGTGTTTCATGTTTTTACACTTTTTCTTGTTCATACCTGCAGAGCTTTTAATTCATAGGGCTCTTTTAAGGAAAGAATCTGAATCTGAAGTCCACATTGTGAATCTTTCAGTGTGAACACACAGTGATCCTGAAGCAGCTCCATATCTTTAATGACTGTTCCTGGAACAGGCCTGAACAACGGCACCCAGTGTGGCATGGACGGAGAAGCTACAGGTGCCCTGAGGACCTAAAACAAGACGAAATACGTAGTACATTTGCCTCTCACGTTGTGTATAAAGAAAGTCAAGCATGATGTATGATGGGATAATACCTGATACTCCTGTCCTTTTCCAGTGTTAGCAAGGATAAACAGATGGTCATCCGAGTGCTCCACGAAATACAGTAGACCAGGCTGACGGGACTGAATGAGGGTGGGCGACAAGAATGGAGCCTTGCTGTCAATAAACCAGACTTCAGAACTACTCTTACTGTTACAGTTTATTGTGACCAGTCTCTGGTCTCTGGTATGACTGACTTCCACAAAGAACCTGCAGAGAAGATACAAAACTACAATAATGCTGTCAAACAGAACACTTAACCAAAAACGATTGGACTCTGGTCCTACTCTGGATCTTTCTCTTCATAAACAAGGTCAGTCTGGACACCGGTATCACTGAGATGAAGACGAAAAACATGCAGGCTTTTAAGAGTCTCCTGTGTGCTGTAGAACAGGACATCATCTGTGGCCCATTCTGCATGAAATTAAAACCTAGTCAAGAACAGATTCAAGAACCAAGTATAATTTGCATGATCAATGACTTACCAAAACTAATAACATTGTCTAAAACCAGCAGGACTTTCTGAGAAAGGGAAATTCCCCCTAGATGAACCAACACACATCTGGTCTCCTCGTGATGGTCTTTCTTCACAGTGGCTGCCATAATGCTCTCTGATGGAGACAGTCTGATCTTCTGGATCGTTCCATATACATCTCCTCCCCAATCAGCAGAGAAGATCTCCACCATCTCCTCATCACCTGGGCACATTCATGTCACACTTACTTTGTTGTTTTGTTTTCACCTGGAACTCCAATAATAAAAATAGACTATACCTACAGTATACTTGACTATTAAACAAAAAGTAGTTTGAAAGTACAGTATTTACCATGTCCCAGGGCTGATCTGTAGATTCCTTTGCCATCTTCAAAGTATATGTGATTTTTTCCCTGAAACTTGAGATGATGTGGAGTTAATGCTGACTTAACAAAACTAATTTGTCAAAACGATTTTAACACATATAAGTAATAACTTACTGTTGTTTTCTCAGGTACATCAGCAAACCTCTGATGTAATGATAGCAATCTTCTTTTAAAAAGCTTCTCTTCATCTTTGAATTTTCTAAGTTGGGCTTTGGACTGCTCTGCTGTCTTTGAAGTTCCCTAAATGACAGAGATCCACTCAGTCAGATCTGTTATATTAAAATCAAAGGCATGTTTGCTGTCTTTATAAAGCAAAATTTATGACAACCAATCGCAGTCCTGAACCTGACCCAAACCCGCAACAAAAACGTGAAATTACCAGTAGTTTGTTGGGTTAGTAGAAGTATTGTAAACATACTTCCTTATAAGATAGAATAATTCTTTTAATACAGGCATAAAAAATAGTGTTGTATACCTTAGTAATTACGACAGTAAATTGTAGTATCCTGTAGTATATTATACTGTAATAGTTACTATACTTTGTTAATGTATACTATAGTATTCTTTAACTATGCTGAATTGATAACTGTACTAAATGCTGTGGTAAATTTTTATATTTACTATGGTAAGGTCTACTGTTATCTAGAATTTTTACTACTAGGGTTTAAATTATACAGCATGCGGCATATCAACTTTATAACAAATCTTGCTTAGTACAACTGCTTTTTAATAATAAGTTATACTAAGACCAAAACTGAACACGCACGTGAGATGCATGATCATTTTTTAACACCTGTCATAATCCACAGGCTTGATTATTAATTATTTCAGTGAGAAAGAATGTTAACAGTTGAGAGCAGTAAATATCAACAGATGGATCCAAAAACTTAGGTTGGTCTTACCCCAGTGTAAAGACGTGATGTTGAAAGAATACATGGGCTTTTATGTTTCGCCTGATGTACATAGCGTGAAACTGATCGCAGCAACAGACACGCGGAACTGATCAGAGTCATTTAACGTGTTCATTAATAGCATTTCAATTTCACTATGGATATAAGAACATGCAAGACGCAATTACTGTCATTTTCAAAATCACACCACCACATCCATGTGTGTTCGACTTTTTGTGGCGCTGCGTAAATCGAATGACAACAAAGTACCGCGATACTATTCCCTTTGCACAGCTTTTAAACCACTCTCGCGAAATGTTGATGTCAAAGCTACATAAGTCTGTGCAACACCTCACGTCTTTATAAAAAAAAAACCTCACGTCTTTATTTTGAAGGCGCATTCACAAATGGCGCAAGAATATGACATATAGTCAGGCATAAACAATCGATTCAAATATCCTAGATGATAGCGCGTAGACTACAAGGTTCGATGACTCTCAATACGATTGGATTTCCTCTATCTGAGATAGAGATGTACGGAAGTAGCATGCAATTGTATTACTAAGCAACAGAAACCACCGCATACCGGCGAATTGATAAAAACGTCGTTAAATTTAATGATCGACTCTAGTCGCATTCGCAAAACAAATGCCAAAACAGCCTTAACTCTGACTTTGCACATCGATGTCGTTTCATTTATGCGGTGATAACTTATTCTAGCATCAACAAAACCAAACAGGTTGCTGTAGGTATGAATAATTTAAAAAATCCTGCCTCGTCTGCGAAAGAAATGCACGCGAATAATCCCCAAGAGTCTCACTGTGGAACCGATGTGGCACGTGCACGATGGGCTCTTCTGCGACAGGTAAAGGGTTAAATACCTGTTTGGTGAAACATTTCTGTAACGTTCATACAGTGATATAACATGCATTGACATGTGGATTCATACGGATGTGGCTTTTCTGTATTAGGTTTTGAAGCAGAAACAACTGGACAGTTGTGATGTTCAGCAGGTGTCCGTGCGCAGATTCTCCACCTTTAACCTGTTCTCCAGGAGCAGGATCACTCCCACAGAAACATGTGACCCATCAGACGGCCAGTGGGTCGAGTACAGAAGTGCAATCTATCCCGAGTATAGTGCCTTACTTAGGTGTGTAAAGCGTTAGTCTCTCGAGAACTTACAATCTTAATCTTTTTCCTCATGTACAATCAAACCGTCTCACGATTTTTTGAAGGGGCAGAAATGAGAGACTTTTAAGTTTGAATGCTGATATCTTTCAAATGAGAACAGTGTTGATGTTTTGGAGCACATTAGTTTATAGATATCATAAAGCAGGGGTCTCCAACATGGTGCCTGTCAAAGCACGTTCTATTAATATTTTCAATTGTAATATTTATTACATATCTTTTAGATTAGCTTGGCTTCTTTTATGTATGTTAACATATTACACAATACTAAAACATATCAATATCATTTCTGCCAATATGGATCAATGATTTTTATGACATCATTGTGCACTTTAGCTTCTCATCAGATTCCAGACTGTAGCCTGGTTTCCTGGTTTTGTGCAAAACCTTTAAGATATTTTGTAAATGTTGATAAAAAAGGCGAAATGACTGCGTTACTATTAACCAATGTTATGCATCTAAAACATATTTTTTTCTTTATGCGATAAGTCGTTTCAAAAATCATGGTAAGGGAGTTTTACGTATATGGCATCCCAAGCACTAGCCATTATTTTAAATTGAGACGCAGGTGTGTTATTCAAGCATTCATGCCAGGGAAAGCCCCTCATACTTGGGAGAGACGACATGGGTAAGGGTATAGTACAAGATTTTGTAACATTGGAGAATGATCATGTTACTTTTATGCACTTCAGGTAACCTATGCTTCCATTGTCGTTTTGAGATGTATTCCTTTTTCAAATGTCAAAAATTTCCTGAAAAAAAAAACACCTCACTTGAGTGTAAAAAACTTTTGACCTGTTTCTATTAAGTGTATTTTCAATTCGCAATTTCAATTTAAACAATTTGATGGATAATAGAAACACATTTTGTTAAACTTTGTAAACTAAACTGGCTATTTTAAAAACAATAGAGACCACTCAGTATGTCCATAACTTACTTCCTGTTTCAGTCGAAATTACGTTAATGCATTGAACAAAGCTGGGCATGTCATGACATTTCAGTGGGTCTTTAATGTATAATTTGTTATGTCGTTCCTCATGCCAGGTTATTTTGTTACGAATGAGATGATAATATTTTTCAAATCAATACTCTGTTTTTACTTATTTACTCATGTGGCAAGCATGGCTGTAGCCAGCTATGAGGTCTCTCCGACGTCCGGACCTCGGTAATTTGTTCATATTTATAAATAAAATTTAAAGATTGACTCAAACTGCAAGGGTGCGGGTGAAGAATTTGCAGTGTTGCCATATCCCATTATTAATATTTTTTAGATGTAGTGTTTTAGCAAATCATGTGACACTGTGGGAAATTTATATAGTGATGATTATGTGTAGGTTAGTAATAAAAATGTATTTGATTTATTTCTAAAAGATAAGGTTTGAACTTTGTTCTTTATGGCCTATTAATTTTATTTGTTTTTTTTCTCACTAATATCTGGCAACACTTGGTGACCACCAGCACCTAAACTGACAGTTATCAAATAATGCGCAGCATCCTAAAAAAACATTCATAAGATCACTAAACAAAGTTTTTGTTCATATAATTTATTAAAATTATTATAATGTTTATCCTGGCTGAGTTTATTTCACAAAAATCATCAACCGCTGGTACGTTATCCTTTACATGACATTTTCCTAATTTTTTTGCCACATCTTGCAACAACCTTTCTGAAGTAATTTTGACTTTTAGCAGGTTTGTGTAATGTAATTGCCTGTGATCACACATTTTAAACAATATTTTGCCACTTTCTAAATTATGCTTAATAAAACATTTCAGAGACAATCTTGGCCCCATTCGAGTGGATGAGGTGCTCAACAGCTTTGACAACACCGGAAATGTCTGTGAGTACCCTGTCTATGCATGTTTTTGTGTTTATAAACAGTTGATGCCTTATATTTAAGGGTACACTAAATGCTTTTTTTGTAAAAACTGAATGGGTAGAGGTTCATTTAATGTCAGTAGATTTAATCATTTTAATGTAATCTCAAACAGAATATATGTTACTTTATGACGAAACAGAAAAGTTTAGCTCAAGCTGCAGATCCATGAAGCACCAGAGGCAGGCACACTTGAGCCATAACCACATCATTGACTTCTGTCTATGAGATAAATAAGGAGTTTCTGAATAGTGTATATGTCCTGTGTGGCTAACAAAAATATCACTGACTATGTTACATTCACAAATTGTGAGACAGATATTTTGATTATAATACAATTTGTATCATGGACATTAATTTTTCTCTCAGCTCAAATTATTTTTGCTATTAACTTTCCACATACACTAATGGATGACCACTATTAATGAATTTAAGAAATGGTAGTTAAATCTCCAGTTTTTTATTATTATTTATTGTTCTTTTGATGCTTTGGATAAAATCATAACTTTTGTTTTTAGTTGAAAAGACATCTGATACTGCGAAACTGTTTTGGTAAATGAAGTTGACTTGTCCTGTGTTGAATTTCTGGATCATGTAGACTGATATGTCTTGAAATATTTGGTCCTTTTACTGGATTAGTGAAAAGATGGTTGTCCTCTACAGCAGGGTCATCACTTCTCTTTTCAGACCTTCCTCTCAACCACCCTTAATTGATCTTACGCGCTGGTAAACTCAAACATCTCCCCCATCGTCTTTGTCAGCTCAGCTGAGCGGGCTCATTGTCTGAAAAGGGGGGTGCCTCTTGCATTACCTACATCATATGCCCAGTTCAAAATCCTTGTCTGAGGATCTGACAAGCCGAAAAGTCTCTATGTCCTTGGGAGCGCTGAATGTGGATTAGCTATCTAAATGTATGGATTACGATGATCCAACTTGTCAGGAATGGAAGGGTTGACCGTGATGTGGGTTTAAGTGCTGCTGTTTCCAGCAGGGATCAAGAGGGACACAAAAGGTTTTATCTGAGCATGCTGGATAGACATGAGGAGGTTAAGAAAGGCTTGTTGACCACTGGTTTGAATTTAAACTTTCTACTGTCAGGTGTCTGGATCAGATTTTGGTTAAAAAACCCAAAATATATACCTTAAATATATACAGTATAGTGGAAAGTAACCTAATTGTAGTTGATATGATTTATCTACACTCCCTAATACTCATTTTATTTAGATATCTGCAAAATTATAAAAGTACTTGGTAAAACCTATTTAGAGATTACTGCGATATGGTAACTTTTAAGGTTGTTCTTACTTGTCTGGTTAACCTTTGGTCAGTCGAGTGACTGTTTTAAATGTGCTATACAAATAAAATGACCTTGAACTTGGTGATGTAAAACTCAGAACACGTCTGAGCATCCCAACATGGCAAAATTAGCTTAATCAATACTGTGAATTTGTGGCAAGAATGCAGAATTGCATACTTTTTTATTTCTTCCCGATGCCAGTACAAAAAATGGCCCCTAGCTGTCACTTTAGGTGCAAAGTACACCTAAAGAGTGCATATAAGTACCTCATAGGTACATATTGGTACCAAATGTATAAATATCCATTCATATATGGTTTATAGGACCTTTTTAAAAGGTACTGCCCCAGTGACAGCTAGGGACCATTTTTGACCATTTTGTTGCCATGGCCTTAAATCTGGTGGTTGGTTTCTCTCATGCTCGGTTTAGTACTTCACCTCTAATACATTTTTTCATGCATATTTTTATTTAGCTGTGGTATTTTGAGTGTTATTAAAGCTTTTTCTAACCAGCTTGGTCCAGTTGAAATTTATATCTCTTACAAGAAGGAACAAGAATGCACAGAAACCAGATCCAGATAGCATTTAGTAAACAACATTTACAATTAAAAGATTTTAAAGAGCACTTATTTAATTGCTAAAAAACTATATTATTTTGTCTATTTGGTATAATACAATGTGTTTGTGTGGTTTATGGTTAAAAACACATTATTTTCCACATACCATTCATTTTTGTAGCTCCAGATTTCGAACACTTCCTTAAACGCACAGATTTGAAAAGCTCTGTGTCCCTGATTTGCCAGCTAATCTGTACGTTGTGATTGGTCTAAATACCTCTGACGTCAGCCGGAAATGTGACGCTTTTTACCATGTTTGAAAGATTCGGTTGCTAACAGGAGTTAACTTACAGCCTGTGAATCCGAGGCGGTAGGAATTATGATAATGTCGATCTTGTCTACATCACCAATCCCAGGAAGTAAACTGTTGCCTACAATCCGTGTATTTGTTGTAGTCCAAGAAAAGAGATTTACATTGGAGACGATAACTCGCGTCATCGTTTACTTGGGAATTCGTACCTTTTGCATATCTTTAACATGTACTAATACACACCAAAGAAAATGTAAAATCGTGAATTGGACCATTGGTGCTCTTTAATTATTAAGAACAATCAGACCTTTTAGTTTCAGGACCATATCTGTTCCAAAATGTAGAATTTTGTCAGAATGTCCAGCCGAGTCTGCCCGACCTCTGCGCGTTTATATGAAGTTAAGCACATTCTTCAGAGGGGTCACATCATGATGAGTGTAAAAACTGATCCCCTCTAAAACCATGACATTTGTACTTCTAGCAGGCAGCGCTTGGCCTCAGCAGGGTTTCCCAAAGTGCCCCACAAGTGTGGTTATCATAAATCTATGTGTGATGGTGACTTTTAAAACATTTTCATGGCTTAATAAGTGTTATTAGTGTGCGTGCGATTTTCTTTTTTTGTACTGCATGTTTGTTTGTGCACGAGTCTATTGCTTATACCCCCTGCTTGAGCAATTATGCAGATTAAGAGACCGGGTATACTAATTGCTCAGATGGAGGCCATCCAACAAGACCTGGTTAGACCTGCAAGGGTCAGAGGTCTGCCTTTCTATCTCCGCCTTATTCTCCTTTCCTGTGTCGGTGAGAGTTAATTAACACTGCTCTCAGACTGTTTACAGAACAGCTCGCGGACCAGACCCGAGCCCTCATTACACAGGATGGCCTGTTGAACGTGCATGGGGGATTTGTGTCAAAACACAAAAACCCAACTCGTCGCACACAGTGAAAGTATCATCAATCAGTGCATTTGACAAAAAGGCCAGGAACTGCTTTCATGATAAAGCAACCTACAGGAAATATTGCCTGTGTTTGAGCGACCCAGAACCGACCGTGGCTTCGAGCTGAATGACGACGGACTGAAACAGTTTAAAGTCATTATGTGAAATGGTATTATGCGATAAGCTTTGCGGCATTGTTGAAGAAGGATTTTCTTTTCTATGCACACGCAAATGTTCTTAATCGCGGCTGCAGGGGTCAGCAGTGGGACCGGCTCGATCAGCTGAGGGCTGTGATAAAGAACCCTGAAGGAAAGAAATTACAATACTAGACTTTGCAGGGTCATTGTGCATTGGGTAATGCCACAGTAATTACCAACATACCTCAACAGTCAGGTAACACTTTTTTCTTTTGTTATAAAGGTCCCTTCTGGTGTAGAATTAGATGGGAAATTGTGTGAACAAGGAGGAAGAAATAACAACCTATAAATGCACACTTTATATTTATTAGGCTTTTGCACGCTATTGTTTTTTTCCTTGTGCAGTAGTTCATGTTAGCTCAGTAGTCACTTCCGTCTAACTTCATGAGGAAAATATTGTGAAAATTTGTTTTTCCATTTAGCTTTTTGGGGGTTTTGCACAGCTATACTTATATTTATGAAATGGTTTGAATGAAATGGTTAAAGTAATAATCCTTATGAGGTTGTGAGTTACAGTGGTGTTATTACAGGTAAACAGTACTCAATAAATACTTAAAATTATTCAGATCATTATAGCAATTACAGCAAACAGCTAAAGAGCTCAGATGCAAAAGCCGCTAAATGCCACCTCCGTCAAAAATGAGATGTGAGCGATATTAACCGAATGCTCTCGGCACGTAATACGCATTCCACAAATACTTTTGCTTTAATTCCGCTGAATCCCGGCCATTCAGAAAAACCGGTTTGCTGGCAGAGTGTGTTAATGGGTCGATTTTTCAGCAAAGTTTTTTTTTTAAGTGCACGGATGAAGAATTGGATAAATGAAGGCCATGTACATCAAGGTACAATAGCCAAAATTTTTAAGCCTTTAACATTATTCAGAAAGGACAGTGAAGAGTGAATGGAGACCTTTTTGAATTGACACTGTAAAAAAAAATGCAGCATAAGGTTAAAACAACTTTGTTCTTAAAGTCAATTTAACCTACTATTTTAAAGGAAAACATCACCGTTTTTCAATATTTTACTCTTACCTCAACTTAGACAAATGAATACATAGCTATCTTTTTTAATGCATGCACTTAATCTTTGTACAGTGCATCGAGAATGTGTTAGCATTTAGCCTAGCACCATTCGTTCCTTAGGATCCAAACAGGAAAGAATTTAGAAGCCACCAAACACTTCCATGTTTTCCCTATTTAAAGACTGTTGCATTTAAGGGTTTGGTGGATTCTATATTCATCCCTGTTTGGATCCTAATGAATGAATGAGGCTAGGCTAAATGCTAACACATTCACGACACGCTGTACAAAGATTAAGTGCATGCTTTGAAAAAAGATATGTGTGTAAAAAGTTGAGGTAAGAACATAGTAAAATATTGAAAAACGGCGGTGTTTTGACTGTGATAAGTTGACATACCTTATAAAACAAGTTGAAATTGTAATTTTTAAGTTGAAATAAAATAAAAACATATTGATTTGACAATGCTGCATTTTTATCGTGTACATAGAGGGATTTGCTGCGAAAGACAATACCAAATACCAATGAAATGACTGAAGTGATGTTTGTGGAAATAAGGCGTTTCAGTTACTGGCTTATAAGATTTTTATTGCTATTAAAGTAAAATGACTAAACCTAAACATTAGAGCTTGATATAAAAGCTAATTTACAAGAAAACCACTCTGATGTTCTTACTCTGCAAAAAATGACTTTCTTACTTAGTATTTTTGTCTTGTTTTCAGTAGAAATATCAAAAAATTATTAAATCAAGATGTATTTTGTTGATGAGCAAAATGACCTTAGAAAATAATACTAGTTTTTAGACAAAAAATATACAATTTAAGTGAATTTATGCTTAAAACAAGCAAAAATATCTGAATGAAGATAATTTTACTTGAATTAAGTGTTTAAGAAAAAAGAAATCTTATTTCTCAATTTTTTTCTCACCCCATTGGCAGATAATTTTGCTTGTTTTAAGGACAATTTCACTTAAATTGTATATTATTTGTCTTAAAACTAGACTTATTTACTTAGGTCGTTTTGCTCATCAAGCAAAAACACCTTAATTTAAGAATTTTTAGATATTTCTATTGAAAACAAGACAAAAATACTAAGTAAGAAAGTCCTTTTTTTGCAGTGTTTTTCAATTCGTTATATATTTAACATGGTAGATTAACATGGCACGGCTTACTCTTATATTGTATAAAACAACAATTTGTCTATAAGCCTCTATTTCTTTGTGAAATGGAGTGAATGTGTGTCTCTGTGGGTTACTGTGCTCCCATTGGCCGTCTAAGTGATAAACGCTGTGTAGTTAATTTGTCTCTTGTTTCCTCATGTCTATCAGCGCACACAGTGCTCTGCAATCTCATTGGTGTGTTTGTGGACCCCCCTCAAGCCCTGTATTCACCTCCTTGTGTATTGAACCTCCCTCGCCCAGCAACCATGCCAGTTCTCCAGCAGCACTAATGTACTTGATGATGTTTTAAAACAAATAGATCATTTATCTGATTAGCGTCTTGGTGAAAAACAAGGCATGTGAATGGCCACCTCTTACTCAGGGCTTGGGCAGTACTCCAAAAACCTCACATCAGGGAGGGGTATGTGTGTGTTTTGGGTGTGTGCGTGTGTTTGTGTGGTGTGTGTGTGTGCGCTGTCTGAATGTATGTTTGTGTCTGTAAAGCACTTCATGTAATGACTCTTACACACTTATTTTTGTAAGTGCTGTCTCTTTGGTTTGCATTTGTGTCTCTTAATTAACAGAACTAACATGTCTAATATGTGTGTGTTTAATGGACTTCAATTCTGTTTATATTATTTTTCATAGATTTATATTCTTTGTTTTTGTATCATAGAGAATAGATGTGAAATTTATCAGCATTTAGTTGACAGTTTGCGGCTTAATTTCTAAAAAGTAGTACACCGTGGTATATGTGTTTTTTTTACCTCAAGGACTTTTATGTGTGTCAAAGGGCTTGTTTATCCTTTTTGCTTTACATAAGTCACGTAAAAACTTTTTACTATGCCTTCATCATTACATTTTGCTACATTTAATGTAGCAAAATATTGTTCAATGTAGATTTTAATCTTTTACCCATGTCTCAGGCTATATAGCTGATATTATTACTGTTTAAAACTATGATAATGTAAATAACATTGAAATAAATATAAAATATTGTTTAAAAATTATTTAGTATTTATTTGCAATTTACTTGGTTTGTACTAGTGTTTCAAATTTTTTTAAGGTCTAACTAGATTTAATTATTAAAATGTAATAATATATTATTAATAATTATTCATTTATTTAATGTAAGCCTGCTATTTAATTACAAAATGTTAAAAAGTTTAATTTTCACCACAGAACACTGTATAGTTTCAGCAGTAACAACATAAACAAACGGCTTTTGTGAACTAAACACAACTTCCGGTAGATTTTAACATACAATCAATTACAGTCTTTTTACAGTAGTTTATTTCTGATAACAAGGAAAATAAATGACAAGTAAATTACCTTCTTTCATATTTCATATCTAATGGACATGAACTATTACACTGACCTAACAATATGTTAAATTAATGTATGCAATGTTATCTACAGATCCTTAAAGGGGCGTGATTTATAAAAGTAAGCGTAGAATTCCTACAAAAATTATGTAAGGCAGAAACCTGAGATTTGCTTCTTTAGGGTGCGTGTTCTATATATGCAGTCTTTACAAATCTGTACACTCAGTACACATAACACTCCATGATTTATTTTTTTATAATAATGTGGATCTAAAGTATGATTTGAGTGAAATTATTAGTGTATAGCATCAATACTTATATTCGTGTACTTTCTTTAATCTCACTTAAGTATAAGAAATCCCCATCTGTGTCGCCAATTCCCCTTGCCCCCAAAATGTGCGTACGCATGGGTCAGAGTTTCCTTACAGGTGCGCACATTCTCCCGTCAAGTTTTTTTTTTATAAATCAACCTTTGCATGGGAAGGGGCGTACGCATGTTTGCAGCCCATTTTTGTGCGTACGCACCCGTTATAAATGAGGCCCCAGAAGTTCACTTTGGTTCAGATGCGTAACCGCGACAACTTGTGTGCGTCCGATGAAACTGTCTATATTTTCATATTTCAAAACCCCAAGCCAAAGATAGGTACCTAAAGACACATCCATATATTACGAAAAAAACAAACAAACAATCTTAAAAATAAAACTTGGGTTGGTTACATAGAGGTTAAAGTTTATGATGCAAATTAAGTAATTGGTTTAAACAAGGCAGCACTGATAGCATGAATGTGCCAGCGTAGAATCACACAACTTTGTTTAATTGCTGTCAAGGTCAGTTGTGTGAGGTCACATGCATGGCAAACAGTGTAGAGTTGCTCAGTGTCTGACAGCTGATCGGAGGGTTCGAGGTTCCAAACCCCCCCCCCCCTAGCTGGCCACGGTGCAGCCTGCCTTTTGTATTTGACCAGCCAGCCTGAAAGCAGGGGGCCGGTACGACTCAGAGGGAGAGCCAGTAAGGAGAAAAGGAGCGAAGAAAAGGAGAGAAGTAATTACGTCCAGTCATTGAGTTCTGAAGATCCCCCCAGGTTCATTACAGGGGCCCGGCACTGGCGACAAAACGTCGGCCATTTGGAGCGAAATAAGAAGGAATGTTTTGGAGGAACATGACACCTCAAGATCTCTGCGCTGGCAAGAGAAGCAAGATTAAGAAGCTCACACCCCCTGCTTTTGGGTTGCGGTATAATTGCTTGGCTTAGTCATTGTCTGCACTTTATCATACGTAAGACAAGTTGTGTCACATCGCTGGCTTTCCAGCACAGGACAGCGCCCCAACTCTTGTGCTACAATCATGAGTTTCCAACATAATACATGCATACTTAAATATTGAAGGCATGAAAACTATGATGCGGGGGAACATTAAAACTATGGACTCTGGAGTAACTTAAAATCTATGGTGCTCCTTAAGCCAATCTTTTTGGCTTAGTAGTGAATAAACATTGTGAATGGATATTTAGTACTGGTTTAGTCTACCTTCTCACCTATCGAGCGGGCAGACCACCTCTATTCTAGCAGGTTGGTTCCTGTTTCATTGTCTTGGTGGAGCCATGAGGGGATGTAATCTTCCACCAAAAAGAAGAAGTCATTTATTAGTCCCAGCCCAGGGGTTCATGCTTCACAAAACATATTGAGGACAGGCTGACCAATCAGGAAACAGAATTAGGGGAGTGTGAAAGGGGTGATCCCAGTGCTTCTTTCACCCACCTCTCCCTGCCCGTCCGCCCCAAAGGATTATGGGGGATTGATGTAGCACTGGTCCAGTGGCCAGATGATGCCAGGACTTCCCACTGTGTTTTTGGGTGTGTGTCTGTATGGCCCAATAACTGAGGCACATCATTAAGGAAAGAGCTATTGTTATTGAAAAAACTGTATTTTTTTGCTTAAACATGCAATTTGTGGGCTGATGTACAGTACAGTATGTATCTTCACATAATCTGAGAGAGATGCACTATTGTTTTTATCCACTTGCTTGTAAGCACAGCAGTTAAAGAGCTTGCCAACACCCACCCCTTTTCCAAAACACAATCACATCACACTCTGTATAACAGTTTGTACCACACAAAGATGCACACAATGATACTCACACCCACACCCACATTCCCTCCAAACAATCCAGTAGATGCTTTTTCGCCGCTTTGCCAAGTGGCTTTTTACAACTGTACCACAATGGGGAAGCTAATTATTGTAGATTTGGAGAGCTGGTTAATTGATCGTGCTAGCGTCCTAATTGCATCTCTCTTACCTGAGGCCTCTGAAATGGCAGTGAATGCCTCTCATGTGACCTCTGTGTTTTGACACGGTGAGAAAAACACATTGGCGAAACTCTTCACGGGGATACTTGTGGAAAGGAGGCATGTTTATTTAGATGTTTCAGGGATCAGTCGATTTAAAGCTCTCGTCATGGTGGTTATGTTCGAGTCGCACTCAGCGTCTCCATCGTAATTGTTTTAATTTTCTTTTTTTTATTTAATAGTTATGCTGGAGTCCTTCGTTTGTTTCCAGTTGGGGGCACTCTTTCATACTTTGTTAAACTAGTTTCATACAACCTAACAAATTTATCTTACCCCAGGTCAAAATTTACCAAAATGTTTCCTTTTGGTCTAAATAACGCCCCTATAAACCCAGTTTGGTAGTCTCTCACCCTCTTCCCTTGTAAAATTTCACGTTATTGCATTTTCCAATAAAACCGATTAGCTGGTGTGTCTAACTTGTTAAATTGATGCTTAATTCCACTTGTGATAAAGATATTAATTGAGAAGTGTCACATTACATTTAGTGAAGTGGTAATTCAGTCTGTCTGAACTTCGCACTCGTGCTGTCATTCATTCACTCGCTCACCCTCAATTTAACACACCGCCACACAACCGATGATGTGATGTTGCCCTAGCTGTTAGCGTGAGCTGAAACCCATAGCGCGCTTCAAAGTGGGGCATCACTGATCAATGAGAATCATTTAAGTCCATTCTCTCCCAGACCACAAAACCCAGCGTTTTACTAATCAATCCAAAACAAGCGTCATCGGCTTTTCCAGTATAGTGCACGAAACCTCAAGAGCCTGTGTAGTGTAAGTGTATGTTTGCATCCGTACAAGTCTCAGCAGGAATGCATGCATGTATGTGTGTGTATGTGTGCGTGCCGCTTGTACATCTTTTGCCTTTTTTCTTCCGCTAACCGTCCGTCCACATTTGTGTGTACTCTTGTGTGTACACAAGAGCTCTGCATCAGATTAAATTAGCCAGTATTGTCCTGTTCGCTAAAAGGGGGCTATGCTATTAGCAACCTTTCTAAGGGCCGCCGCATCGTGCACCAGGCAATCAGATCACTCAAGAGCCTCTTTCCCCGCCGTGACCTGGGCTCCGGGCCGGCGTCTGGTAAAGACCGCTCCTCTAATGCCCCTCTTCAGCCTGTACTAAGCCCCCACCAGCCAGCGGCAAGCCCCCTGCGTCCTTCACCTCACACAGGGGAAGAAAGACAAGGTCATGCACATGGAGAAATAAAGGCGAAATGATTCCCATTCAATTGAGGTGAAGCATTCCATTTAGCAGCTAGCCCCGGGCTGCCACGGAGAGAGAGCTCTAACTGGTCAGTGCATGCACCATGCACATTGCCCAACTGTGGGTGTACGTTATTTACAGAGAGTGAATGCACAGCTTTGACAGGTTATTACTGTAAATAATGAAGAGATGGGTTGCAGATATGAAGCAGTCAGACACAAGCTTATGGCTAGAGAGAGAAAGTGAGAGGCTGTGGGACAGTGAGAGATTTATTGTTCCTTTGACTGCCAGTTTGATATAATACCCGTTTTCATTGTCGGTTGTTTATAGACATTATTTTTGGGCCTAAACTCTTCCAAAAAGTTCTGCACAGCAATGTTATCTGAGGTAATATCATGATATATTCATATACTGAAAAGAATGGCATGTTTTTATTGTGGTACACTCTAAAAAATGCGTGGTTATTTCAACCCAGTGTTGGCTCAAAAAAGGGACAAACCTAACTCCCAAATTGTTTGGAATCATATAAGCGTTTGCTTCATCCACCTCCTTTTCAAACCATGCACTTGTATAATATGTCTGTTATGTTGCCTGTTATGTTGTTTTGTGAGAAAATTTTAAATGCAGGTTTGAAATAAAAATAAATAAATAAATAAAATATATTTTTATAAATCCATACTTCCCCTGGAAAATGTGATGTTTTAGTCTTTTGTTTATGTTTTTTTTTTATGTTAAAACACCTGCAATGTTGGAAAGTTCCTGTAAACAATTCTTGAAAAAAAAAAAAATTGAAAATAACCCAGCATTTTTTACAGTGTAAAATGGTACTAGTTCATATGTTACAGTGGTGTCATGTCCAGATGGCATTTCACCCCAAAATCTATAGAAAAACCACCCCGCCCAAATAAAATATGCATTCAGACTTTTTATGGTTTTGCAAGATTTTTGTGGCAAATTACAATATTTAGTCCTTTTACTTTTAGTCATTTTACTATTAAAGTAAGTGATTAAAAAAATTAAATAAGTATAAATTAGGGATGCTCCGATCAGGATTTTTGCACCCAATACAAAGTACTGATTTCTTGTTGTCATGATTGTCCGATACCAATTGACCGATACTTATTCTTCAAGCTATTACACTGTAAAAAATAAAAAGTTGACTTAACTTAAATTTTCAAGGCAACTTGCTGCACAGCTTTTTTGAGTTTACTCAATTCAACTTGGATGATGTAGTTCACCTAACTCAATTTACTGCGTAATGTCAACTTACACCAAAAAGTTGAACCAATTTAAACTGATTAGGTAATAAGCAAATTTCTATGTTTAATCAACTAGTGACTAAGTAAAAGATAAAGATAAAGTATATCCAAATTTAACTAATCTACATGTTGTGGACTGTGGGTGTGTACACAGAAAGGTCTCATAAACAAAGTCTTTGTCTGAATTAAACCAGAGACCTTTTTGCTGTGAGGCTACAATGATGCGCGCCAACTCCTTGTGCTGCCCTGATTTTTGTTTTCATATTATTTATAAATGAATTAGGTTACTGTAGCTTTAAGATGCGAGATAACTTGCTCTGTTGTGCTGAATGACAGGCTGTGTCTGTGTGCGAACATCGGGTGTGCACGCCATGGATATGAGCAGCTGCAAGGTAAAATGTAAGTTTAAACTGTGAAAACTTTAAAACGCATGCAAATAATACAATTTTGGTATGATATTTGGGAAGCTGGGAAGTTTCTGTAATATTGCCTCTGATACACACTGACAAAAATGGATAAAATAATGAAGCTGTTGGAGGGGTGGATGAGAGAAAACCTTAATTTTGCTCATCTGGATACATACAAGTTATTTTTTTAATATCAATAGAGATGGACAGCAAAGGAAATGGACAGTGTGAGTCTTTTACACACACAGACACTGGGTCAGTAATAACAGCAGGCAGGCTCCATTACTCCCACAGTCGGAGTGTTAAGTGCTGTCCTGGTGTCAGTAGAGGATCAATATCCAGTACTGTGTCAAAGTCAACGCAGTCCTACCAAACAGCCCCAGGGTCAGAGGTCACTCTGCCAGACAGTTCAGAGGGCGTGGCAGCCCTTAGGGGGTGGCATCACCACATCGGCCCATCGATACCCAGGCGGGCAACAGAGTGCTAATGCCCTGATGGAGGACCTCATGCCCCAATGACCATTATAGAGAAACACGTTACGATACGTTTACACCTCACAGTTCTTTTACAGATACAGTCATAGCACGGTTTAAGAGTGATGCAAGTATACGACCCCTTACGCACTAAAAGCTTCACCTGGGCTGTAGTAAACACTTGCTTAAGATAAGTGTGCACTGTATTTGTTTGCTCTGGACTGTGTCTTAATGAAAAGTGCATTATTACTTACAGTTATTGATCAGATGCCCGTGAACAGAGACATGGCCAATCATTCCCTCAACCTCACATACAGTATATACACAGATGTTTGGTCAGTGATAATGTCCTTTTATTGAAACGCTAAGTGGGGCAATGGGACTTCATTTTTGGTCATTGTAACACATACGGTATAATTTTTTTTTTATTACTAAATTGATTTAAGACTTAAATATACTGTCATTTAGACACTTTATTCAGTGTTTTCTGAGCTTTGTGGCATAGGAAATTAATATTTTACTTGGTAAAATATGTCAACCCAGCTTTAAGGTGTAAACTGTTCTTTTTCTTTACATTTTTCATCCTTGAAGCTGACCAAGAAGTACTGTGAGTTTTGATCTAATCTCAGTCATAAGAGCATCCGTTTGTGTCTGAGTGTATTTAGATGGTTGAAACCTAACTGGTCAATACAGATCCTCGGGTTGTTTTTTTGTGAGGTCATCATTGCTGCTAGAGTTGTAATGGCTCTCTAGTGTTTCCTCTCCACTCTCAGCCTCCATCTGCCCACAATCTAGTGACCCCCACCACTCTAGCTTTTCTCTTTCTATCATTGCTTTCTCTCTATTTCATATTTCTGGTAGCGTTTTATTCTTTTACTGCACTTTCAGGTGATGACCTTGTGTTCAGAGCCTTCAAAAGCACTTGGTCTACTTCCTCCACTTTGCAGGACACAAATATGCTGGGACTGTGTGTAACAGGTTGTATATGCGGTTAGCTGTAATGTTGTAGAAATGTAATCAAGTATATCTATAAGATTTGGTTTTATATGCATCCAGGTTTTATATTGACGCATATGATTGATATTGAATTTTGATGTTTTATCCAATCTTTATGAAACCAATACCTCAAGTAGACATCGGCTTCATGATTGGAGAAAAAGGTTGTGCACTGTAAAAATACTTTGCTGCTTTAAATTTTTTGTTAAATCAACTCAGATTTACAAGTCATTGAAACTCACTATTATTTATTTTGACAAGAGATGAGCTGTTACAATTTTATACGTTATAACAACTCACCTGTAGTTATAAAAACTCATCTCTTGTCAAGATAAATAATAGTAAGTTGAAATTACTTGTAAATCCGAGTTGATTCAACAAAGTTTTTTAAAATAAAATTTTTTTGTTAAATCAACTCAGATTTACAAGTCATATCAACAGAGATGAGTTGTCACAACTTATAAAATATATAGTTGAGAAAAGTAAACTTAATTTTATAAGTTATAACAACTCACCTGTAGTTAAAACAACTCCTCTCTAGTCAAGATAAATAATAGTAAGTTGAAATGACCTGTAAATCTGAGTTGATTCAACAAAACATTTTAAGGCAGCAAAGTATTTTTTTACAGTGTAGAATAGTGGTACATCCTTTACTGTATCTCCGAAGAGTCTTTAATTTGATCATATTTATAAAAAACAGATCAGCTGTACCGCTACTTTTCGAAAAAAAAGTGGGCTCCTGGAGGCGTATCCTGGGTGGAGCGAGTCACGAGCAAGCAACACACACAAAACATTATCCCACTATCTCTGCATAACTCTTAATTTACTACATGTTCATGTTGTTTATATTGTATGCAGTTACACGCCAATTGCCAACAAATCAGACATTTGATGCAGTTTTACTTACCGCCTACGACCCATGACCCGGTTGCTTTTTTACTGAGACCGCCCCCATTTTAACAAAATACAGCGGTAAACTGCACAATTGCACAACTCCCCTTTTACCCCAAATAAACAAACTACATCCATTGTTCCCATAATGCTGGGTTCTTTGGGAAGCTTAAATTTCCATTACAAACGACAAACTTCTTTGATAACGTTGATTTTGTGTCGGCTCTTCGTTGATTTGTTCCTATGCTATTCCAGTTGAAGTGCCCATTTAAGGACTTCCGCTGTACTTGTGGCACTGCTTATGCAACAGATTCAGTAGTTGAATAAAACTTTCTGAAACTTGTACGAACCCTGACGAAGTGCATTTGGCACAGAAATACTCCATCATACTTTCAAATGGTTCCAACTCTGTTTACTGTGTAAATAAGTCAGAATGTGAAATACTGTCCCCCCCGCCTAAGTGTAGGTATGGTGTAGGATTAAGGGATATAGATGCATTAATATGTGTTTAAAAGTGTAAAAGTGAGAATAGTTTTTTAATAACATGATGTTAATTGTGGCTTATGTGTCCACATGTTATTGAGGCTTGTGTATTTAATTGCTATGAACTTTTGGAGAATTGAGCACCAGAGGTTGTGGGTTTTGTTTTGAATTTGAATGCTTATTAAGAAATATCATTTATTTATTATTTTTATGAGAACATGAGGTCTTATAATTTGAAGTGCGCTAGAAAATGCTTTCAAAATCTCCATCGCAGTCTCAAACCTCCAAACATATTAGCAGTGGAGGAGAAACAACCCCCAAATAACATTTCCCATCAGACCCTTTTCTACATATTTGTTGAATTTACATATTAATGAGAGTTAAAAGTAATGAGCTCTGAGTTGGATTGAAGCTGATAAGGATCTGTTTTTAACAAGCACAGTTTTTGGCTTGTCTTAAAGGTGTTGATAACGGTATGTTGTGTGGAGTCATGGGGTGAAGTCCATGTGAATGGTGTAGATACTGTGCTAGTTCACCTGCCTCACCTTAGTACTCCCTCAGCTCTTGACACAGTCATGTTCACGTAACCAACATGCAACACATTCCAGTACTACTCCATCTTTCTCTTTTTGTAGTTGTCTGCTATCCAAAGTGAGTTGCAGTTTGCACTATAATCTGATTTACATCGTCACCATGACAAAAAGTCATTACCTACTATTATTTCCAGCGCGATTTCCAATAATGTACAAAATGGGCAAACAGATGTTTTTGTAGCTATTTAATGGGGAATATTCCTGCCTTTCAAAAGCACTCCACATACATCAAGCTTGCCGATTGTTCTCTTCAGTCCTTCGTACTAAGAGCCATTCAGTGTAGTACATAAACAAATCAATCAAAAGATATTCTGTGTGTCTGTATGTGTGTGTGCGTGTGTTTGTGTGAGTACCTGAATGTTATTGCAGATGTTCACACAATGTAAAGCAATAGAGTACTTACAGTAATATGCACACATATTATATACACTGTATGAGAGATACTCATATATAGTTGTTGTTGTGGCCCATTGGCCCACAACTCTACTC
Source organism: Paramisgurnus dabryanus (assembly GCF_030506205.2). NCBI lineage: Eukaryota > Metazoa > Chordata > Actinopteri > Cypriniformes > Cobitidae > Paramisgurnus > Paramisgurnus dabryanus. The sequence continues at coordinate 21,113,711 of NC_133356.1, read as the reverse complement.
TACCAATACATTTTACAATATACACAAGTCTGCTATGAATATTAAACTTTGGAAAACAAGTTCAGATTTGTCCTTTCTTGGAATTGTGGGGCAAAGAGGATGGATTTTTTTCTTTTGAGATGTTTACAATTTTGTAATGTGTAATAGATACCGTGAGACACTTTTTTTTTAATCTGATCTCAGACACAGTTTGATTCTTTGTTATGCCATTTATTTTCAAGTCTGACAGGATTTTTGTAATGTTGTGAAGCTGTGGTGGGTTTCCTGTGTGAGGACTGTGTTTAGACACACAGCTTTTTCCCCATTCGCTTCAATACAGCCGAACAAAGTTCTTGAAATTCAGTTAAAGTACATTTTATTTGCTCTCACTAGATGTCATTAATGCTTTTTTTCTTTTTTCTTAACATCCTAGTTCACCTAAAGAAATGGAAATGACGTGGTAACATAAAATGTCAAGGTTTCTTTGTCTTACTAAAGTTAATCTAACATTATGCAAAAACAGTGAAAGCCACGTATTTGATGGTTTTCACTATTTGTTCATGATTGATAACATTAGAGCTTGAAAATTATAAATAATATTATTTAACAATTTTTTATTTAACATGATTTTTTATTTACACACATTACATCTTATTTTATCTCATTTCGGATAGTATGTTCATCATGTGGAAACAAAAAATACTGTTTTCAGAAAATACTGTACTAGTTGCTAAATTATTTGTTGTGGTGTAGGACACTGAAGGACAGTGATATTTTCAAATAATAAATAGTATAATTGTTTACAGGATTTCAGTCTTTGTTAAGATGATCATGATTTAAAATAATTTTCATTTCACTTTTTACGATTGATTTCTTTATGTTTTAAAATTGAAAGTCTGGTTCTGGACGGTTCTTTTCCTAGTCCCAGACTTAAATGCATGTTAGACCTGCCTAAATTTAAAAACACCTTGTACTGATATATCTTATCATATATCAGTGCCATTGTTTTGTCTTAACATGAACACCAGTAATATTTATTTGTAAGGTAGGTTTCTAAAAACTTTAATGTCCTAATATATAAAAAAAAGCCTAGTCCTGGATTAATCTAAACCCTGTCCGGGAAACTGCCCCAGATACGTTATAATGAGACCTACAGAAATGCTAAAAATTGCATAAATTGACCATAGGTAAAAAGAAAATCCAATGAGATTATGGAAATATGTTCAGTTGTGATAAGATTCTAGGAAACTTCATGGAAATTGTCAATTAAAAATAAGCTTGTCTTATAATTTATTATTTTTTGCTGTTCCTTAATTTTTTTTACCTTGATTTTCTAATAGTGTCACAATGATGTTTGATGCTAAATCAGGGTCTCTTATACAAATATCTTCATATTTCTACACTTAAATCTGACTAAATTCACCTGCTCTGTCTGTTCATACCAAATTGTTGTAATGCAGTTTCTGCTTTCACCTGTAGGTGGCAGCCGCTGCAACATTTTAATCCAAAGTGAAACGAACCCCCACATACTCCTGCTTGAGAAAAGAGCGTAACCCTTTTCTTGCTTCAGTGTTTCATTTCTTTCTTTTTACAAATACTTTGTCCATTTTTTCTGAGACCCATAGCGTTATTGTCTGTTAGATTTGACGTCAGAACAGTTAATAAAACCTCTCAGGATTCAGATGGTCTTGTTCTCTATATGAATGCGAATTAACATTTTCCCTGGAACCTGCTTAATCGCGCTTTATTTTACAGTTGCCTAATTATTTAGCCAACCCTAAAATTGTCTATTTTTGCTGTTTGAAGTCGTCCTGAGGATTGTAAGGTTTTTGAAGTGAAGCATGTAGATATTTTTGATATCAAATGGAGGAGAACATTGGCAGAATGGAGTGATTGAAGTGAATGGATTACATTAGTCCATTCCAACTAGAATTAACTGGACCGAATGATACGCAAGTGGGCCTGTTAACATTACAATCAATTGCTTTTCTGGATACTTTGTGGTTTGGATTATTTTGTGTGTGTGTGAGTGTGTGCTTATGTTTGTTTGTGTGTCTGCACAGCCTTAAATAGAGCACTTTGACTCATCACAGCCTTTAAGATTCCATTTACGAATAAACCCTGTAGCCTCTTTCTCTTACACACATCCACACACATCCACATCAACCTCCTGCTGCTATTTTGTTTTTCCTCCCCTTGTAAATTTCGTGGCAATGTGAGTAAATTATTGTAATTGGAAGTCTGAGTAAGTATTAATCTGGGTAATGAATGGTGCAGTTTATAACTACCCAGAGCTTTTCAGTCTTGCTGCTCTCTTTTCCTTTAATGTAAGTTTTTTTTAATATAAATAAATTTCCTAAGTTAAAGTGTGGAGACAGTTTTAGTTAGGAGATTACATTTAGGTAATGTGAGAAGCAGGTGTTTATGCGGAGAGAGTGTTTTTGAATTATCTTTGGAGAGTGTATAATTAGGTTTTGTAATTGAAATGCCATTTCATTTATGAAACAAATGAATTACTCTTTTGTGACAATGACCAAATGAGGAGAATAAAAAAAAGGCCAGCGAATATTCATTCAAATACCTCTGGCAAAGCAAAAGCTTTTGGCAAATCCTACACAAAGAGGATGAATGTTTACAATGCCATTATCTGGCTATTCTGGAAATGGATTTAGGAAATTATATTGGTATTTTTTCATTACATTTAGAAGATAATCATATTATGTGTATATTAAGAAATGTCTATATTTTAATATTTTGTATAAAAATATATTTTATTATGCGTTACAAAGTATATAAACTGTGGCAAATTCACACACAAACACACATCTAGAGTAACTAGATGGATAAAAGTAGTGCTATTGTAATTCGAAAGATGGCTTGAGCCAAGATAATCCCGAACAGATGATAATTTTGTCGACAATTTGATTGATAGAGACAAAGAGAGCGGAAGGTGGCCTGGGATTTCCAGAAAGATTAAAAAGCTACATCTTTATCTGTTGTGATTCACCCTCATTATCTCCACACCTATTTCCTCTTACCTGTCGTACCCCACTTCCTCTCTCTTCAGCTCTCTACATCCCACACTCGGCCCTGGTGCCCTTTTAGTTGTTTCATTTTCACTTTTTCTCTTGGTTGTCTCTCTCTCTCTCTCTCTCTCTCTCTCTCTCTCTCTCTCTCTCTCTCTCTCTCTCAAGAGTGTTGGAAGTATAATCCTCAGCTTCAACCCATGTTGCCACAGAAACATCAATAATATTCCTGCTCAACAACATCTTAGTACATTAAAGTGGTCGTATGGAGTACACACCTCTCTCGCCCACTGGCTCTCTCGTTTTTGGACTCTTTCTCATTCCCTGTAATGCATTTCCTGTAATTTCTGGAGAAAAAAATAGCTTGGTGTACTTGGAAACCAAAGATGAGACTGAAGGATTCTTCTGCTATTATCTGTAGCAGTGTGCATGCTTATGTCATGTTTAAAGGATGCCAGGTCAAGATGTAATAACCTGATCTCACAAGAAAACGTACTTGTTTTATGCAGTAGTGATTTTTTTGTGAGAATTTGTGTGTGAATTGAAAAAAAAATCTAGAAAGAAAACCACCTCTAACCTCAGCATCACTGGGGTGAAAGCATATTGTACCTAAAAATACAAATTAATATGAGTTCATACAAAAACCCCACCTTGTAAAATACTGTAAGCATATACAGGTATTGACACGAGATTGGGTTAGATGTGAAGACCAGACCCTTTTATCCCAAAGTCAGTTATTCTGAACCTATTGAATTTCATACAGTCGACTGTAAAAATGTAGTTAAACTCATTGTTTGTTTGTGTAAGTGTGTAAATCTGTCAGTATAGTACACATACACAATATCCTTAAATCCACTGGCTTGTTCATGCAAGGTTCTCTTCCCGTTTGAAGTTAAGTGTTAGTGTTTCTGCACACAGGCAATTGCACTATTTGCACTCCACCATGTGTTTGTGGATCACACACATTTGTTGCCCTCAACTGCTCGGATTCCAAATCACAATTGGCACAAACACACATCCACCTCTTGATCATTTGTCTTGAACATTCAGTGTGTGTGTTTGCATAGCAGTTTGTCAGGAAAGCCTTCTCACAGCTCCATTCACTGATGAACACACACACACACACACACACACACACACACACACACACACACACACACACACACACACACACACACACACACACACACACACACACACACACACACACACACACACACACACACACACTCTGTTGGGGGTCTGTTCAGACTTAGGATGTCATCATCACAGCAGACAAATTATTCTGATTGACCGTCTGATTTCCTGATAGAAGGGCTTCAGTTGTTAACAGAGGCAGGGGTCCCGCACTCCTAGTTCAACTTTAATCAAATGATTTGATTTTGCCTTTTATTATTTCTCCCGAGTGCTAAAATATCACCGGTGGTGGGCTTTTCAGCTGCTGATGAGACCAGACTCTCTCTGTTAGATGGTGGGAAGTACAGATAAGGGAAAGAGGATGAGAGCTCACTTCCTGTGACTGCGGCACCCAGTCAAATAACATTTTGGACTGAATGCTGTGCCTTAACCAAGCATGACACTATGTATAAATAAATATTTTTTGTATTCTGTTCTGTTTTTGTCCTAAATGGCAGCGTCAAGCAATTTTTATTTTTGTCACATTTTGTCACATTTTTGTTAAAAATCATCAAATATGTTATGATTGGCTTTAATATTTTTATCCCATTGTTTTACCTGCATTGTGGACAAAATTACTTTTCACTTTTATATTTAAATAATATTGTAATAATTTAATCAAAGGTATAATTTTTTTGTTTTTGAAATTTGATTACAGTGAGTCTCTTACAAACAATGTATATGAGGTGGAAGATTGAAATGGGGAATGACTTTTAAAGCAATACTTCAGCCAAATACCAAATACCCATGATTTCCTCACTCTAAAGCAATCTGATATACATACTGTATTTCCATCATATTTTTAAACAAACACATATGGGGCCCTATCTTGCACCCAGCGCAATTGACTTTGTCAGTGACGCATGTGTCATTCGTATTTTGCACCGGCGCACAACGGGTTTTTCCCTCCACAGACGCATGGCGGCAAACTAGGGAATGAACTTGGACGCAGCGATGTCCTCTGCTGGCGTCAGGTCACGTGTAGAGGCAGATCCACCTCTTGTTACACGGCGTGCCCGATTTATGCTGGCAAGCTTGGGATTCCTCCGTCTCCTGACATCATTGTAGCGCTTGGCGCAACGATGGGGATCCCAGCTGATGAGACAATTGTGGCTATTTCCTCTCACGCCTGTTTAACCGACACTGATTTGGGATGGTCTCCCATCCCCATACAAAACAACTTCTCTGTCTTTGACTGCTCTTACAAGAACGTCGGTCTCCTCGGCTGTGAGCCGCTTCTGGCGTGCACCTGGTAAATCCGTCATAATAATAGCAACCCGCCATGGAACTTGCGCCCTTGCGTTTAAAGGGAATGTTGGATAGCGTTCTGATTGGTTTATTTGACGTTATGCCCAAACCACACCTATGAATAATGAACCTACTTCAGACCAACCCCTTATTGATTTGCGCCTGGCGCAAGAGTTATTTCTCCCACCGGGAAAATAGCAACAGCGCCCAAGATCCGCCCACAAACTCACTTGCGCTTCGCACTTGCGTTTCAAATCGTTAAAATAGAGCCCTTGGAGTTATTATAGTAAATGTCCTTGCTTTTCCAAGCTTATAATGGGAGAAAACAGGGATCAGGGAACAACTTCGGACTTTGAAGCCCCAAAAAGTGCATCCATCCCTCATGGAAGTAACCCACACAGCTCAAAGGGGTTAATAAAGGTCTTTTGCAGGTTATCAATGCGATATTGTAAGAAAAATGTCCATATTATTTATACATTTTAAACTTTATAAACTATAATAACTAGCTACCAGAAGCAAAGCCATCTCAAACGAGATTTCACGAGAGTCGCTGCGCAACGTACCCATGGCAATCGTGTGAATCGCTTGAGTTTAAGATGGCACCGTTACTAGAGTAAATCATGGGTCATTTTGATATTTGGCTGGAGTATCAATTTAAGTGTCTGTTTCAGATTTTTTTGTAAAAATAGGAACAAGTCAAACCTGCAATATGTAAAGGTTTTAATTCAGTTAACTAATAGATTCTGCTTGTATCCACGTACGTACAGTAGTGGTCAAAAGTAGGGATGGCGAAAACGAAAAATTTTCTTGAAACCGGTTAACTGATAGGCCTATTAGTTCAAAATATGCTATGCTATTTAAAATAAACAGCCATTTCGAGCCGCGCCTGCAATTTCGCAACTCGCATCTCTCTGCGCTCTGCCTCCGGCTCACACACACACAGACCTCACAATACTTTTTAAATCCCCTACAGCGCGAAACATGAGTCCCGCAAACGGCGCCGTGCTTAGTTTCGAAATAGTTTAGGTACTAGGTGATCGCGTTGAACTTGAAAATAAAGGCGTTTGTGAAGCTCTTTTGAAAATTGCCGCGGCTCATTTAATAAAATGACAGCTCAGAGACTACGCTTTAGTTTGGGGTAGTAATAATAAAGACATCATCACCTTTTCTGTTACCACTGAAATATAGATGTAATGTATTTCCAAATCTAAACCCATTTTATGCGGAATGTTGCCTAATATGACTGCAACACGATAAAACCAATGGATTAAACGGGCACCTTCAGAATGTGTAAAAGCACCGGCCAAAGCAGGTCTCGCACTGTTTTTGTTTTAGAACAAATGCAGCAAAGATATTTAATGCTTGTATGAGGCATATAGGCCTACGCTGAGTTTTATTTATTTATGATGAGGTGCGTTCTAATTAACAATGCAATGCAAGTGAACGCGCAGTGCCGGCGCCTTCATGCACGGACCGGTAATTATATACTCTGCTATATTTGCTTTTTATTTAATAAATACATGCATTTGGTTGATTAAACATTTATTAAAATTAAGATACAATTTATACAAAACGAAATTCACTTCAAAGAAATGCTTTCTACAAAGCAAAACTTAATAAAGTGGTAAAAATCATGGCTGAGGATTTACAGAAACAAAACTTACTCTGCACTTTACTGTTAGCCTAAAAGACATAAATGTTAATAATTTGGAACACAACCAGGAGAGACTTTAATTTAAATTATTGTATTACTGTATTTTATTTACTATTCGAATAAAGGAATTTATCAAAAAATAGCCTGTAGCATTTACTTTTCGCAAACCTTGTGAACATGCGAAACCAAAAGCAGTGACCTCGCGCCAAATGTTTTTTTATTGGTTTATAAAGTACAAACAGACCAGTTATGAAAAACTGAGTGTGAGGGATTTGTTCACTTCACACAAAAAGATCTTGGAAAGGAAGAGATGACTAACTGTAGTAGGGTTTAGTCCACTGTCTATAATAGCCTAATTTACAGATCCCTTTTTTTAACCGACAACTTTGACCGGTTAACGTTGATACGGTCAACCATCGGTCAAACGGTCATCGGTTAACATCCCTAGTCAAAAGTTATGTCCAACTCAAGTCATGGTTGTGTAGGGTGCATCCCTTCTCGACCCTCTAAAACAAAATTCATGATATTAAACAATAGGCTATCAAACGTAGTCAATTTCAATTAAACAAAACATTTTAGTGCTGTTGGTTAGTAGCCTTATTTTTCTTTCAAATTTTCTTTAAAGAGTAACTAAACCCTAAACCAACGTTTTTTTTAGTTAATGATCTATAAGAATGGGGCTGTTCATTGATTTGAGTAACTTTTTTGACATTTGAGTATAAAGTGTTTCAATGCTACAATATATGGTGTAAAAAACATTTGAGTGCTGCCCTCTTCGGGTTGAACGCAGTTCAATTTTCCCGTTGGATGTTGCGGTACTAAGTGATGTAAGCGGTACGATCCTACGTTAACGGGTTCAAGCTCACCATGCCCTTGTTACGATCTCACCACGCCCTTGTTACGATCTCACCACACACTTGGTACGAGCTCAGTTCGTTCCTTCTATCTCCGTTGGGGTCTGCCCACTTTTCTTGCATTTTTTAAATTTTCCATTGGGTGGAGTCAGGCTCTGACCAGGGGTTTAGTTACTCTTTAATTACACAGAATTTATGATAAATTGTATTTTAGAAAGTATCATAAAACTGGCACCATCTTGTGCCACCAGTTTAAGAGAATCATTTGTTTAATCTAACCTGAGGGGACATTTAATAAAAGGTTGTACAAAAATGGCCTACAGACATCACTTTTGTATTTAAAAACTTGATTATTTTAGTGGTCACTTCACTGAGGTTTGATCTAAAAAGTCAATGATTACCTGAGGCCAATAAGTTCTGAAGAAAATTCCCAGGAAGATAAGTCAGCGTCTCTTGCTACCAGCTCTCCTGACATTTTCCAAGCTAAGCACAGAACCAGCTCAGCTGGTAAGAGCTGCCTGCATAACATAACAAAACATAAAGTAGAATACAAGCAAGGAAAGGTTCAATGGACACTCCCACAATTGCAACAACACACTCGGTCATCATCTTGCTTTTGGTTTATTTTAGTGTTGCTGTGTAAAGCGGAGTTCTGCAGCGAGCGTCTTCAAATGCCAAATGTCTTTCCTGCATTCCAATCTTTTCCAGTTCTCTCCGAACAATTTTCAGTTATTTTCTTGTCTGAGTGCAGCGTTGAGTGTGAGTGTGTGTTTGGGACACACATAGATACACAAAAACCTTGCCATAAAGCTCTACCGGCTGCCTTGTGTTTGGCTGGCCAGATACAGTAGGAAGAACTCCATTGAACTAAACATGCCATGGGTCGTGCACATGTCCCTTCCTATTAACAAGCACAGATTGCTACCCGTGTCACACAGGTCATACACCTTCTGCCTGCATTTGTGTGTCTTTGTAAGTAAGCGATATACACTCCAAAGAAAAAAATATACTGGTTGCGAATGTCAAATACTTTGATTAGACAAGGTAACAAAGCTTGGCACCCACACTTGCACACCCACATGTACTCAAACGTGGACATACTTTTGTCTCTTCGTGGGCTGTTGGGTAATTGTCCACTGTTGAATCTGCACCAGTGTGAGCTAAGCAAAGGGTGCGTTGCCACCAAAAAGGGGGCGAGCACTTCTGAATCATAAAATTACAAATAGGATCCCCTGTGGGCATGTGGACTTCACAGACATACACGAATTAGCAAGCAAAGCCTGTGAAAAGTCATTTGGAATGGGGCCAAAGAGCATTTCATTTCAGTCAATTTTGGTTAGGAAGCTCTCTTAGCTCCCATAGGCAGCTGTCTCTGTAGGCAGTAGACGGCAAGGCAGCCCGCTAGGGTTTGGAACAGATCTGTTTTTGAAAAGCAGATCTCAGATAGCAATAGCAGGGGAGAGCTTTGAATTAGTCATGACTGTGGACTTTTAGAGTGCTGCCGTTTTAGAAATCTGTGTGTGTGTTAGTGGCCTTCACGGTAATCCTTTCCTCTCTGCTCCCTCTCTCTTTCTCTCCTCCTTGTTGTGTATCATCGTAGCTCACTCGCTGAATAATTGCAGTGAGGGGACTTTTCAATGCATTCGTGATCGGCTCTCTGGGCGCTGTGCTCTTGCACACAGTAGGTTGGTGTAAAAGCATGTCCTTCGCTCTCTATCCCTAAAGCCAGACTCCTGTAGACATCAACGCATGCTCTGCTTCCCTACAAGCATCTCATAAGAATGAAATTCATCTTTGCTTGATATTTGATGTTCTCTGGCCAATGTTTGAATGTAGGAGGATGAAGTAGATGACATTTACACTTTACATGCATTTGGCACACCCTTTTATCCATAATTCAAAGCACACACTTTTTTATTAGTATGTGAGAATCGAACACACAACATTTGCGCTGTTAACACAATGCCCTACCTACTGAGCAACAGGAACACATTATATGATGATGCAGCTGCGGGTGGTGCTGGTCGGCAGCAGCATTTGTAAGTTATAATTGCACGCCAGGTTGTCTTTATTTTATTAGCTTTTTCACATTTAGTTGAGGTTTTAGAAACTCTTCTCCTACTTTAACTTTTATCCTTCTATTTAAAGGGATAGTTCGGCCAAAAATGATATTAAACCCATGATTTACTCACCCCCAAACTGTCCGAGTTGCATACAGTATGTCCATCGTTTTTCAGACAAACACATTTTCTGATATTTTAGAAAATGTTTTAGATCTTTCAGTTGATTAAATGTAATGTTACGGGGTCCACCCAGAGTCCACGACCTTCAATTCCAAAAAAAGTGCGTCCATCCTTCACAAATTAAATCCAAACGGCTCCAGGATGATAAACAAAGGTCTTCTGAGGGTAATCCGCACGGTGTTGTTGTAGAAATATCCATATTAAAAACTTTATAAACCAAAATAACTACCTTCCGGTAGCGCCGCCATCTTAGACTCCTCTGTATTCAGGAGAGAGTATCACAAAGTGTACGCACTTTTCTTAGTGACGTATGACAAATTCGGAGGGCGGGGGCACAGAGCAGCAGCAGAGTAGCCTCCGTAGGCTGTGTAAGCTCTCATCCTGAATGCGGACGCGACTAAGATGGCGGAAGGCAGTTATTTACGTTAATAAAGTTTTAAATATGGATATTTCTACAACAACACCGCATGGATTACCCTCAGAAGATCTTTGTTTATCATCCTGGAGCCGTTTGGATTTAATTTGTGAAGGATGGACGCACTTTTTTTGGACTTGAAGGTCGTGGACTATGGGTGGACCCCGTAACATTACATTTAATCAACTGAAAGATCTAAAACATTTTCTAAAATATCCGAAAATGTGTTTGTCTGAAAAACGATGGACATATGCAACTCGGACAGCTTGGGGGTGAGTAAATCATGGGTTTAATATCGTTTTTGGCCAAACTATCCCTTTTAACATCCTGTTCACATGTTAAAAAAGGGAAGCATTGCTTAATTAAAAGATCCAGCAGTACTTTCAATACTTTTTTTGCCTACTACACTAACCTGTTTTACTTTAAAAGATCAGGAGGGATTAGTTTATGGACCGTCTTAATCCCTAATGGATGTTTTCTGGAAAGTAATTCTGTATCTTAACTTCATACTACACAGTAAAAAGTGAAAAGTTGGATTAACTTAAAAAAAATAACTTCAATTGGTAACACCTAAAAAGGTTATTTCAACTTAAAGGTCCCATTTTCCTGTGTTTTTTTCATGTTTATTCAGAAGTTTAGTCAGTAACTTTTATTTTGACGTCATTGAAGTGGGAAGAAGAGGGCTGTAGTCCAAACCCGCCGTTCGCTGTAGGCTTTGAAAGGGGACTTCTGTTAAAGAAAATATTTCGCCTGGCAGTGAACTTTGAGCTTTATCATTTTGCAGGTGTTATTAATGCTCTAACAGCAACATTATGCCTATTAGGGAACGCCTATTAAACGTGTGCACGAGAGAGAGCATGCACGAGCCTGATACTTCTCTTCGCTCTGTTTACAAGTTCCTATCGGCATGTTTACCACGCGGTTTGTGACTTGTGCCAGCTTACATCAACTTTTACTAGCAGTGATTTTAAATGGATTTCTCCAAATAGCATGACAAACTTTACCTGTCGAGTAGAAACTTCGCGTGTGAAGCCCAACCTGTGCTTTTTGCGCACGCCAGTATGTAAAATAGTCTCCCAAAAACACTTTGGTCTTGTTTCTTTCTTCAGAGGCCTTTCTCTTCTTATCACACAATTCGTAGACACTTTTTCTCTTGCGACCCTCAGACATTTTTAAAAAACACGGTGAGAACGCGAGCTTTAATGAATGGCTGAAATCGTAGACCACCACACATATACACCTGAAAGTGCGCATGTGCAGAAAGCGAACCTAGGCACAAGCACGTACGACGGCATTACGTCAACATATCACCAAAATGATTGACAACTGGGATGACCAATAGTCTTGATGATCCACCCGGAAAAAGAAAATCTTCTGCTATACCTTGAAACATGTAAGTTGAAACAATCAAATTTTTTTAGGTGTTACCAATTGATGTATTTTTTAAGTTGATCCAACTTTTAGAGTAATCTATGCCCCTCCACGTTGTTTGGTGTTAGATTCACACTTGTGTCCCATAGTCTCCATCCAATGTATAGCTGATCTGTGCAGGTCCTATATGCCCAGCAGTGCATTATGCAGAGTGTTGTGACATAAAGACACATGAGCTTACTCTATTAATCAAGTGGGAGGAATCAGTAACATTTTTCAATTGTGCCAGATCCTACACATCATCAAAAACACACTTACAGTCTCATCCACCCTTATCCACTCACCAGCACATACAAATCACACACTTCAGCCTCCCACAGGGTCACTATGCAAATGTGACCTCATGCAACAAACATTGTATATTTCCATATGATGTAAGTTGACATATATATTCATGTAAGTTGACAGCCCCATCATAGCACACAACAGTAGGGCCATCCGCCGTGTTTGTAATCGTAGGAATCAGTCTCATAGACAAACAACAGACTGACCTCTTTTGAGTTGTAGTTTGTGATATCTGTTGAGTTTAGTTTGTAACAGAACTATTGTAGGTTTGTCAGTCTGCCAGATTTAGTCACCCTCCCAAAGGTATGTCATTAATCCAATGTCCCACCTTGTCTGGCGTCCCACTAATGTGTGTGAATGAACCTAAGGGTGTTAGACACCTGCCCAATGCACCAGCCCACACCAGCTGGTGTCTTTGTTAGTACTAAGTACAGTCAATTAGATAACAACTGAATGAACACAAATGTGTTTGTGTGTATTAGGAGAGTGAGAGGACTGTGTGTACAATTGAAATCAAAGGGACCTGAATGTCTTTTATGAGCTGCTTTATTAAAATTTTTATTTAAAAGCTATCACTTGTGCCATTCAGAAACAATATTTGGGTGAAAAAAATACTTTGGGTAAAAAATGTCCTGCTATGTTTCAAGAAATCAAGAAATTTGCTGTTATGTTTGAATGTATCGCTCGGGTCTTGTTTACATTTCGGTTTTGCTAAATATTGATTATCTCTCACAAATGTATTGTTTTGCTTAATAGTAAATGTATTAACCCACTAAGGTCATTTAGATTACTTTAATGAGAGATGTATGTGCTTTTTTGAGGGCTTCGTAATTTTGAGTACCATATAGGAACGTTTTCTGAAGAAAATGTGAGTGGTGCTTGGTATAGCAAAGGTCGGACAACAAAATATTACAATGATGCTAAAATGATTTAGCATGATGCTGACATGTTTTACCATAATGCTAACATGGCTCTAAGGGGCTGTTTATACCTGGTATTAAGATGCATTTTGGTTGATCGGATGAGAGACACCTTCATGTTTATACCTGGTATTAAGATGCATTTTGGTGATCGAATCACAAGTGGTTGAGAGACACAGTTATGATTACACCTGGTATTTTAATCTGTCATTTTTGTCCATCTTACTTTTGTGGCTGCTCGAACATATTCGTCCACATGTGCGTCTAGGGTTGTGATGATTAATCGCGCAGATGCACATTTTCTCAATGAATGAATTTTAATGAATAACGGTGAAATGCCGCCACATCCAAAAGCCAGAGGGTGCTCTCGTGCAGAAACTCCAATTGTGCCACAGAAGAAGTAGCATTACAAACCCTATTCCAAAATGCCATAGTACATGCACAGGCTGCGCATGAAACACAGAATCGCAGCCTTGCGATGCAGAATCGATTTTGGACGGATCTTTTTAATGGGACAAGCGATATATCGTTACAGCCCTAAGTAGTACCACCACAAACGCTATTCCAGGAAATGTCTATAAGAATATTTATATCGCTGTTCTTCAAGTTGTTTCAGGTATTTTCATGATATTAAAGAGTATTTTGAATGATTCTGTTTAACAAGTGTTTCTTTTTTAAATGCACGTTATAAACGACTCAGACTCATAGTGATTTTAGATTGATAAGAACTTACTCATCAAAACGCTGTAGTACACGCACGAGCTGTGCATGAAACACAGAAACGCAGCCTTGCGATTCAGAATCCATTTCAGACAGGTATTTTTTTATGGGAAACGCGATTATTTGTCACAGCCCTATGTGCGTGTACACCACAAAAATGGTTTTGAATGCGTTTTCGACTACCTCTGAATGTGGTTGAAAGTGGACAAGCTCAAAACTTTGACACCCTGTTTTTACACCTGCATTTTGCGTCATCCACTTGTAATTCAATCGACCAAAACGCATCTTAATTTCAGGTGTACACAGCCTCTTACATTATTAACATGTTGCTAGTATGATTTACTTATTTTAAAGGGGACATTTTACAAGACGTTTTGATGATAAATAAATCTTTGTTGTCCCCAGAGTATGTATGTTAAGTTTGACCATATAGACCACCATTTATTATAACATGTTAAAATTGCCACTTTGTAGGTGTAAGCAAAATGTGACGTTTTTGGGTGTGTCCTTTAAAATGCATATGAGCTGATCTCTGCACTAAATGGCAGTGCCGTGGTTGGATAGTGCAGATTAAGGGGCGGTATTATCCTCTTCTGACATCACAAGGGGAGACATATTTCAATGACCCATTTTTTAACATGCTTGCAGAGAAAGGTTTACCAAAACTAAGTTACTGGGTTGATCCTTTTCACATTTTCTACGTTGATAGAAGCACTGGGGACCCAATTATAGCACTTAAACATGGAATAAGTCAGATTTTCATGATATGTCATGAAAACATGCGGGTAAATAAACAATGACAACATCTTGGTATTCAATTCATTAATTAACAAAAAACAAGTTATAGTACCGCCCCACATCACTCACAGACACAGAAACCCCCCTGCGTTATGTTTGTCTTAAGCTGGCCAGTGTTAGCTAGGTGTATCCAGACAGACGTTCCTCAGTAGGGGGTTAATATCTGACCAGACGCTGCCTCTCCTGGTAGTCCCATTATCTGGGTTACCCAGCATTCAGCGGACAGGTGCTTCCCCTCCCTGTATGCTATGAACAGGGAGGACTGACTTCTGTGGAGTAGCACTTCAATAGGTGGGATGCTGGGGCAGCAGCAGGCTAAGGAAGTCAGGAGGTTCACTAATAACAGGGGTGTGTGTATGTGTTCCTGTGTATGTGTGTGGCACAGATCAATGGCCTGTGCTAATATTGCAATGTACAGACACTGTAAAATCATTATATTTCTCAATCATGGATGAGTTTAGATCTTTTCGTACAAACAGTGTTATTTACTTTTGAAGCCAACGGGGGAAAATGGTGTCAGTACCTTTTTGGGGCCGTAATTTGGACGATTAAGCTATCCGTTGAGTGTATGATCATGCTTCTCATGTCTTTGCTTCTGGTTTTCATTTATACACGGTGTAAAGATACTTATTGTATCTCACATAAGTAGATTTAAGCTGTGTATTTTAGCTGCTCTGCCAACAAATTGATCTAATGTATCATAAAATCAATGTGGTTTAAGTGATTTAGGTAGGACACCTAATTATTTTTACTGTATAAACATGCTGAAGACACAGTTGTAACTCAAAGGGCTTACAGTCTACAGTTCACATTGTATTGGAATATTGATGAAAAACAATCCAGCAGGTTTTACATTACTAGGCTCAATAACTGTAGTGTAGATTTTGAAAAGGACCTATTTTGTTGCTAAAAACAACGTTATTTTGTGTATTTGGTATAATACAATGTGTTTACGTGGTTTATGGGTTAAAAAACACATTATTTTCGACATAAAATACTTTTTTGTTGCTCCAGATTTCCTGCCTTCCTCAAACGCTCTGATTTTGCACAAAGCTCATCGATCTAAAAAGCACAGGGTCCACAATTGGCCAGCTTACCAGTACGTTGTGATTGGCCTGAATACCTCTGACGTCAGCCGGAAATGTGACGCTTCTTACCATGTTTTGAAGATGCAATGCTGACAGAAGTTAATATTGTCTTTACTTAATGCAGATGACCAAGCTGATCGATTAACTTTGCCAGCGCTGCTTGTGCAGGATGTAACAGTTTGGTTATGTAAGGATTACTAAAACATTAAACCATTGCATTTGTGATCGTAGAAACGACAAACAACAAGTGCTACGCTGCACAGCACACAACTCGTGTTTGAGTCATGGTTCGGTCAGTAGCAAATTCTTTAAATATGAAAACATAGGCTGCTTACAGGCTGTGAGCCCGAAGCGGGAGGAATTATAATAATGTTGGTCTTGTCTACATCACCAATCACAGAAAGTAAACCGTTGCCTACAATCTGTGTGCTTGTTGTAGTCCAAGAAAAGAGATTTACGTTGGAGACGATAACTTGTGTCATTGTTTACTTTGGGGTTTGTACCTTTTGCATATCGTTAAAGGAACACACCCAGATTTTGGGAATTAAGCTTATTCACCCTATCCCCCAGGGTAAGATAAGTCCATACATACCTTTCTCATCTCAGTGCGTGCTGTAACTCTGTCTGACGCAGCCCCCGCTAGCTTAGCTTAGCACAAAGTCTGGAAGTGAATGGCTCCAGCTAGCAAACTGCTCCCAATAAGTGACAAAATAACGCGAACATTTTCCTATTTCTATGTTGTGATTTGTATAGTCACACCGTGTACAAATAACAAGGTGATATGAGACACAGCCATCTTTTAACAGTATACATACTGGGAACTATATTCTCAGAAGACGAAGCACTGCTACATGGGAGGAGTGATCTGCACAACTCTGACCGAACTCTCTGCTCTTCACCAGGGGCTTCTCGGGTGCTGCGAGCAAATCACTCCGCCCACCTAGCAGTGCTTCGTCTTCTGAGAATATAGTTCCCAGTATGTATAGTGTTAAAAGATCGCTGTGTCTCATATCACCTTGTTATTTGTACACGGAGAAAGGTATGTATGGACTTATCTAACTCTAGGGGATACGGTGAATAAGCTAAATTCCCAAAATGTGAGCGTGTTCCTTTAACATGTTCTAAATACAGTGTAAACCACACAAACACATTGTATTATACCAAATACACAAAATAACGTTTTTAGCAATGAAATAGGTGCATTTCAACCACAGTGTTAAGCAATTTGAAACCCTTTGCAGATAATATTTAGTTAGAATAATGAATCTTACATTTGACCTTAGAGATGAAATTGGCTGCTTTGCACAATTTGATGTATAACAATGTTATTCCCTGATTGTATCACAGTATGTATAAGAAACAAAATTCTCCCCTTCCAATCTCCTGATTGGAAAATTCATTTGTTTGGTTGGGGTGGGCAGAGTGAAAATCCCTGTACATTAGCAGAGACAAATTAATGTAATAATATACCAGTGAGGAAACGACCCTAAACGACCCTGAGAGAGGTGTAACAATAGCTGGCAGTCACTGGAGACAAAGCATTTCATCAGTGGGTTACATCAGACAAGGCCCATGGGTGAAACCACAATAAGTAGCTAATCTCCTAATCCACCCAAATTATGTCCAACACCTTTCAATGATGATTGCACAGGAGGGGTGGAGACGTTGCTTTACAATTTCCTGAGGAGTTTTTACCACAGAAACAATGTGGTAAATTTTCAGTGTTATACAATTAATTGCTCTTTGTACATGTAGGTGACTGAAAGGCAACACTCTGTAGCCAAAGGGTTCAAGTGAATTTTATAAATACTGAAATACATAAAGCGCTGTAGCTTAGTAATAAAGTATAAAATGTTGTTTACCTTAAAGAACCTTTGAACATTACATCTTGATGTTTAGAGGAATAATTCTTTTAAATAACTAAGTTTCTGCTATAATGTTTTTTTTTAATGCAGAGTCTGTCTTAGTTTTCAATTTTTTCAATTTAATTTTATTTATATAGCGCTTTTCACAATTGTTAATTGTTTCAAAGCAGCTTTACATTAATAGATGTAGGAAAAGCATAGAAAAGCAAGCGTAGTAATAATGTAACGTATACAGTAAAGTAGTAAGTTAAGTCAGGGGATGAAAAAACCCCCTAGGAGAAAAACCCTTCCTGGCTAGTCCAGGGGGAAAACTCCTAGGAGGGGAAAAACCCTTGAGAGAGATACATATATATTTATATGTATAAATACTATTGGGGTATGTGAAGGGGTAAGTGAATTAAACTGGTTCCGCTGGTGGTCACTTCTCAGGCATCGGCTGGGCATCTCGTTGAAGGGCGGTCAGTAGGTCCGTGGTGTGATGACCTTTACAGCTGCAGAAACTGGGTCTGTTTGTCTCATTGTCCTCAGGGTCGAGGACTAGACAGGGAGAGAGAACAGGAATCCTATTAGCGTAGGGGCCATTCACATGTAATGCAAGTGTCATACATTATAGCGGTTTAAGTCAGCTCGGTTCCAGACAGGCTAACTATTGCGGCATAAGTATATTACCCAGATGAGTTATGAGAGTGCTTTGTTCTAGACAAACTAACTATTGCGGGATAAGTACATTTACTTGACATTTTATATGAATGCTTTGTTTTATTGTCATTTTGTAGATTGCCCGAGATAGAAGAGATCTGTAGTTTAAAATTAATTTGCACTTTCCACCCAATTCTACAATTAAAACAATTAGGCTTCCCACTTCTCTTAGAATATTCAATATTCATATCTCATCTTCCTGTGACCAAGTGAAATCTGCCCACCACCATTACCCTCTCATGCAATGTTGATCTTTCAGGGTGAATATATATTTTCAGTTTTCTCTAGGTTCTGAATACTCACACAATTGTCGAGGACACTTCCTGCCGATCCACTGAGCACATCCTGTGTCACACACTCTTATTGTTACACAAGCATGTTGACAAGGCCTTCTGTTCCTCTCTTCACATGACCTTCCACTGTCTGGATGTGTTTGTCAGCTCAAAGGAGTTGGCTCAGACAATAGACACCACAGTAAACAGGCCCCCACAAAAACTGATCTGAACATGTTGCCAAACCGGGTACTATCTGATGAGAAAATGCAGTCTACACTGATTGGAGAATCAAGGCTTGAAGGGTATTATGGGTAACTGGGCTCTCTCAAAGGTGAATGCTTCTGAGCTGGGGACATAGAACACAGAGATCAGACTCAGCAAGTTACTTTATAGAGTTCACTGAAGTTAATTTGTGATGTGTGTGTATATTTGTGTGAAATATGCGTGTCCAGTGCTATTTCTGCCTGCTGTCTGTCTATTTCAGCGTGTACAATAGAGGGCTGAAATGTTTTCAGCGTGATCTATGTGTGAGCCTGACCCTGACCAGCTCCGCATCTCAACCTTCATCTCCAGCTCTGATTGGTCTGCTTTGACAACCAAGTCCCCCGCATTTGTATGGTCTCTTCTCTTTTTGGAACTACCAAATGGTGCTTTTCTCTGTACAAAATGAGCAGGGCAAAGCGAGGGACCCCATCAATTCTGCTGATGCCCTTGCCAGAGCCAGAGTCGGCCCTTTGGACCCATACCTATTTGAAACAACTATGCTTCTATTCATTTGGTCATAATTGACCGGTGCTGGTTAGCCTTCCTTGCGGCTCGGGAACAAAAAGGGTTATAAAGGTGTCCAAGGGCCGAATATGTTTTTCTTTCTTTATGTACAGACTTTTTGTCTGACGAGAAACACACATACACATGCTCGATAAAGCTTTTTAGTAGGTTTCAATCTGTGCCACACATACCCAGCATCTGCACACAATTAAGGATTTAGCAGTTGGATAGTGCAGATTATCTGTGTGCCCACTAGGGGCATTGGATGTTAATATACAGGCAAGAATTGCAGAATGTGTGTGTGTGTGTGTGTGTGTGTGTGTGTTTGTGTGTAAAGTTACACCCACTTTCTCCAGGGTGCCATATACTTTGCCAGCCTGATATCGTGTCACTGGGTTGCACACCAAACGCCCTCTCTGTAGTTCTAATGACTCTGCAACTGCAGTAAAAGGTGAAGTGCAAAACCCCCAAACTATCTCTTTACCCTCCAGAGCCCCTATGCATCTACTCCGATTCTCGGTCTGCCTCCCCCCGTCGTTGCACTGAAACGCACTCCTCTCATTATTGTGTTAATGATGTGTTTACATCCCTGTGTGTTATTAAAGGCTAACCTCAGAGCACTAATAATTGGGGCTCCCCTTCACACATACTCATCAGCCCTCCTGTTTTATACACACATGCACGCACATCCAGACAAATAAATATACCCCTTGTGATCTCATGAGAGGAAATATTGGATCAATAGTGGATTTCACAAGAACGGATATGATAACATGACATATTACATCTTTGTAAAACAACATAACGTCAAGATGAAAAGCGAATGATGATTGGTCATTTTAATGTCTGTCAGACGCTGACTTTAAATGAGTGGCTTTTCTTAGGAATAACGGAAACGGAAATATTTTTCAGACAGATGGAAAGATTTCCACTATAGATAAAGTTTTGTTGGTTCAACTTAAAGTTGCCCTAAGTTCTTTATTTGTTGGCTTGCAAAAGTTGGGTAAAAATAGTTGTCAACTAATATTTTTAAGTTGAATTAACTCTAAAATTTTGAGTTAATTCAACTTAAAAATATTAGTTGACAACTATTTTTACCCAAAGTAAGCAGGTGAATAAATATAAGTTGGACCAACTTTAGATTGAACCACTGATAGAAAAATGTGAAATGTTTACGCACTGTAAAAATTTTTTTTTTTTGCAAATCAATTCAACCAACTATTTTAAGTTTTGATCTGTGATAAGCTGACATAACTTATAAAAACAAGTTGAAATTGAACTTAATTTGTTAAGTAAAAGTAACAAAAAATATGTTGATTGGTTGCATTTTTTTTTTACAGTGTGTCAATTTTTATTTGTCTAATCAGAATAACAGTCAGTATTGTTTATATTGAAAAATACACACGCTGTGTTGTTTATTTAAATAAATTACATTTTAAAAGACATAATTGATCAGTCTATTCATAGTCAGTGAGTGGATCTTTTGAGACTAATACTGAGGTCAGTACACAAATGGACTGTTTTCACACACATACTGTACATCTTACAGTGAAGATGCTTTATTTGTCTTTATATTCTCTGGATACCGAGAGATCTGTTTGTTTACAGCGAGCCTTCGAAGGGCATATTTTTGGAAACTCTCAAAGTCTACATGGAAAGGACCGAACACGTGTGTGTCTGATTTGGTTCTTGTTGATGGACACGTCTCACTCACTTTTCTAAACCCCAGAAGACCGTATGTTAGTGCTATCTCACTCAGTGTGTAAAAGCTTTTCAACCATGACGGCTATAAAACCAACTCAGCATCCAAAAGCAGTTCAACAAGAGGGTGAATGATTAGACTGCTAGAGAGAAATTGAGAGAGATAGAGAAATGAGGGGCGAGAGAGGTAGAGAATGCTGGTTGAGTGGAAAAAAACATTGCTCTCATGGTATGAGATAGGTGATAGCTATGTTTTCTGTATTTTTTGTTTATAACATGTTACTTGTAGGGGCTGAGCATTGTAACCAATCACAAACTTGTCTGTTTTGGACCTGAATAAGGTGACCAATCCAATCAGATTCCTTTAAATAATTTTAGGCTAATTAAGCATTTCAACTGAAACAGTTAAAGTAACAACTTCATTGATTTTAATGGAAAGTGATTATCTAAAATATTAATTAAGTTTTTTTTATTTTTTTTTAAATAAAACCAAGATTTTTTTCATAGTCATGCAGCAGCTTGATCACATGGCAACATTTTCAATTAAAACTTATTTCATAGATTCCCTGTGATGACCTGGCTCTTATCAAAGCCATTAACCCTTTCAGGATGTAGTATTGCAACACCAAAGTGGTTTAAATGGATTATGGAGTCTGTTAAACCACAGGTGTATGAGAGGCTTGTAGACAGTATATTTGGTCCAACAGCATCTGGTGTGGCTTAGCATTCAGATTTGGGTGATCTCATAGCCATCTTAGACTGGGAATCCAATAGGCTGATTTTCATGGTGCTCCACGTATCTTAAAATAGGATTTGTCTGTTCTTTGTTATATGCCAAACAGACTTTCTAAAGGTTATAGGGCTTAAAAATCTAATGGGAACACTGTTGCTCTTTGGTCGATTCAGATGTGCCCTTAGATCATATTGCTCACCTGCAAACAGACCAACTGACTAAGACACTGATTTTTACAGAACTGCAGCTTGTGTCTCCTCAGAAAAATTAGGTACATGACATCTGGGATGTGTATGTGATGGGTAAGAGAACATGCAGTATATGTCTAAAGTATTGATTTATTTCAGATTGTGTGTGTTTGTGAACATACAGAAATTCAGAATGAGTGTTTTTGTGGAAAAGGAGAGTGACTGTGGGAATGCATTTGAGCTGAATAATAGAGGTGATCTAGGGGTCTTGGGCAGCAGGTGTCATTAATTGTGATAGTCAGGCTGTCTTTTAAAGGGCTGTTTAAAACGCCAAACGACACTATTCCTGACCCTTCACCTCCACTCCAGCTCTCGACTGACAGACGCAGCACTGTAATGAGAGGAAATCTGAATGAATTAAGCCCAATTAAACATCAATTTTTGCCTCTGTCAGCTCTTCTGCTGAGAGAGAAATTAGATTATTTAATATGATGACAGCTGAAATGGTCACATTTTTAAGTATGCTGATAAAATTATTTTATGCATATTGTGTAGTCACTTTGTTATGAAAAAACAACAACTTAATACATTAAACATAGGTTGAGGCTTCAATCCAGTTCCATGAATGAGACCTTTTGATCCAGCTTGACCTGAGGACCGGTTTAAAGACAAAGGGCTAATTTATTTGGCTTTCCTTTTATTGGCTTATTAATGTTACTTAATTTTAGCTAAATAAATAATAATAGCAAAAGTAAAGTGTTTAGAGGAATCATATGCAAGTGATCATGCTGTGCATCCACTGAAAGAAATAAAAGAGATGTGCTACATCTCAAAAGCAGCACTCAATTAACTTCTAACAGACCAATGTTACTCTTCTCACTGTATGCAGTACAAGCACACACGTGCCTTTCAGCCTATATAAAGCTGAGAGTGAATAGCACCATATAAGTAACATGCTGCCTTTACTTGAAAAGAAATGTAATAGCCATTTCCAAGAAAATAAACACTTGCGCAGTCTATCTGCGTGCCATTGCTTCTACCTATCTGTCACAGTCTAATATTTTAAATGGTATTTTAAATGGTATTTTAAATGCTCTGTCACATCATCACTGGGTGATGATGTGACAGAGCAGTGTTGAGCCTGTCAGTTAGAACCCATGACCCGGGTCAAGCTTAGGATATTATGGAAACCACATCCTTCTTTATGTCACTGTCATATTACAAAGGCCATGCAGAGGGTGGTGTAAATGTTAAGGAAGAAGTACAGAATTGTGCGTGTGATGGGTTGAATTGTCACTGATTGGTTTGTGACATGCAAGGTGAAAGGTCAGATATAATCAGAGAAACTGTAATTGAGGCAGGAAGTGGATTGTTCTTGTTTGTTTGTTTTTAATATTCCACTATGTTTAAGTAATTCCCCTTGAGATTATGGGAAGGACAGGGTGTTTTGGTTTTGTGTATGTGTGTATGTCTTTTGTTTGTTTACACACGTTATATGTCGTCATTTTGTCTTCTTAGATACTTTGGATTTGTTTTTTTATTTGCATCTTATTTAGACATACGTAACATAGTTTATAGGTCCAAATTCTGACACCATATGTAACCCAGTCTTAAAAATCCAGCATTTTTTGTGATTTACTCTATTTCAACATAAAAACATCTCAATAACATTCTGTGAAAATATATTCATTGATATCTTTAATATGTACTGAGTAAGATCGTGTCAAAGATTATAATCAATTAAAATCAATATAAAATCTAACTTGGATGCTCCAATTCTCGGAATTAAGACTTTCACAGACATTTTATATCTGGTCTTTTGAATTCATATCTGTATGTTGTTTTTTGTTTATTTAAATATCTTTTTAGTAATGTTTTTAAGGGTATGTTTTGCATATTTTTTTTTTCTTTAGTCTTCACCGCTGACCAGTTTAGGTCAAATGGTTGTGTTCTCAACAGATGTACTAGTTTAGAATCATTCATTATTGTCATTCGGGGACAGAAAGAATGACTTATTCAGCTGTCTGTTTCTCTTATATATCTCTCTCTCTCTCTCTCTCTCTCTCAATTCAATTCAATTCAATTCAATTCAATTCAATTTAAAGAACTTTATTGGCATGATTGTGTCACTTACAATATTGCCAAAGCATTATACATAAAACAAGAAACATACAATAACACAATCGTAACAAACATTAAGGTGCAATTAAGCTAAGGTGCTGGGTGATGGATAAAGTACTACTGCAAATAAAATAAAATGGAATCAGAAAAAAATCTCTCTCTCCCCCTCTCTCTCTCTCTCTCTCTCTCTGCTACCTTCAGGTCTGCTTTCTCAGTCTTTTGACAGACTATAGGAAGACAGGGTAGACGTTAGGTAAATTACTTTTTTTGATAACAGAGCTGAGTTTAATGAAATGCATTGCTGTGTCAGCAGCTTTGCTGTTCTAAAGCAGAGGAACTGGCTGTCAATCATTCCTTTCATAGAGAGTGGGTGGCGGCTTCCACAGGGTACTGAATTACTGTATAATATTCAAGATCAAGATGAGAGTTATTGTTTCCAAAATCGTAGTACGATTAAAATAGTAGGAATAAGGTGCCCAGAAAGTTATGCTTTTTGGAGTTTTTAGTAAAGTTTGTGTGCTTTGTTCAGTTCGATTTACATTTATTTGTGTAGCGCTTTACAGAAATTGCATATTAATTATAATAGTAGTAATAATAGTAGAAATCTGTTATCAGAGGTGACTCTGTTAAAGTAACGTTCTAATTGCAGAAATACACTGTTTTAAGATAATACAAATCATACATCAGTTAGTAGAAACAATGAGCATGTTAAA
This sequence comes from Paramisgurnus dabryanus, assembly GCF_030506205.2. Classification (NCBI taxonomy): domain Eukaryota; kingdom Metazoa; phylum Chordata; class Actinopteri; order Cypriniformes; family Cobitidae; genus Paramisgurnus; species Paramisgurnus dabryanus. The sequence goes on along the minus strand of NC_133356.1, from coordinate 21,088,811 downwards.
GCAGTGACTACGTTGCGATTATAAAGACTAAAATATCCATCTTATTTTTGACGTAAATGTGGGCGCCGCCATTTTTAAGGTATTTTCTGTAAGACTTCCGATGAGCTAATGGTAGTCATATTGCGAGGGACACGAGTGTGCCGTTTTGACTGGCTAGTTAATGTTTAGCATACCTGCAAACTAGTCGCTTTTCGGCGAAAATCGCCGTTTTGAATTGAAAAAGGTCATCCACGTGAATCATGTAGATCCGAAGAGTTTTTGTTTTTTTTTGGGGGGGGGGGGGTCTAAACTTCCCATAAACGGGAGTTTCAAAAACCTACTGCGGTCTGTTTCACAAAAACAATAAAAGCTCTTTGGTCATCACGTGAGGTCATCACAGTGTGGTTAAGGTTAGGATAGCCGATTGGTCAATGGATGGGAGCTGAACAAATGGGGTTACGTGAAGGGCGGGTCTTTGCGTTGCCAGCAGCTTCTATTAAAAGGCTGCATCAGCTTTCCCGCGGATTAAACTTTTCACGCTACCGCTACTGACACTGACGTTTGTTTTGAGGTTAGTTTTGAGGCACTTTGAGGCACTTTTGCTTGTCCGATTGCTGCAGGTTTTTGAAAATATAAGCCATTCTTGCTGCTCATAAAGGGTTTAAACATTGACATGCGCTCTTTTATATGTCAATGGCATTAATTAGGCATCGTTTAAAGGTGGAAATCTTACTGTTCAGATGCATACTAGTTCAAGATAATTTGCGATTTATAGATTTCACATCTGAAAGAAAGGGGTAACGTTAAGCGCGTTTTCTGTGCGTGCGTTTGTTCTGTGAATCACACGCAGAGGTGTAAAGTACTTAAGTAAATGTACTTTGTTACTGTACTTAAGGTTTTTTTTGGCTACTTTGTACTTTGTACTGAGTATCAAAAATATAAGCAACTTTTACTCTCTACTCAATTACATTTTTGATTGGGTATTTGTACTCTTTACTCCACTACATTTGAAATGACACTTAACGTTACTCGCTACATTGTTTATTCGTCAAATAAAAACGAGACGAAAGTGTCAGAGCGTGAAGATGGATAGAATCTGTGGTCGCGAGGTACGCACAAACACACAACTGAGGGACTTCATCTGGCGCCACGCAGGGCAATCCTATGATATCAAAATACTGCGAGAGCGAATCAAATACATATGGAGAAGTCTGGTCTCGCGGTACTTTGATGTCAAATGCTGAATGGCTTGCGTTGAGCCACCGTAGCGGGACATCTGCGTGCTGCGTATGCCATAAACTGTAGAGAAAAGTTCGCGTCTGGTCTGAGAGAAGAGATAAAGAGCAAACATATGGATGCATATCACATTTGCTTCTGTCAAGGGACCCTTTGTTAAACATGTGATGCTACAATCAAAACAAAAGTGATGCGCGATTGCTGGAGGGCCATCCCGCACCTCAAAGGCAAGCACAAATGTTTACTCTGATGCTACTTTATCAGCTAACCTGAGCTGGTTGATATAACTTACTTTATAAGCCAAAATAAACCAGCGATGTCCAGTACTGATTGCCTGAGTAACTTAAGTACATTATAAGATTGATAATAAGTGTACAATTTCACTGTCCTCACATTAAATCAAGTATGCTGTAATGTATTTACTGTTAAGAGGGATGCATGACTGAAGAAATGTAGTGCACTTAATGTGAGATAGTGGTGTTACGTCTACTACATGTGTTTTCAATTAATCTTTCAAATGAACAACTTCACGTTTTTAATATGCAAATTTCTGTTACTGTATATTAACTGTAACAACCTACTGGACTCTATACTGGAATTTTTGATATATTTAGATTATAACTTTTTTAGGATTGGCCTAAATGTAAGAATATTTGGTAACACTTTACAATAAGGTTGATTAGTTAACATTAGTTAATGTATTAACTAACTTGAACAAACCACGAGCAATACATTTGTTACAGTATTTATTCATCTTTGTTAATGTTACTTAATACAAATTTAAGCTTTAATTGTTTGTTCATGTTAGTTCAGAGTGCATTAACTAATGTTAACAAGATTTTAATAAAGTATTAGTAATTGTTGAAATTAACATTAACAAAGATTAATAAATGCTGTATTAATGCAGTTCATTATTAGTTCATGTTAACTAATGTAGCTAACTAATGTTAACTAATGAACCTTATTGTAAACTGTTACCATATTTATATAACAATAGTAAGGGGGGGGGTGCGGGCGCGTATACAATGTGTCACCTTTTTCAGCCCTTCTGAGTTTGCAGGTATGATTATGATATCCAGAGACAGACATTATTTGTTCAGTTAGGAGTTGTCATAATAGTACAAATGCAATAAATTAGCTTTAAGCAAAATCCACGCACAAGAGCTGAATGTGTATGGGGCGCATGTGCACCCATGATCTGTATCCACTCATCAATCCAGTAAAAACTTTCATAGAAACTGCCAGTGAACAATAAATGCAATAATTGTTCAAAAACAACTATTATGCTGATAAAAATGTAGCTGGTTTATTCATTCAGTTACTATATAAAATGCGAGTACATTACAGAATTTATGCAACATACACTGCTTATTAGTTAATGTTTATAATAGTTCTTAATTTGTTTGCGCATACTTTTGTTGTGTTTTAAATGAAAAAGCAAATTATTTTAAAATAAGCAAATAATTTCATAAACGCATGTCTCTATCTAGTGTGTACTGTAAGAAGCAATGTAATAATATTTTTCATAAAATGAAAACAATACTGAATAAATGTAATAGTTTATTAATATGTTTATTATGTTTTGTTTTAAATAACTTACAATATGTTGAAAGAGAAAGATGCTGCTGATTTTCGGACTATGTGAAACTTGATTTGTCGCCATAAAAACTTAAACGATTCAAAATTGCTGTTTAAAAAACTCACATTAGAGGGACAGTTGGGACATTTTGAATATATGCCTGAAAGGTTAAAAACATGAAGTCTTCACCTTAATTTGTTAGTTAAGGTGGTAGGGTTGTGCAGGTGGGCGGGCCGGGGGCGTGGCAATCAAAGGTACGCGTCATGATGAAAATATTTTATTTAAAACACTCAAATAAAACTCAATTTGGAAGAAACTATGACAGAAAATGAACACATACTAGATTAGTAATGAATTAAATGTTTTATCAACAGGCTAGTTATCCTCCAGACAGTGACGGACCATGTCTTTCTCTCATTTCGGCCATGTGGCGTTTGGTGGAATTTTTTTTTTTGGATGACCTAGTTAAGGTGGTAGGGTATCCCAGCTTAGGTGGGCCGCCCGAACTGAAAAGTGCTGCGGGAAACCCTGGTCTTGGTATATTCCATGTACAAACACTCGACTGACTTCCCCATTGTAAAGATAATGGTATGGCTCTGTGCTTTTATAGTTTCACATTGAAGACCTGTCACCCGCAAGTAACAACACAAAATTAATATATCTTCATATGATATATCAGGCCACTTCTTCATTTTATCCTCCCACTGGGTAATATATGGCAGGTGTAAATATTTACCATAACTGTTTAAATCATGTTTTATGCGTGCTCCCACAACGGCCGGCTATTGAAACGAAAATCTTGCACAAAAAAGGGAAAATCACTTACTTGGTGGTCCATGGACTACAGGTGCTATTTAGAGTAGTGATACTATGTCCAAATACATTGTATTGCTATCCTCAAAAACATGTTTTTTTCACTGTAGTGTCCTGAGATTAGATGTGTCTGTATCATATGATACCTTTTAAGTAGACACATTCTGCACATGCTATATGCAATAAAAATAATGAGCAAGGTTTACTGTAATGATAATGGCTGGATTTTACAGCTTATCCGATTACCTGTACTGATCCTAAAGGGCTTAAAATTGTGATACCACATAAAGTAAAGCTAACAGCCTTCATCATGTAGACCCAGCTCTGTTTTCATTTTTATAAGTAATGTTATTTTCGAGGCACAGGGGAGACCAGATGGTTCAAAGTATGATGGATGAATTTAATATGGGGTTGACATGACAGCTCCCTATGCTAATGTGCGTAGAAATAAAAGTCCTAGATGAGCATTGCCATTATAGAGAAAGCAGAATGGTCAAAACCCCACAACATGAGTGATATTTTTAGGGAGGAAAGACTTTAAATGCCGATTTACCCCCTTAACCCCAACTACTCCCATACAAGACCTTGTCCTTTGAAGATGATACGACCTAGCGCTAAGCATGTTTCAGACTTTTTGCTTTCTTACAGACTGCCCAGGACTGTTCAGTCCCCGGCATGACCTCAATTTGTGCCTCTTTAGCTCTGTAGTACTAAGACTCCGCAACATCACATTGTCTAACAGCTGCAGCCGGGGTGGCAGACATTCAGCAGGGATAAGGTAGCATAGATGTTGTCACAATGCAGCAGGGGTTGATAATTGGTCACGTCCTTTCTCCATCCCCACCAAAGATCTATAAAAATGTAAATGAGCATGGAGTTGGTCGGTGATAGCAGATGAATCTGAAGCAGCCGTGAGGGCCGTTTAACAGGCAAGTACAGCGGTCAGACCCTGGGTTGTAAGGGACGATCACACAGTGTTCTTGCGATTGCATATCTACTTGACACCAACCTGGCGTTACCATCAATGTCTCCAAATCATATTTCAGAGCAAAAATCGATCTTTAGTTGATGCACCATTATATTGTAGAGGTTACAAAATAACATGAAACTATACATCAACTCTGTCTGACTATAACCACAAACAGTTTATTCCTCTACCATACTTGAGCAGTCTTTTCCAGAACCTACCTATGATGGCCCATTAAGAAAACTTTACCTATTTCCTATCCTAAAACCTAAACTGAAAACCCAGCTATTTTCACTCATGCAGTCAATATTCTCCTCCCTTTATGCCTTTCCCTATACCTAAGGCACAATAGCCTGTAATAACAGCGCTGTCTTTAAAAGTGGTAGAGATACGCCGGTGTGTCTCCAGGAAAAGGCCTCAATCAGTATCCATAGAGCACCTCCAATTGTGTGATCTATGGGGCAACGGAAAAGGTAATTTGAGCAAAAGAAAATGACACCGGCACAAAAAAACATGGTGATTTACACAAAGTCAAATCACACCATTCTATCGACACCTAGCTGTGTTATTATGTCAGGAGTTGGACCGCCGGGTTCCTCCGCTGGGTATCATGGGAAGAAGAGAGAAAAGCGAGGGAAAACATTTGTACACAAATGACAGAAAAAAAGCCAAGATGCTAAACAAAAAAAAGCTTTCTCTCCTCATCCGTGGCTATCAATTCTCCCTCCTCTGGTTTTGAAAGCACAGCTCCTGTCTCGATTGTTCAGTCATTGTTCCTGCGAGGGCAGGCGGAGTCAAAGAAGAGGGTATCAGAAGAAAAGGGACAATTTGTTGTTGTTTGTTGATATCTAGACCACTATAGCTTGATTGCCTAGCATTAAATCGGCAATAACAGCCCCAATCATCACACTTACACCACGAGATGCAGAACAACTGAATTGGATCAAACAAGTCTCTCCAGCTGGCCCGCGATCCTTCGCTCTCTTTCTTTCTCTCCTCCATGAAATGCTTATTAGCCTGTATTGATCCGGCTTGGTCAATTGTCAGCTCCTCTCATCCGCAGAGTATTGACGGCATAATCAGGGGATGGAGGCAGTAGACAGATGAAATATGATGTTGGCGGGTAAATTATTGGCTGCTTGCCTGTTGACCTGGGGTGGAGGACTCGCACCTCCTTGAAGCACACACACAGAGAGACACAAAAGCTCACATTTTTCACAAATGTATTAACAGCCACATGCAGTCTAGCAATCATATAGATTCTAGCTCTATAAAGTAACATATGGAAAACAAGTATGCGGCAGTATGATCGCTTATTTATTTAGCATTATACATTTGAGAAAATGGTATTACTGAAAACTCACACTTACCTTTAGTTTTTATTGCCCGTGAATTAAAATGTGCTTATTTTTCTCTCCCAGCTCACGAGTCAAGTATCCATGCATCTCTTAATGCAGGAAATTGAGATGGGAGTCTATTGTGCACGTGCTGTTTACATGTATGAAGTGCTCATCAGGTGCGTCTCTACGGCAAGGCCAACCTTGAGCTTCTGGCCTTTAGATGAATCCTGTGCTCCTAAAGATCCGCACACCACTCCAGTCCTCAGAAATGCAAAGGACTAATTGAAAAGTGTGTAGACGAGCGGGAAAAATATATTCTATTATGCCATATTTTAAGGGCTGGGACAATAATAAAGCTAGAAAAAGGAAAATAGCATCTTTTTATTATAACCCAGCACATCTCACTTAATGTCTGATGCCCTGCTGAGCGGTCCAGCTCCAGAGATTTCTTACTGGTTAAAGGAGCAGCTGGCAGGACCCTGGTCTTGCTAAAGGCTGGTACTCGTATTGTTGTGTAATGATTAACTTTTAATCAGGCACTTAGATGGGCATCTGTTTCAGTCGCTTGTGCTCAGTGTACAGTCGAGCTGCCAGGCAGACTTGTCTGTCGATGTGTCTATTCGAGTCTATGTTTGTTATATATTCAGAGATAAATTGCAAATCCGTCAAAGACAAGATGTTTGTGACTCAGACCTCTAAGGTACTATAAGAAGTAAGCTCGGTTTTACAAAATGATATATCTAGATATGATTTTAGTAAAACCAACTCTGTAGCTCACAAACATCTATATCTCGCTCTATACCGCGCTAACACATCACATCTGTCACCTTGAAAAATAAGAGGTGCATATAGTGGCATAACTGTGAGCTCGGCAAGACTGAAGTGGAGGCTTTGAAATGATACCAATTCAGTGTGAAATTGTGCAGCTGATTCAAGGATATAAACTCAAAGAGGTGTAACTATAGCCAGTCATCTGACAGTGGGTGGGAGCTGGAGAAACTAAGACTTGTTCAGAGTTTATTGAGTGTGTGTGTTGCTCACATCTTGGTGATTTCCAGTGAAGACGTAAATGATTGAGTATACAGTATGAAATGGTGAGCATGATTGAGGAAGATTGTTTGACTGGTAATAATAACAGGGTTGTTTCTCTTCCTTTATCCTTAATGCAAGAGAAGAGAAGATTGGGTATTGCAAGAGTTTGTTCTACTTTTGGATCTACAACAAAGTTTTACACAAATGCATACTGTCAGGCCTGATGATGAAGATGATGTTGATGGATAAGATCAAACTGCTGACTATGATGATGGACGGATTATGGTTGTAAATCAGCTTATGGTCTGATGGCAGCATTTGCAAGTCAGTTCACCATCAAAAAATCTATGGGTATGTTTGTGTCTTTCACTGTCTCCGAAATTGCATATTGTGATAGTACAGTGAATAATACTGAATTAGATGAAATACCTGCTCATCGACGTTAAAACACTAGGTACTATATAGTGGAAATATGGATATTATGAATGCATTCGAACAGACTACATCCGCCATGTTGATACATCACGTGACATACGTCGTCATAACAACAAGTTAGTCGTTAACTGGAATGATGTTAAACAAGTGCAATTTAACCACAACAAGTAACAGCTGTTAAACATAGGTACACGATTTACATTTAAGTAGAGCTGCGTTACTGCTTTCGGACATTATAAATAAATAAAACAACACATCTCCTTCTTCTTCTTCCTTGGATAACTCCTCTCCAAGGGGCTCACCACCAAGATCCCAAATTGTCCATCGAATGAACACTTCATGTAGTATGAATTCTGACACACTACTTGCCTCGCCCTTCTGCTTTTTGCCTACTATATAGTATGGGAATAGGCGGTTTCGGACGTCATACGTCTATATGTTAACAACAAATGATTATTGTTAAAGGGACACTCCGAATACCGAATCCAATGTTTTAAGATTCGGCGGAAACCTAATACCAAATCCTATTCCCATCCTTATTCCATTAACACAGTAAAACACATAAATGATGTAAGCAACGTCCACAGCAGTATATTTTTCATTTTATTTAATTTTAACTGTAAAAAAGGCAACATTATGCCAGGATGACAAGTGGGAAAAACTTTTTTGACAATTACCATAACCACATGCATTATGGAAGCAATGCGGTGCGACACGCTCGCGTCCGTGAAATGTGAACCGCCCCTAAGGCTCACCGAAAGAAAAAGCTTATCTCCACGTCAGCACCCGATGTGTGTAATCAACGGCCGCATGACGTCGACCAGCGTAGTGCAAGCCTAGGGTTCGGTTCGGTGGAAAAAAAATCTAGGATTTGGCCGAACCCCGTCACAAAGCCCAGTATTCGGCCGAATCCTGGATTCGGTGCATCCCTAGTGTATTGTAGACACACCTGATCTTTCCCATAACTTTAAGTTCAAGACCAGCAAACAAAGACACAAACTAACTCATCATGCCTGTTGACCAGTAATACCTCAGCCTCACCTCTCTGCCCCACAGGCCTCGCGAATCATTGAACTCACTTTCTTTACTTTCTTTCTCTCTCTTAAAGACAAGTTAAATTAGCAGTCTGTCTGCGATGCCCCACCGTCTGCCGACTTTCCTGTGTTGCCACAGCGCACAGTGACTGTCAGCGAGAGCCTGACGGCTTAATAGTCTCTCCTGAGTGGATTTGGGCACTTTGCCTGCTTCTGTTTACATGCGTATGTCAGCTCTAAAATATTCAGATGGAGATGTGAAATATTCATATGAGGCCTGGCAGGATCCCCTCCACACACACACACACACACACACACACACACACACACACATGTCCAATGTGCTGTCAGTCAGTGCAGACCCAGGAGAATGCTGGGGAAGTATTGTCTTTTCAAAGGTAAGGAACAAGATTTGAGAACTGGCTCTTATACAGAATATATAGAAAAGTGGTGACTTTTTGGTGACGCTTTGATTTGGATATTGTTTTAGACTTTATCACGTATAATATGACTCGTTATATAATGTTTTTCACAGTGTTTGGACCACGGCTTATTGTAAATTTAATAAACATTTAAATTAAACAAGCTCACAGTCTGAATTGAATGTGATGCCTTTCTAGTGCATTGCCAACGCATCAACAAACACAGCGCGACCATTTTTAAGATTTGTAGATTTGAAAATGAATTGCTTTTATCCAAATGGGTTTTTTAATTGAATCAGTCAAAATGATTCAGAAATGAGGTGTCTCATCAGTTGTTGAATTAACTTCTGACTGAACTATAATTCTTATTCATATAACAGTTAGTTAGATTTGTTTATATAAAACATTTGCCAAAAATGTTCGGCAATACTGTGCAAAATTCTTAGGCCACAATTATATTTGTTGTTTTTGCAATGCTATTGCACAATACTATATATATTTAGTACTGTCGGTGCACAAGGAATCATTAAGTATCATGTAATAATCATTCAGTAAAAAGCATTAAATTCAGTTATTTTTACATTTGCAATTATCATCCTCAAATGCAAGAAACGGCATTAAAATGACTAAAATGATTTAATTTGATTTTCTGCAGAACTGCTTTCCTGGTATTTATCTAATGACTTAATGCTACAATAGGCCTGAAGTGAAATGCACAAAGCACGCTTACATTTATCCACCAGATACCGCAGCGCTAAGTAGTTGAATAAACATCAGCAAATCAACTTTTCCCTACGAATGCCACATTTACAGTTGTTTTTGATTATTTATAATCAGAACCCATTCATGCCAGTGGTTTTTCCACATCATGGACGTCAGGCTTGTCTTTCATGGGAGGGCAGTACAAATTGCTTTTGCTACTATATGCTATATATGGGTTCATTCAATGTGCACCCGTGCAGAGAAGAGACTAACATTGTGTGTGAGAGAGAAAGAGGGAGCGAAAGACAGTGAAGGGGAGGGAGAAGTGGTTACATTAGAGCAAGAAAGAAAAGCATGTGACATTGGGGATTGTTGGCAACCCTGGTTTCATTGGCGCTTCCTTGAATGGCTGCCATATGTCCTCGCTTATCTTTACATTCTAATCTCAGTGCTGGCCCAGAGATGGTGGGGGATTTATTTAGTCCCCTCTTTGGAATGAATGCAAACAGTGGAATAGTCGGGCCCGCCGCAGCCTTCACCCTGGTTCAGTCACGCTGGTTAAAATGACTATGTGATATGGCTTGTGCTCTCTCTGCTGCGATGTGGCTGCCTCTCATTCAATCCGTCTCTTTTTTTTCCCTCTCGCCGTCACTTGCAATGCCACTGTTTATCTCTTCGCTCCTTCCTATTGTGCGATATCAAACCCTGAAATGTCTCTGCATTGTATTCAACTCTATAGTCTTTCTTTTTCCACTGTGCTGCCAATATGAGTTTGTTTGGGTGCTTGTTGTTTGTTTAGTTTTTTTGTTCAAAATAGCTAGAAGGGCCATGTCGTATATATCGTTCGTATATGAATTCCAGAAAGTGAAAGTGTGTGTGTAAAAGGTTTGTGGAAAGTGTCTGGCTGAGCAGACTGTTCTATATATAAATGCCTTGGTAGTTCATAAGTGACGTTAATGATAGAGTCAGGCAGACAATGGCAAGCTGTCAGGGTCAGTAATTGAGTAGGAGGGATGAGCTCTCTTCATTTTAGTCCATCGGTGTCACGGCGACAAGAGCGCTACGGCAACTCATCACCCAGAGATACCAGCCCGCCTGAACAATAGCTCCTGTCCGTCACAGCGCGTGGCCGTCTAGTACTGGTGGAGTTAGTGAGATGATGCTCTCGCACGAGAAGTGAGAGAGCACTCATCACCGCGGTACTTCTACGTACTGTGACGCGCACACATCTACATAGGCAGGATGACAAGTTTGACCACCACTCTGGGATGTTCGTGGTCATTTTTTACATACGTTCGCGTCATGATTAGCACTCATGGATCCGGCCTTACACGAATCCATGCTGGCACTTATCTGAAGCCATTGTTTGCGCCTGTGCCGTGAAAGGCTGTTTTACATGGCAAGAACGTGGCCCTATTACTTAGCCTAATTAAAGCAAGGTACATAATTACGGTTAATTACACACCGATAGGCAGCAGTAACCCCCATTATAATTTTCAATGTGTGCTTTTGTATCATTGCATATTAAATTGGTTTACAGTCATGTATATGTACGGTTTAAGTGTATAGATATAAATGTGCAGATTTGTGTGTGTTTAGATTAATATGCAAGATCAAAACAAAACTTTGAGTCTTTTGATTGCATTTATGCTAACTGAAATAGAGATGGAAATATGTCTGTTGAAAATGGCTTTTCCGGAGATAAACATTTAAATATATCCGCATCTCCAATTAGATGTGTTTGCTCACTGATTAATATCTAATCTGAAACGGGATTTTATCTACCTCTTAAAAGAAAATGAAAGGCCGTCTGTTTTTAGTGACCATTTTTAAAGTTTTAGTTTGTGCATATCTTGGTAAATTTCATATGTTCATAATTTTCATGAATACACAAAACATACTGTCTTAAAACCTAATGAAACAGCTACCTAGATAGCATTTTAAGGCATTATACAGTATGTGTGCCACAAAATGTCCTCACTGTATGTGCCATTCATTCTGGAATCGCACAAAATAAATCCCTGAACACACCGTGAATCGCTCTGCTAAAACGTAATAATAATACATGTCATTCACTACTAATACATATTCATCAAATAACCATTTTACCCAGTATTTGTATGTGCTTTGCAATTCTGAGCTTCTCTGAATCATATCGGTGGCTTAGCAACATGTCAATGTTAAACTTTAAAAAAGTAAGGTTTGTGTGAGTAGATAACTAGGTTTTGTAACAGAACTACTGTATGATTTTCAAGGTCACATTTGTCTTAATAAATGACCACTAGCCCTAATCATATAAACTTGGCTGTACCTTAATGTGTTAACTCCTTTAGTGCTGGGGGCTATCGGTGGACACTTGCCCTCCCATCCTCCTCTTTACTTTGGAGTGTCTCAACAAGGAACCTCATCAGAATAATAAGGATCTCTAGGCTGGGTCTACGTGTCCCTCACCAGGAGGCATATCTCTGGTCACCTCTTCTAAAGTCTCTATTTTAGTCCATGGCTTAAAGCACAAGCCATCTCATAACTATACTCATCAATAGCCCTCAGTCCCTTAAATTGCTTTAATGAACAAGCACAATATCACCTATTAATAAAATTACACAGTGCATGAGATATTTGCTTTCCAGGGTTTTCTGGGAAATGTGTTCCTTGAAAAACTTCCTTCTTTATACTTTGATTCGTTTACTTATTTTTTTTTACTTTCTTTCCTTTTGCGTTTTCTTTTTTCCTGCCCTGCTATTGCAATGCAATACAGACGCAAGTCTATTATAGCACCCAGAGAGGTGGAAATATGGACCAGAGAGGCCTTTGAATTGTACTGTGGTATGCTGGGAGATTAGTCCACTTGCTTACAGGGTTACAGCTTGACTTTAAGTGGAAAAATAATGCATTTTACAATTTGTTCATGTGTGTCTCTCTCTGTCTGCACCTACAGTGTCCACATATTGGTTGCACACATATTGGTGTGTCTTGTCATGGTGCTGGTGAAAGTGCACACTAGCAACACATAGGCCTGCATGTGCAATTCAAGTTTAATATAGCTCCCTCTTAAACCTGCTGAAATATCTCATCTACAGAAGTAGAGTTTGATAAAGTGTCTTTATCTGCATAATCTGGATGTTGTTTATAAAGGGGCTGTAAGATTCATAAGACACCTTAAAGAGCTCCTATGGTCCAATTCACGATTTTACATTTCCTCTGGTGTGTAAAGTAAGTGTGTATTTGTATGTTAATGATATGCAAAAGGTACAAACCCCAAAGTAAACGACGATGTGAGTCTATTTTTTTGGACTACAACAAACACGGATTGTAGGCAACAGTTTACTTCCTGGGCTTGTCATTATCATATTTCCTTGCTTGGACCCACAGCCTGTAAGTTAACTCCTGTTAGCATTGCATGGGGATCGAATCTTTCAAACATGGTAAGGAGCGTCACCGGCTGACTTTCCGGCTGACATCAGAAGTATTCAGGCCAATCACAACGTACAGATTAGCTGACCAATCAGGAACACGGCGCTTTTCGCATCAACGAGTTTTGAACAAAATCAATGCGTTTGATGAATGCAGGATATCTGGAGCTACAAAAATGTATGGTATGTGGAAAATAATGTGGTTTTTTTAACCATAAACCACGCAAACACATTGTATCATACCAAATACACAAAATAACGTTGTTTTTTAGCAATTAAATAGGTGCATTTTAAGATTGAGACTCATAATTGTGTATTATATGCTCGTGTTGGTCTCCCAGGCACGGATTAACGCACGGGCCTACTGGGCACTTGCCCAGGGCACTGGGCCAGCAGGGGGCCCTGTCAAATTTACTGTGTCTATTATTTTCAAATAAATATTTTAATTTTAATTTTATGTTCAGTAAAGTTGTGTTAAATATTGAAGAATAATGTAGTTTTTTTGCAGTTGCAAAGTATTAACTAGTAAATAAATCAAATAAATAATTTTAATCTATTGCTGCGCTGTTGAGAGAGACATCTAGAGGCGAGTGAAAAGCATTGCGTAATATAAAAGTCACGCGCAGAAGATGGTTACTCAAAAACCAAAACAAAAATTAGTTTAAAACCACAACCAAGTGGATCAATGATAAGAAAGCACAAAAGGACAGCTTTTCCTCACCCTGCCAGTCAGCAACTGTGAAGGAGAACGTTCATTTTCTCTAATGGCAAGAGTAAAAAACGAACTAAGAAGCAAAATGTGTCAAGGACGTATAAATTCACTGTCTTTAGGGGCTGGACACACAAAGCTTTTACGCCCGCGGCCAGCGCATGTTTTCAATTGATTCCAATGGAAACTCTGCGTTTTTCAAATAAGTAAGCAGCTAGCGGGTTTTTTCCGCGCTGAAAACCGGCGCTCTGGGTTTTTTCCGCACTCAGCGCTGAGAGTTCAAAAATATTCAACTTTGAGTGAAATCTCCGCTCGTCAATGTCAGTTCTCACACGGCTGTCCAATTCAAGTGGAGGAGGGGCGGGACATTACCACAGCAACCAACCGGCTTACAGCTACCAAAGCGCTCGGCTGAAAAAAAGTTTTGGTGTTTCCAGCCCCTAAATGCCTGTGGTGAACGACTGTGAAATGTAATGAAATGTCTGCTAAATGTAGAAATGTAAAATATTTATGGAATTTTCTCCTGTGATATGATTTGGAGAGGTCAGAATCTTTTTGATTGAGTATGTTGTACAGTATGTATGTTGACAGATACTGGTAAGATATAAATAAACCAATTTGTGGTGTGAAAGTACAGAATATTGTGTGCATTCTCTCCCCGTGTATTAGTGCCATTGTTAATCCTGTAAAATGGGGCATACAGGCAGAGGCGAACCAACACTTGAGCCCTGTGCATACACGTGCAACGCTGTTGCACAAAAAATTGGTAAAGGGGGCCTTTGATACATCCGTGCCCAGGGCACATCATCGCCATAATCCGTCCCTGTGGTCTCCATTATCCGTCCGTATATTACTGGCATGTTTTTATTTACAAATCTATTTTGGGATTAGTGCCATCTTATCTTTAGAGTTTAATTTTTAAGAAAGTTTCAGGTACTTACAATCTCAGATCGCAGGACCTTTTATTATTATCTGTTCCATTAGTCCCCATTAGTTGGGGAAAAAGGCATTTCATTTTGCTGCTTCTTTTGCATGGAATAAATTACAAACTAAGTAAGAACAAAGAGAGTCTGGAAGCGTTTAAGGGGTTGCTAAATGAACTGGAGGCAGATCCAAATGGATCTAATTGCTTGTCTACATGCATTTAATCATTGATTGATTTAGTAAAATAATTTTTAATCCGTTTGCATTTTGTATGTTTTATGTTTTTGTTACACCCACATATCTTGGCCAGGAGGCTCTTGTAAAAGAGATTTTTAATCTCAATGTGCTATCTCCTGGTAAAATAAAGGTTATCATAATAATCAGCCGATACGATAGTGTGGAAATTTCTTTTATTGACTGATACCGATTATTTGCCGATATACTGGTACATCTCTAGACTGAACACCTGTGAAACCCTTAAAGATCTTTTCCTATCCAGTGGTTCTAAATTAATAATTGCACAATTGTCCATCTTTCCCATGTGCCTAAAATGGTTCTGGTGCAAAACTTATTTTAACAAAAAAATTAACTGCTCCCTCACTTTTAAGTCGCTTTGGATGAAAACATCTGCCGAATGAATTAATGTTAATGTAGTGAATACTGTAAGACACAACATCTTCATTTAATCTTTTATGCAACATCGCTGCTATTTGTTTTCTTGCTTACAAGCTTCTTCATAATTATATTGCGAGAGCTCAAAAGCAACGAGGGTGTCAGGCGCATTTATACGGTTAACTTCTCACATAAACGTTGCCTTTAACTTGAAGTGTATTCAGCCTTCAGCTCATCTTATCTGTAACTTGCATCGAAACGTTCGCACTCTTCACAAACACCTATCGCAGAAGCTCCCTGATGGCATAATATCTGCCTGCTCCCAGTTCATCTGGAGTGACATAGATTGAGTGTGTATCTTTGGCCCCAGGCTAGGTCTTTAAAACAATCACCCTCATTTGCCAGGTGCCTGAAGTGCTTTGAGGAGGGAAAATGCCCTATTCAATCTCTTTGTTGCAATCTAAATGCTTCAAGATGTCTGACGATGGAAAAGCATTTGGACTTGCTCTCGATCCACTATGATGTAACATGAAGTGTTGTTCTAGCTTAACGTGCTATCATCTTGGCTTTCTTCACCAGTGTATTTTTGCCGCTATTAGCGTCTGTCTGTTGGAATACTTTGAGCTGTCACACTTTAGTAGTGTTGTTTAGCAAAGCCATTGATTTTTATCTATAGCCTACGTAACCAAAATCCCAACCATGCCACGTCTCTTAAAGGTGCAAAGTGTAGATTTTAGGAGGATCTGTTGACAAAAATGCAATGTAATTTGCATAACAATGCTTTCAATGTATAAAGTCCTTGCATAATAAACAACAGTTTTTATTACTTTAGAATGAGCCGTTTTTATCTACATACACCGCAGGTGTAAATGGAAGTCGCCATTGTGCGCCACCCATATACTGTAAAAAAGATGGACGTAGTGTCCGTGACGTCACCCATAGGTTTATGAAGATCATTTTCTCATTAAAAGATGCGATTGTTTTGAAGAAAATTGGAAGATATGCGCAATGGGGTTGATCATAATTGTGAGTTTATGGCTTATTAGGTGTGTTTAAAATCATGAGCACTGCGGAGATCGATTGGTGTATGACACTAAAGTAACACGAGAGCGATTACAGAGCAAACTGCTCCTAATATGCTTTTAAATCGTGGTTATGTAATGTCATGAACCTATTTGGCATGCATGATGTCAAACACACCTCTGTTATCTGGGGTCATTTGGGATGTGGTGACAGAATGTTTTTACATTGACAGCTGAAGTTTTGCTCTTTGGTGCGGTTAGCGCTCTTGCCTGTCCAAACCAAAGTGAATCATACCAGAGACCACTTCTGCAAGTGTACCAGGGCACGCTTAAGCGTACTGCACCCTGGTATAGAACGATCACGCTAACCAAACAAACTGTACTTTAGGGGTTAAAAGTACTTGAGTATGGTATGGTACGCATAGCTTTCTCTTTGGTCATGTCATGTCTCTCCCAGGACTGCCACTCACATAAAAGAACAGGTGCATGGCAACCATGATAACATGGTATCGTTTTTAAAACATATGTAACCATGAATAGATCTGCTGAAATAGTAAAAGAAGTCGTGTGAGCCCACACATGTTGAGTACTGAAGAAGCCCAAGAAAAATGATGGAGGGTGTGTTTGTGCGGACAGGTGGCTCTTAAAAGGCTTTGCTCTCCCCTGGTGTGCCGGGCTTTGCTATGTCCAAGGCTTTGCTTTGTCCAGGGCTTTCACTCTGATTAGTCCCCGGCGAGGTCTCACTTAAAGGCCGAGCGAGAGCAGCGTTCTACCTGCGCTGCCCATGCTGTTCCTATCACAGCCACTTCCCTCATAATGCCACTTAATTCCCTGAGAAGTGGCAGTGGCCAGCCGGAGGAAGGGTGTCGTAATGCATCTGGACCCGACATCACCCCACAGGGATAATAGCCCTGATTGCTCCTGATTCCCCATCTCCACAAAGTACCTCATGTAAAATAAGTGACATTTAAAAGGCATCAAGATGTGAAAGGGAGTCAGGGTGTGCACAGAGAGAGAGCAGGGGAAGTAGTAAGCTTTTCACCTGAATGAGGAAGAAAAAGGTCTCTTCTGTTGCCGGTGGGGGAGCGTCAGAAAAGCGATAAGCCCTCGTGTCGCGAGCTGACCCTCGCTGCTAAGCTTTTTAACTTCCCTCTGTCTCTACCGCTTTTCTCTCCCGCACGCATTCGCACCGACACACACACACGGAAAGAGAGAGAAGGATGCAGGAAAAGAGAGACGGTGGCAGTGGGTTGACATTGCTTCTGGGAAGTGCTTGAGTTGCCGTGCTAAAAATCATTTTAGGTTAGATAGAGGCCCCCTGAGCTGGCCCGGGGATATCACCACGCTCATCTCCGTTTAGAGTGAAAAGCGGCAGCATGGAGCACAGCCTGCAGGCACCCTGCTTGTCCGTTCTCTGGGAATGAGAGAGAGAGAGAGAGAGAGAGAGAGAGAGAGAGAGAGAGAGAGGGAGCGATATGAAGGGAATGCGAGGGCTCTTGCTGCAGTGAGGGTACAGTCAGCATATGTGCTCTCTGAAATGCTCTGTGACCCTAATGCCCCAACACAGGGAGTGAAAGTCACATTAATAGCTCACTTGATAGAATCACACATCGCAGCCTCTAATCTCGATGTAAATTTAATTCAAATTAAAAATAATCTAATGTTCTAACAATTAGGGATGCACCGAAATGAAAATTCTTGGCCGAAAACCGAAAATGAGGAAACCAAGGCCGAAAAACCGAATCCGAAACACCGAAATAAATTATTATGCCAATTATTAGTACAAATGCATTTATGGCTATCACTGTGTACTAACTTTACTAGGGGTTTGTTACAAATCACAAAACTCACGGTTCAGATCACATTACAGTTTTTGAGGCACGGATCGGATTATTTTTCAGATCAGCAAAAAGGGGGTGGGGAAAATCTAATAACAAATAAAGAAATTACAAACATTTATAAAAAAGAACAAAGCTGCACATTAATAAGGGCTAACATTAGCATTTGGTACAGAAATCAAATTAAATGAGTCATAACACTGTCTTTAATGTATAAATTAAATATATTATTATTTTTAGAGCTATTTGTCTCTTTGTTAGACTTCAGTAGGTTATTTGAGGTTACTGTAAGCAGAGACTGGTTTATGACTGTAATCTATACATACACTTAAGACATAAAACAAATGTTTTTATTAGAAAAAGAATACTTTGGAGATAATTTTGTTTATATGTGCCCTGTCAATAACAGAAAGATTTTACGTTCGCTTGTTTGCGTCTTACTCGTGTGTGCACTATTGAGGGCACTAAACGCGCGCGCGCACACAGAGAACGAAGGCGAATCCCAAACAGCGCAGCATAAAAACGTTACGTTGTTTTTCATTGCTTTTCATTGCTTTATTCGGCACATGTATGTTAATGGACTATACAGTATGAGACACATTTGCGCGACTCTCTCTAAAGTTTACACATCAAGAGTTTTTTGAAGGGCGTACTCACTGTGATGATCACGTCTGGAGCAGACACAACCGCATGTGCCTCTGTGCGTACTTTAGCGCCTTTTTGCGGTTAAATACATCACGCCGCATACATGTTGCTTCAGACAAGCACGTGCAGGTCGCTGTTTCTGTTTGCGTCATCACAACATTTCGGCCATATTGTTTCGGTGATAAAAGTCTTTCGGCCGAAAGCCGAAAATGCTCTTTTGGGCTATTTTCGGCCGAAAATTTTCGGTGGCCGAATATTCGGTGCATCCCTACTAACAATGCTACATCTGTCTATTCTTTTACCTTCTCTTTCTCTTTTCTCTTCTGATATGGACCATGAATCGCAGATTCTCTTTACTGATGGCTAAAAATGTCTTGACTGATTTTACAGCCCTGATTGTAACTTTGATGTGTTTCTTAGACAAAAAGTTTTTAAAAAGGTTGTGTCTCACTGCTAGATGCCGCCAAAAAAAAAAACATTCTGTACATTTAAAGGGACACTCCACTTCTTTTGAAAATATGCTCGTTTTACAGCTCCCCTTGAGTTAAACATTTATTTTTTACCGTTTTGCATAATTAGCATAGCATAATCAATTGAATCTGATTAGACCATTTCATCGTGCTAAAAAAAACAAAGAGTTTGGATATTTTTCCTATTTAAAACTTAAGTCTACTAAGACCGACGGAAAATTACCAAGGGGACTATTTTCGGGCGCTGCGTAATATCATTTGCTGCAGTCATGGTACGGCAGCAAAGTCCTTGATTATTACGCCAAAATAAGAGTATAGTTCCTAGCCATATCTGCTTAGAAAATCGCAACTTTTAATTTTCTGTCGGTCTTAGTACACAATGTAACTACAGAAGAATCAAGTTTTAAATAGGAAAAATATCAAAACTCTTTTTTCATTTTTGAGCGCGAAGCTAATGGTCTAATCAGATTCAATAGATTATGCTAAGCTATGCTAAAAGTGGTACCGCCAGACCCGGAGATCAGCTGAATGGATTCCAAAACAGTAAAAATCAAATGTTTAACTCTAGGGGAGCTGGCAAATGACCATATTTTCAAAAAAGTGGAGTGTACCTTTAAATAAGTAGTTCAATATAGTTTGATCCAGAAATAAAAGTTTTGTCATTGTTTACTTACGAATGTGTATATATTTTCCGTAGACCACTTATAGAGATGTTTTTCTCTTTAAAATTTGCACTAAACAAATCTGGTAAACCTCAAAAAGACAAAAAACACCCTAAAAGTTGAAGAGGTCCGTAGTATTATAAAAGTACACTGTTGTTCAAGAGTTTTGAAACCGTTTACTTATACAGTATTAATTTTTTTCTACATTTAAATTTTTTTTGCAGTGATCTAGGAAATAACACAATGTAACTGAGAATTATGTTTTGATCCATAATAAATCAAAACTCTTCACTAGGGCTGTGCAAAAATATTGATACAGCTAACTATCGTGAGAATTTTTCCACGATAGTGTATCATTATTTCAATCTCTACTATTGATATTTAAAACACTTGAATCCCTCTGTGTGCGTCAAAGACCTCCTCCGCCGCTGCGGTAGTTGTCCCTGTCCAGTTGTCTGTTATATAAGGCCATGCAGCCAATGTCTCAAAAGTTGGCGGGAGTGAGAAAATGGCAGAAAATTTAAAAACACCTGCAAAGTATTGCAATGTATCGCAACATGCAACGTATTGTACCGTATTGTGATGAATTGTATCATGAACCATGTATCGTGATATGTATCGTCCTTTCTGTCTGCACAAGTAATTTCAAACATTTAAACACTCATTTAGATTGAAAGATTTTTGAGATCATGAGACACATTTCAGACCAAATTGTTTCAATAGTTTACCTTGTTTGTGATTACATATTAAAATTGAAGTCATTTGTCATTTTTGGAGCTTGACAGCTACGGTCACTATACTGTTGTTGCATGAAAAGTACAGAAATCTAATTTTTATGTTTCACAGATCAGAGATATTCACCTGACCTTAGATTGAGTAAATTATGACAGGAATTTAATTTTTGGGTGAACTGTTCGGAGTAAGCTGTCATTTCATTTAAATGAAAGTGAATCAAATCTCCAAAAGGGTTTAATATTCACCGTTAGGGACAAAAACTAGTTTCAGCACCTGTCAGGAAGATGACACCATGATGACACGTTGTCATGGTTACAATTCAGAAGTGACTTCTCTGTTTATGATAGACAATGTTGCCCTTGAGATGCATTTGTGTGTGTTTGAATGAGTGCGTCGTGTGTCAAGCTCTAGCCTGTCCATTGTTATAGCTGTTAACACATTCTCACCTGTACACATTAAATCTCACACACACCTGCAGTAGTGGATAACTGTTCACACATTATCACCCACTGAGCACACACATTTTCTCACCGTGCTGTTTCATGTCCCCTACAGGGCTGTACAGTAATGTAGGTTAAGATAGCAGCCAACACTCCGATCCTAGGTAGAAAAAAGCCACTATTTTCCAAGTGTCTTGTCAGATATAAGTGAATTTTTTTTACTATATTTAACTGTGGTTATTCTTGTAAAAAAATCCTTTTGTTGATGGTGCCTAGTCATTGTACCCAAAAATACCCCACTTAATAATAATTACCTGTGTGAACTAAAACAATTCATTTTTCACAAAGGAAACGTGTGCTCCTTGACTTGAACACTTGAAATGAAAAATGTCGTCAGCAAGCGCCCTCACGATATCTCATCTAACCCTTCCCCATCTGCTTCTTTCGTTCTTTCCCTGTCTCTCTGTTCATCCCTATCAATTCTCTCGTTCTTGCTCTCCCTCTCGCTTTAATTGTTTATATGCATTAACATTCCCCAAATAGATGTTGTTCAGGTGACAGGGCTGTAATTTGGCAGGCCCCTGTTCTGCGGTGCTGCGGCGAGAAGTAAGCAATTTAGGCTCGCGCGCGGGCTGTAATCTGGGGTTGTCAACGGCCCCCGCCATTCCAGCCTATGCTAATCAATCAACTGCGGCCTGCACCCGCTCATCTGACCGGCTTAGCCCCGCACCCGTGTGCTGATATATCTATTAGCGTGCCGTCTGCCCCGTGCCGCAGCGAAGATGAGATTCCGCCAGCTTTGGCATTTTCTCTCACAGATAAGTAAGCTATCAGACCACCGGATAAATAGCAGAGCAAAGAGTCGCCTTGGCCCCTGTGTGCGCCTGTGACAATGCGGCGATGGCTCTCCTCCCCTCATTATACACCGCCACCCTTAATCCAAAAAAGTTGTTTACCAAGAGAGGAGGGCAGCCTTATCTACCCAAGGCACAGTGTTGCGGCTCTGAAAATACACTCGTGTGCGCAGCTGGGCAAGACGGAGGGGCTTTTTCCTCTCTATTTTGTCATGTTTATGTGGAGCTGTGTGGTTAGAGGCTTTTGTCAGATGGTGTGTGCACTGAGCTTTGCTTGTGCGGGTTTAGGATGTAAAAGTTTAAGGCTTCAAATGTGAACTCCAGATGAAAATCAGAAGCTGGTTTTGAAACAGACCGATTGGCGTTTACATCTGTTGTAGATGGGTGTGCCTCATAAGTCTTGAAAAGTGAAGCCGCTGGCTCTTTGGTGGCTGGCTGCAGTATAAGTCATAAACCCCGCCCTCTCTATTCAAACGAATGGGACTTCCAATAAAAGTTCTGAAAGATGGTTTTTGTCCTTTCAGGTAGTTAGCTAGTAATTTGATGCTATAGAAACGGGGCGTGTCGTTATGATAGGCGTGGTTGAATTGGGCGTGCGAGCGTTTGGGCAGAGATACCGCGGCTCCGCCTCCTGCTCCACGGATGATTCCTTCTGCACATACCTTGGCTCCAAACTGACGTTTTTACGTAACATGTCGGCGACCATGGTCGGGCATTTTTGGCTTCAATTCATTACAAATGGTGGGAGGCGACGTTGCGTCGTCCATCTTTTTTTTACAGTCTATGGTTGTAGATCATTTGCAAGACTGTAGGGGAGTAAGGGGTCACTTTTTAATTACTGTATATGCAAAGAGAAAAGAGACACTTCATTGTATTTCTAAAAATAAGATAAAAACTAAATGACAGAGCCATCAATGTTGGTTCAATTATGTGCATAATACATACATAAACATGATGTACACAAATGTAACATAAATAAAACATATACAATTATAAAACTATTAAAAAGCTGTCAAATTAAATTGATTAACATTTTAATAAACCATCAAGGAAAATCTTTATTTACAAAATATTCAAATAACATTAAACTATTTCTTTTTTTTTACTTTTTTTGTCAATGTTTATAAAAAAATAACATACACAATAACACATATGAAAACAGAAATAAAAAATAATACTAATAAAACTATTTTTTTAACAAATTACTTTATTTAACATCATATATTTTTTAGACCTATAGGTAAATTTTTATTTTTATTTTTTTGAGATGCTATTCATTTTATCTGCGATTAACTTGGAAATGCAAAAACAGTTTATATCCTTTTCTTATGTGCACATCTGAACCACAGGCAGCTGTATCGTTTTTCACATTTTGCTACTTTAGTAAAGACACAGTGGGCGCGTCTTAGCTCGCATCCCCTTCTCTGTGTTGGAGACGAGATTTCACCCTGATTGCTCTGGACCTCAACTTTCACCAGCCCTAACACAGCACACGCTAACTTCAGTTATCTGTAGATGTTCGCGTGAGAGTGAGTGTATGTGCGCGTTTGGTAATCCTGAGTGGGAGTAAAGTAGCCGTGTGAGGGAACAGATTGCACTTGATCATGCTGAAATGTGCTCTTATCCATTATTGGATCTGAAATTGAGAAAGCTTAGGAATTATCAGAGGCCGGCGGTAATGTGGAGATCATCTGAAGAAAGCTGAGGGACCGGCTGGCGTTCCGAATGGGATTGTGAACACTCTCTTGCCACTGCAACTTTCTCCTTTCTGTTTCTTGGAGTCCAGCTACACACAAATTCCCTGTTATAGTATGTACTAAATTCGAGGGCAGCATATTTCATAAAGTATGCTTTTTAGGAATGCTTGTGTGTATAAATGTATTAGAGCTGCAACTATCGACTATTTTTTCAACCGATTAATCTATCGATTATTTTTTCGATTAATCGAATAGTCTAATGATTTTTTTATACATATAATTCCCCAACAAATAATAAATGTAACATCTGCCATTAACGCTAACATTTTATTTAAGCATTTTCTTAATTAAACAAACACACAAACCAAAATTTTCAACATGAAAAATAAAGTGGCAGTGCCACTTTAAAAGAGGCATTATTCACCTTAAACAATAAAATAGGCATATATTAATATTTTAAACATTAGTTTATGATTAGTACATGCATTAACTCAGCATTAGTTCAGACTGAAGTAAAAATAAGTTCATTGTGATTCATGAACCCTTATATAAGATGTAATGGTTATATTATTACTGTTAATATTATTACTAACTGCATTCTCATTTAACTTTAACATTTAACTTTTCTTAAGTTCCGGGTAAAAAACAAGTTCAGTTAGTATGATCTTCTAATATTTTATAAACAGCGTTTACGCCGCTGTTACTTTAAATAAACGCATGTCAGGAATACCTTACAAGACGAGCTTCTGTAATATCTGCGCACAAATTCGCAAAAAAGACGTTCATTGGGAACTCCGCACTGCCAGCTGGCTTTCAGTGCACGCGGGCACATGCCTATCAGTTCTCAATGTGACAGTAACTTATTATTTCATAACTTCTTAATATAAAAACATGTCCTGCTCTTTATTAACTGTTTCAACATACTGCCCAGAAGCGATGCAATGTCACGTCTGTCAGGCGTCTCGCAGCTCGTATTAAACGGAGATGTAAACGCAGCTGTATTAAGCACAATATGTATTGATTCTGTTGTTTATAGAGTAAGTATAAAAACTTACTGTAATAGTTCAAATTCTTACGCTGACGTCTCGTCATTTTGAGGTCGGAGAGCTCCAGGTTTTCTTCTTTTAAGATGATCATACACAGGTGTTGCGCTGCTGTGGTATGCCATTTCAGTTTTACACAGGATGTGTTTTATTTGGTCTCTGCTTAAATTATTCCCACACTTTTGATCGCGTTCTGTCTGTTTGGTATTACACTTGTATCACCCGGTCGGAGCTGAAGCCGCCTTCATTTCAAAATGTAAACAGTGCGACGCATCGACGCATTTCCGGCAAATCGACGTAATTACGTAATCGACGTAATCGACTACGTCGACGCGTCGTTCCAGCCCTAAAATGTATTACTACCAGACATACAGTAATAGATATTTTGTCTGGGCATTGTCATTTTGCAACCTCAATACTCAACCCCACGAAAGTATATAGTGGTGTCATGAGTTGTGTGTATGAGTAGCATCTTCACACCTCATCCCAGATCATTTGATTAACTTCTGGCCTTTCCACTGGGATTAGCTAGATGCTGCACTTTTTCAAAGTTCACAAGGCCATAAGTTCACCCACATATAAGCTGCTTGGACCAGAGTGCTACAGACTGAAGAATTTGTTGAACAGAACTTGATGGCTTTTTCCTTGCAATTTGTGGAAAGCTCTGGAACAGAAAGATAGACGTAGAGCAGCAGAGACAAGTATGCGTCTCATTCAGTAATTGATAGTGAGAAGTGATTGCTTTATCCTCAGGAAGAGCTTTAATCTGCTATCACATCATGGCTTTTTCATTTTCTTCAAGTGCATCTTGACCTCTGGCAATAGCACAACACACCTAAACATGCAAACATGTTTAATGTTCTTAGTTTCATACTTTGGATTTAGGGTTTTAGATGTATTAATAAAATATGCTCACGTATATCAAAACCAGCCTGATCTTATGAGAAATCATACGTATTTTATGTGTTGGCTAAATTGTGTTAAAGGAACACGCCTAGATTTTGGGAATTTAGCTTATTCACCGTATCCCCCAGAGTTAGATAAGTCCATACATACCTTTCTCATCTCTGTGCGTCCCGTAACTCTGTCTGACGCAGCCCCCCTAGCTTAGCTTAGCACAAAGTCTGGAAGTGAATGGCTCCAGCTAGCTATTTTGTGTATTTGGTATAATACAAGGTGTGTGCGTGGTTTTTTGTTCAAAAAACACATAATTTTCCACATACCGTAAATTTTCGTTGCTCCAGATATTCCTACCTTCCTCAAACGCTCTGATTTGATACAAAGCTCATCAATCTGAAATTGCTGTGTCCCGGATTGGCCAGCTTACCAGTACGTTGTGATTGGCCTTAAATACCCTTTGACATCAGCCGGAAATGTGAAGCTCCTTACCATGTTTTGAAAAATTAAGTGCGTTTACATGCACAGTCTTACACCGATTATGCTTAAAAAACTGAAAACACATGGGGTCATGCTATGTACTATAGGTGGTGACGTCACTGCCTGCGAGAAAACTGATAATTCTCCAAGTCCCATGTAAACGCAGTTGACTGCATAGCCGGCTTATTGATTTGCAAGTAAACGAATGAAAACAGTTTTCTATAATAAGCAGATTTTTAATAGTTATCCGCTTATTCTGTGCATGTAAACGCACTTATTATCTCTTAATGCAATACTGACAGTAGTGAATTTGTTTTTACAACCTTATCAATACGAGTCAAATGCAGAAAATACAGATGACCAAGTTGATCGATCAGTATTATGGGAAGTATTATGATAATGACCAGCGTGTCCACCTCAACAAGCCAAGGAAGTAAACTGTTGCCTACAATCCGTGTCTTTTTTGTAGTCCAAAAAAGAGATTTACGTTGGAATCGATAACTCGCGTCATTTCCGGTCAGAGTCAGTGAGCAAATTTAAGTTTAAGGTGTCGCTTGTGATATTCAGTGAAAATGTATGCACTATATAAAAGTATTAGTAAAAAAATTTGTGTTCTGTCAAGCCTAATCTTACAGAAATCTTTACCTATTTTATGAGTTGGCAATAATATGTATAAAAAATTTGTACAGTATAAAAAAAACTAAAAATAACGAAACCCCACCACTAACTCGCACCTACACCCAGGGGCAAAAGCAAATTGTTCAAAAACACTTAAATGTGGTCGTATGAATTAATACAAATTATCCACCTTGTATAAGAATTTTCATAAGATTGACATTCAACATATTTAATAAAAACCAGAACTGATTTTAAAGAAACAGCGTGTATCTTTACACTCTACTTCTCCCATAATTATCTCACCATATCATTATTGAAAAGACCTCTGAAAGCAGAAACACTCCTGCCTTTATTAGGCAGCCCCTATGTTATCTCACCATTTCGTACACCAATTGCTGAATCAGCCCATTTTAAATGTCATTTTTAAACACGTCTAACTTATGAGAATGTCATTAAGGAGCTTTTTATGAAGTACATGGGCACTTTCTACAGAACTGTACTTTGATGTTTGTAATATTACACTCTACTTCTTATTTGTTAATACTACTGCACTTATATCTAGTCTGTCAAATAAAATGCAGCACTAAATTAAACCCCCATGAAAGATTTCTTGTGTAGTTTTATTTCTACAAAATCAATATGATAACTTCTAAGAACCGAATTAAAAAGTCAGTGAAGCAAGAAGTTGTTGTTATGACCTCCAAGTGTCATAAGTCTTTTTCTGTCCAACTAAAGTCCTTATGTGATAAAGCATTCGCTAGCCTCTCAAAATGTCATATGGTTCATCAGCAAGCAGAATACCAAGCAGGTGCTGTCTGTTTTTAATGGCAGAGGCATATGTTGACGTTTTATCAATAGACATTATTAAATCTTGCTTGGGTGAGTTAATCTCAAGCTGATGGTCCAGAGAGGTTGAGAGAGAGAGACAGGCTTCAACAGGCCTTCCTGAAAGGCAGGTCATAAGCTGCTTATTATATCGACTCTGTCTTACACACGCACACACACATTTTTTTTCACTCCCTCTTTCTTAACCCTCTGTATTTGTGTGGTTCTTGTATGCCGACTGAAAACATTAGCGTGCGTTCACAAAAAGCATAATTTTCTTTCTTCGCGGTTCTTAAACCGTAGAATGACTAAAAACACTTCACAAATATTTATACATGAAGATGCATTAACAAACAAGTAACGTTACACGTGCACATTCAAACACCAATGAGCTTCCATCAAAGGACAGCTCAGGGGCCTAAGTTTATTGAAATGACTATTTTCCTCAGCGGCGTGCATGTGTGTATGTGTATGTGTGTCTGAGAGACAATAGCAGCTTTATGGCTCTTGCTGGAGCTAGCAGAAGGAGCAGAGGCTGACAGTGGGTGATAAGACCACCAGCCTGCTTCTTGTGATAATCGTTCGCTGGACCCCCACTCACTCCGTGCACAGCTTACAAGTCTAAGTAGCCAGAATCTTATGTGTGTGTGTGTTGGAAGCGAGCTCTATAGCGAGCAGTGCTCTGTCTGTGAACAGAAACCACCAGTGTGAATGTGAGCAATAGCCTGTCTTTATTGCATCACATGAAGTCTACTAACTAGGCTTGTAGTATGTATGCAGTACTGTATATTAAAAAGTGAATCATGCATCCTTGATATTTGTCAGTGACCTATTGTTTATATTCTTGAGGCCGTCTGCCCAGCATATGCATAACACAAACTGTTTTTGACAGATTTAAGGGTGTTTTCACACCTAGTTCGTTTGAGCCCTCCAAACGCTCTCGGAGCAGTTCAGGGTGTATATGTGAAAACACCAAGTGATATCAGACCCCCCTAAAAGACCCAGTGAACCGAACTCAGACCATGAAAAGAAATGCTACTTTAAAAATATATCTTGGTTAGGGTGTGATGCCTACTCGATACCTGATGCGTTCTTTCAGCCGCTGTCCGCTGCTACCGAACTACCACTATTTTTACAACACTAAGAAGGCACGACACAACATGAAACTTTGCTCGAAGTATCACCTGGATCTCTACACATGAATGCGAGCATTGAGAACATTGTTTGTGTGCACAGAGGTTACTTTAAAGAAAGGTTTTGTACAACTTACTCTGGCTGTTTTGGTGTCCACTCGTCATCTCTGCCAGACGTAAATAATCGATTTCCGAATGCGAGTGAATGGATCTCATATGAGGCTCCTTTTTCAACTTGAAGGTCAATATTGTTTTTCACTTGCGACAAAACAACGAATTATCCGTGCATTTTTATGGAACTATGCTTTAGGAGCTCTCCATCTTTACTCTCCTCCCTCCTTACGTCGCATTCGGAGATCGATACATCTTGACTGGTAAGATGTCAACCAAATTAACCAAAGTCAGTTGTTCAAAACCTTATTTTTTAGTAAACTCTGTGTTCACAAACAATGTTCTCAATTCTTGAGTTCACGTGTAGAGACACAGGTGATACTTCGAACAAAGTATAATGTTTTGTCAAGCCTTCTTAGTGTTGTAAAAACAGCGATTTTGATGCTCACAACATTTTGAAAGCATAGCTTCTAGTTCTTTTGCGACCACTTCAGGTACTCAAAATGGCGGAAGACAAGTGAGTGATGTCAGCTGATATTCATGTATATTGTGAACACCAATAGGACTGAGGTCACATTCGACTAGTTCCTTTTCTAGTTCACTTCAAGTGAACTGGGTTTGGTTCTTTTTAGGGCTGCACGATTTGGGTAATTTTTCCCATTGCAGTTATTGATGCTAAAATTGCGATATGCGATTGCGATTATACTAAATGGTATCATGAGTCAACTTGATGGGTTTTAAGAAAAATCCACACACAGTTTAGCTAAAATTTGTATTTGTAAAACTAGAAATGTTTTCGTATTGCCACGTGATGTAGCAACTGCTCAGTGAGTGTCAGTAATCCTAAATCCAAAATACCGCCATACAACAGACATAGAGTTTTTTTTAGCTACCAGATCACTGTCAACCTCCTCTGCATCCATCTTCGCTCTGGTATAAGTGACGACGCACCCCACACACGTGCATGCCACACGTGCACTGCCTTTTTTGTTCATTTTTCTTTCTTTTTTTATACAGCAAGGAAAATCATCAAACTGTTATCAGAAAGTTTGTGTTAACAAGTCCACACATTTATTTATTAAATATAATTGCAACATTTTGCTGTCATATAATTGCACAGGCTGACATCGCGATTGCGATGCGATTAATTGTGCAGCACTAGTTCTTTTAAAATGAACTATATGTGAAAACACCCTTAAGGGGGTCCACACCGGACGCGCAGCTCAATACCACGCCGCGTTGAGGTATCGTACACCGGAAGTGCACATTAAATAGCGCAAGCATACTCGGATAGCGTCTACTTCAAAGTGCAAATTATACGTAAGCAGCCAATGTTAATGATTTGGGACGAATATGATGTTATTTACTATTTGAGTGGCAACAGGGACTTGAGCAACTTCCGGAGTCGTAGCTGGGGGCCATGGACAGGCGCCACCTGTCTGCGCCAGTGTGCGTATACTCATAGAAAAAATGTGTTCGATTATTTTTTTTTAACTGAGCTGTGCGTTTGGTGTGCGACCCCCTTTAGACACAGGTTAGGCTGTGAGACCAGCTATGTACACCAGCTTTGCCAGTGTAAAAGACAACCTCCACTAGTTGACCAGTAAATCAGCCTAAGCTGTGTAGGGTCGCTTTGATTTAAGATTTTCATGTTTGACTAGCTATATGATGTGGTTAACTAGTTGAATGTTCACTTATAACCTCTCTCTGTCTCTTTCAGGTGTTTGGCCCTCTGAAGAGGTGATGGCCTACTAT
Source organism: Paramisgurnus dabryanus (assembly GCF_030506205.2). Classification (NCBI taxonomy): domain Eukaryota; kingdom Metazoa; phylum Chordata; class Actinopteri; order Cypriniformes; family Cobitidae; genus Paramisgurnus; species Paramisgurnus dabryanus. The sequence goes on along the minus strand of NC_133356.1, from coordinate 21,058,389 downwards.
TGCCTGAAGAAACGTCACATGTTTACGTGAGTCTCTCTCTCTCTCTCTCTCTCTCTCTCTCTCTCTCTCTCTCTCTCACTTTGGCCATATGACAGAGAAGCAATGGGCACTTTTTGATTTGCACTCAAGGCGGTACACAAGCCTTTGATTTCCTGTTTTTACATTCAAGAGGCAGAGTAGGAAAGAGAGGCTTATCGATCACACAGCAGCAAGCTGAAGGTCAACTGGGCATATAGAGACAGAGCAGGGTTTTGCGCCCTTGGGCCAATGCTTGTGCAGGAGTGTTTGTGCAGGCTCAACAATAAGCTGTCCCAGTAGGGTCAATTTTTCCAAGTAGTACTTTCCCTGCCAGCATTTTCTGACCACAAACTAATGAAATTTGTATAAAGTATTATCTATTTTTATAATTAAAACAAGAATATTTTAATATAATAAATTATTTACAGTGAGTGGCTGACTTTAAGCTTTCTCACACTGGCCCCGGGATCTTCATTTTCTGGCAGAATGTTAAGATTGTGCTCTCTGATTTGGTCCGTGTATCGCTTATGCCGTATTCAAACCTCTATTTCAAAACCCCAAATTTAATTTGCATGTGTGTGCGCGAGCGACACTTTTGTGTGTGTGTGATGTGCCTCTGTGCGCTTGTTCCTCCTGTATGTCATCGAGTGCTGTCACCCATTTGCTATCTTCTAGACCTGTTATCAGCCACTCACCAAAAAGAGAAAAAGAGCGGGATAACAGAGAACAAAAAAAGTCAATTTACAGAGAGCGCCCATCTCTTCTCTTCATCCCTCTGGTTTTTCGCTTTTCTTTCCACTAGCCCAATGTACAGCCAAATAGCTACCTGTCACTGGGGCTTTGTCCCTGCTGCAGCTCATACTAGCAGTTTTGTGCGCATTAATTTTTAATTGCACTCCCTCATACAACAATCGCTCTCTCTTCATCCTCCGTTCCGTCTCTCTGTCAATGGAAGGTGTCGGATCACGGGCTAAGAGCCGACAAACACATGGAGACTGTTGTCACTGAGCATAGAAATGACTGGCAAAATGATGAAGTCTAGTTACCAGTGTGTGTGCGCGCATGTGTTTGTATTTTTGAAAGAGAGAGGTTCTGGTGTGGAGCTCTGGATTGCTTTTGATCTGTGAGGAGTCTCTACTGTATATTTTGTGTACGACTTACAAAGATATATTTTATGCAAATTGTAGTCTTTTTTTAAATTTCTCTGATTCGGTTCCTTCCTGTGTGAATTATATGAATTACCTGTCATGCGAATTATTTGTCATTTTTGTTGGTGCAGGTCTCTGTGCAGTAGGTGTGTGTTTACTATACTTAGGAAATGTCTTCATTTGGAAAGAAATTCATAATTCAGGAAAAATGTGTTTATTTATTTATGAAAATGCTTATAAACATACTAAATAAAAAATAACATGGGTACAGTAACATCACAAAAAACAAGTGGGTGTGCGTTTTAAATTAAATTCAAGACCCTGCTCCCGAACTTCTATGAAAGCATTAACTGCACTCTAGAAAATGCTGGGATGTTTCAACCTACACTGTCAAAAAAAAGCTACAAAACTTTACCTTGTCTGTTGCTGGGCTGGTACCCTCAATGGTTAATTTTGAAATGTAATGTTGTAACTTTTGGGGAACCTTCAGGGAAACATGGGTGGTGATGGCGCAGTGGATAAGACACATGCCTTTGGTGTGAGAGACCCGGGTTCGAATCTAGTGTGACACACCATTGTGTCCCTGAGCAAGACACTTAACTCCTAGTTGCTCCAGAGCTATGCGAACTGACATATATAGCAATTTGGATAAAAGCATCAGTTAAATGAATAAGTCAGTAAGTAATTAACATTTTTAGGGGTACAAATCTGTACCTTTAAAGGTAGGTACACAATAAATCTTTAAAGGGATAGTTCACCCAAAAATAAAAATTCTGTCATCATTTACTCACTCTCATGTTGTTACAAACCTGCATACATGTCTTTTGTTCTAATGAACACGAAGGAAGATATTTTGAGAAATGTTTGTAACCAAATCGGTGTGGACCCCATTCACTTCCATGATAGGAAAAGAATACTATGGAAGTAAATGGGGTCCACGAACATTTCTCAAAATATCTTCCTTCCTGTTTATCAGAACAAAAAAAATTAGACAGTTTTGTAACAACATGAGAGTGAGTAAATGATGACAGAATTTTCATTTTTGGGTGAACTATCCCTTTAAAGGAATAGTCTACTCATTTTCAATATTAAACTATGTTATTACCTTAACTAAGAAGAGTTGATACATCCCTCTATCATCTTAGTGCGTGCACGTAAGCGCTGGGGCGCTCTGCGACACTTTGATAGCATTTAGCTTAGCCCCATTCATTCAATGGTACCAAACAGAGATAAAGTTAGAAGGGACCAAACACATCAACATTTTTCCTATTTAAGACGAGTAGTTATACGAGCAAGTTTGGTGGTACAAAATAAAACGTAGCACTTTTCTCAGCGGATTTAAAAGAGGAACTATATTGTATGGCAGAACAGCACTTTTGGGAGTACTTCGACTCGGCGCAGTAACACTCTCCCTCTCTTATTATGAGAGGGAGAAGGGGAGCGGATTTTTCAGGCGAGTTGAAGTACTCCCAAAAGTGCTGTTCCGCCATACAATATAGTTTCTCTTTTAAATCCGCTTAGAAAAGCGATACGTTTTATTTTGTACCACCAAACTTGCTTGTATAACTACTCGTCTTAAATAGGAAAAACGTTGATGTGTTTGATCACTTCTAACTTTAGTGGTACCATTAAATGAATGGGGCTAAGCTAAATGCTATCGAAGTGTTGCAGCGCGCCCCAGCGCTTACGTCCACGCACTAAGATGATAGAGGGATGTATCAACTCTTCTTAGTTAAGGTAATAACATAGTTTAATATTGAAAATGAGTAGACTATTCCTTTAAGCTACAGTAATGTACCCAAAAAGGTACAACATTGTATTATGTTTAGTTTCCCTTTAAAGGTACAAAACAGAACCTCAGGGTACCAATCCAGTGATAGTGCATGGTTTGGTAAAATATGTACAAACCATGGTTTAAAATGAACCTAAACGAAAAAAAAAATCTAATTATGGGTTGAAACAACTCAACATAGTTGAATTGAAACCCGCTGGTTGGGTTTGTCCACATTTTACACAAACAACCCAGCATTTCAGTTTAGAAACACCGATTAAGTGGTAATAATATGTACATTTAATTTGAATTGGAAGACCATATGATGATATCATTACATTTTCAACCCATTATCAATATAATTTAAAGGACCATGCTACGTACAGAATGAATATGTTATCATTTAGTACCCGGTTAACACTACTGTAATGCAGTCGCCATACTTTTTTGTACAGTACAGAATCAAAGCGGAAAACGAGATCCCAGTAAATTTAATTAACTGTTACTACCGCCCCACAAATCCACATTTCGAGCAGGAAAAAGGACAATTGCGCTTTCTTTTGTGAATGCATATACACCCACATTTGGCCACATGCAGGGAGAAAGAGGAAGAAGGAAGGTTGAGATCAATGAGCGCAGTGGAATTGCATTCCAATCAATGGTATCCCCCTACACAGGCAAGTTAATTAGTGTTATTGTCAAGACACAACAGCCATCCCTCTCTCTCTGCCTTCTTCTTTATCTCTCTCTTGTTTCTCTTTCATTCTCCTCTTTACTCTTTACTTTTTCAGCTTGCAAACTTACTGATATTTTACTAACTGGCAAATGTTAAATGCAGCATCTCTCTCTTTCTTTGTCACAGGGGCTCGTCGGTGTGTGAGTTGGGTGGAGGAATGACATGTCTTGCTGGACTCATGGTAAGTCAAAAGTGAACACCAAAATGATATAGACTATACTCGCACAGACAGACAGTCACTGGAAAATGGGCAATTTCCATCAGCATGGGCATATTGTAAGCTACACAAAATCGTCCAGCACACGTTGAAATTTCTACCTCAGTGATCATAAACATGTGCAACCCAATAGGCTAGTGTTCAAACACGGCTAATATTCACACACCATTTTTTCACTCTTTACTTTTGGTCAAGCACACACACCAGTGGCTTAGGCTCTGACTGTGTGTAGTGTATAGTAGTTTGTAGTAGCCTCTCCAGATGGACAGGCTTAACATGTTATCGATTTCGCCTTCACAAGACCAGCCTTCCTGTATCTCACCACTCAATAACCCCGTGTTGTGACATTACGGACCTCCAGTGGATCCCCGTCTTCGTTCCTCACTCGATTGCTCGCTCTTTTTTTTCTACTCGCATTCCTTCTTCTCCTCCTCACTACGGACTTGATGGTATCCTTGTTTATAGACAAGGAAACATGCATTTGTCCCCTTTTCTTTGTTCTCCTCTCCTCCGTCAAGTGCCTTGCAGTGTTTTAATTTTGGCAGCACTGCCTATATTTTTTTGGGTGACTGGTTGGTTTTCTGCAGGTCTTAATGCCCATATGGCTAGCTGGTTGTGAAGCCTGTGACCTGACTTTTGCCCATAGGGCAAAAAGCTCTCCATCATTCTGGAGTAAGATTTATGCTGTATTGTCTTAATTTAATACCTTTTAACAGGGTCCAAAATTAATATTTTCCAGCGCCAAATGTGAGGAAATAGAGGAGTTACTTACCAATTGCTGCTGGTAACCTTTAAAGACAAGACAGCATAATATGTGGTTTGAATCAAATTGAAAGATGTTACCCTGACCCAAACTGATGCAAGAGGCATGAACAGCTCAAATTAAAGACACCTGAACCATCTAGTGAAACAATATATCTTGCGACTGGTGCATCTTTTTAAATAATAGCTAAATAATCTCATTCTTATTATTATTAAATCTATATTATTATTATTATATTATAAATATTCTAAAAACGAAAATCTCAAATGTGAAATCTCCTGACTGCCTTTGCGAACACCCGCGGTCCGTCTGTTCCTGCATGCGCCCACTGCTCCTCTCCAAACAACTGTTACACCAGAGCTCTGATAAAGACGACTACTTGAATGAAAAGACTGTATATAAAAGAGCAAAGAAAGAGCTGACAGCGGAGCAGCACAAAGGCAGTGGCTTCGCAGTGCAAAGTTATATGAAGGGCATCAGGCAGGCCTGACGAGCTGAGTAAGGAGTGACAGCGGAGCGCGATGGCCCCGCCTGATAAACGCCACACTGCAAATGAAAGGCTCTGCGCTCGCCATCATCCCCTGTCACAATGCAATTACCCAACAGAGTGATAGCAAGATAGAGGGCTCCCAGCCACCGGGAATGATAAAAGTATTGACTGATTTGATTGAATGATTAAAATAATGCAGACGTAAAATGAAAAAAAGGCAGAGAGACGGAGATGGATGAGAGGGAGCAGAAATGAGGGAGTGAGGGTGGTCGTTTTGGAGTAGGGCTTTAAAAACCTGCGGTGTTCAGATATGACGTGCTTGTGTACGGTGTGGTGAGGAGGTCTTGCTTTTGTTTCAGTCTATTTATGTATCGTGTATAATTTTTTATCTTTCAGATTGCGGTTTGTGCTGATGCAAAGGACGTTCTGCTGTCGGATGGAAACGAAAAGGCGATTCAAAGTATCCTTGTTTTACGGGATGCTGCAAGTCCGTGTTTTAGGACCACTACAAAATTCACCGTATGTCATGAGATGCCTTATCGGAGCACAAGAAATGACACGAGTACAAAAAAACTCACCTAGTCTATTTAACCTCAGTACTTACCTCAGATTTCACTCCATGTTCCACCTCACACACATCCAGCCAGCCATTCTTAACATGCGCTTTCTCAAAGAATACCCTCACACCCCCACTCCATCAAATGTAAATGTGAGTCAAATCATCTAGCTGACACCCGAAACCTACATTTAGCATGTTTAATACATATTCATGTCACTGAAGGCTACCGCTGTGTGTGTTGACTCACCTGCTCCTTGTCTCACCCTAACCCCCTCTTTCATTCCCCTATTGACTTTTTCTTTGCCAGGAGCACAGATGAAGCTTAAACAGGTGACAGGGGCACCGCTCCTTCTCTGTTCCTTCTTTCATTTTCCTTTTTGTATTCTTGTTCTCTGTCTCTCATCTTTCCACCGCGGTCGCTCAAACTAGAAAGCCGCGTTGCTCACAAAGGCGGGAAAACGTGGAAAATTACGGTGCCCGCGTTCATTAGCGCAACAGCCGGCTCTGCCACTACAGTGAGCTTTTATTGAATAGCAAGACTCCGAGAACAATGGTTGTGGCATAAAATTAACACAATTCCTCTTTCAGAGCAGATTTGTTTAAAAGAAAATTGAGGGAAGGGCAATCGAGCAAAACATACTGAAAACATTGGGAAACTGTCTCTGAACTGTTTCTTGTAATGGATTGTGAATAGACTGATAGGGAATTAATTGGAAGTGCTTTGTTTGAGAGATGTTTCTGCCATAATAGAACACTGAGAGATCTGATGATCGGGCCAAGAAAGGACAATTTGTCTTGCGAGAACCTTGTACCATGTCGTTTTCTATCTTCATTTCATAGGAAAATAACAGGTGAAATCAAACATTAATTAGATTATGAGACTTTAGCATGGATTACATTTACAGAATCACAAATAACTGGTGGCTTTTTAAGACATTTGACAGGTTAGGTGTGTGCGGTTATTAAAACAATTATGCATACCTGTGTAATATTTCTCAACCAATCAGAATAAAGCAATCAACAGCCCCCATAGTACAGTATGAAAAAACTCTAAAATAGGAGTGTGTTGTTTTTCCCATCTATAGGTTAACACACCATCAAAGCTGATAAAAGTACCTATCAGCAGATATAAGCATTTTTCCAATCTACCAAGTTGAACACTTAGAGATCAAATGATTCCCCTCCCCAAAATAACACTTGCCTCTGAATGGCATTTACAAATAGCAAATCATTGCTCATGGCTGTGACGTAACTAAAGCCTATTGGCTGTTTATAGGCAAAATAGGCTGTTAAATTAGGCAGGCTGTTTGATGTGTGCTACCCGAACTTCTCATTTAGACATTGGTCAGTATATTACTTAAACACACACACACACACACACAATAGTATGAAGGCGGTATCATGCATGGTTCTGATCTCTAGCTGTGCTCAGATTAATGTCTATCTGTAATTGAGAGAGAGCTGTTAACTGCAAAACTTCTCACACAACTCTCTTTAATGGCTGCTGTTTTCAGGACATCACATAATTTCTTGTTTCAACTGTAATAAGCAGCATTTTTTTCTACTGTACTTGGGTCAGTGACAAAAACGGTTTGGCAAGAAATTCAAAAATCTTTAAAAAAAACTTGTTTTAAATGCATTCATCAGGTATATTCCAATGCACATAGTGTATTTATGTTGATTTTATGCAATAAAAAATTACATTTGCACTATTTTTGTGAAAGTTAAGACTGAATTGACCTGAAAATGTCAAATTGTGTAACCACCAATTGCGCCAAAGAATAAGACATATTCAATATTTAATCCACCTTAATGGCAGGTAAGCGTAATCATAAAAAAATTAAAATATCACACAAAAATACTTTTTACTTTTTATTAGTTATTACTTAATGTAAATTTTAATGCGTTTTGTAATATTTGTCCGGACATATTCTGAAAACAGCTCTGTTTTCTAAATAATCTTTGACAGACATGATTATAACTACATGATTATATTTTATTCCATATTTTTATGAATACATTTATATAAAAATACTAGTTACACCAATTTTGCAATAATCCCCCAAATATTTTTTCATAAGAAAGTAAAATCAAAAATTTTAGACTTAGTCCTAAAAAAACAGAATGTATGCAAGTAATCTGCAACTTTATTTTGAAATTTTAACCCTTTTACAGTTAAAGGGGCCATGGCATGAAAATCTGACTTTTCCATGTTTAAGTGCTTCTATCAACCTAGAAAATGTTGAAAAGATCAACCCAGTAACGTTTTTGTAAATCATTCTCTGCAAGCACGTGAAAAATTAGGTCAATGAAATTTGGCTCTCCTTATGATGTCATAAGGAGATCTCATTATACTAATACCGGCCCCTTAATCTGCACTATCCAACCACAGCACAGCCATTTAGTGTAGAGGCAAAGAGAGAGAGAAAAAAATAATTCACAGCACAATTGAGTTTCAACTGCAACAAAGCACCATCATTGTGATTAGAGTTTGCACTTCATCCACACATTTGCATTTTTGCACAAACCTACAAAGTGGCAGTTTTAATATGTTATAATAAATTATCTATATAAACTATAGTATTTTGAGCTAAAACGTCACATACATACTCTGGGGACACCAAAGATTTATTTGACATCTTAAAAAATTATTGTGACATGTCCCATTTAATTGAACCAAATGGACACAAAATATATTTACATCACATCATGCTGTTTAAATGGTTAGAATGCTGTTTAAAACACGGGATCTCAGAAATGACCCTATAAGAGGAATAACAATAGACTCTCGAAAGATTTTAACACACAAACATGCAGTAGACAAATAAGTAAATTGTTATAACAGTATTTGTACTTTTCCTGTAAAATGAACTATTACTTCTTTTTATTCAACATCTTCTGTGTATTTTTCACTATGCGCGTCCCAGTGCATTATGGGATTGCTTTTTGCAGAAAGCATATTAAAAGGTTGCTTCCTCAGAATCGGGCTAAAAAGAGGTATTTTAGGAGGCAGCGTAATTGAACAGTCTACCTTTTAAAACAACCTTCACATTAGTAGCCTTCATCATATTCTGTGTATTTTTCACTATGCTTGTCCCAATGCATTATGGGATTGCTTTCTGCAGAAAGGATATATGCCTTAAAAGGTTGCTACCTTAAAATCTGGCTAAAAAAGGGGTATTTTACGAGGTAGCGTAATTGAATGGTCTTCCTTTTGAAACAACCTTCACATTAGTAGCACACCTATAACACTACATAGGCAGCCCTCTAGATTTTAGAGCAGGTGTTACTCAGGTAGTGATTTTTGGCACTTGTAAAATGAGAAAGATACCGATTTAGAGAAAGCAACACTGACCTCTCCCCTAGTGGTATTTTACTGATTGGATTACACTGTAAGCTTTTCACTTTCTCTCGCCTTAGCAGCTGATCGCACCAGTGTAACACGCACGCTCAGCTTCCTCCCCTCCTGCCCTCTTTCATCGAGGGATTTACCCTCCATCCCTACGCTATAGATTGGATTTGCTACGGTTGTTTTCCATGGAGCGAGAGAGAAAGTGTGAAAAGCAAGAAATCGTAATTGAATTAGCTTAAAACTGTCGAAGGGTCTATTCATAGACATGCTGACATCAATCCCGCAGTATAACCACAATGGGTGGAGGCCCATCTGAGGAGATGGCCGCAGGTTAAAAGCCTCCCTATTGATTACCTATGGCGATGCTTTGCATGATTTGGTTTTGAGCTCAGTGGTAATTTGAGGATAAAGTGTGGAGAGAGAGGACTTTGTAGGTTGACCTCGTACGATGGGTAGAAAGTTTTATAAAGTCTTGATTTAAGAAAAAAAATATTTGACTCTGGTGTGCCTAGAATCGGTTTGTGACATTTTAGCTGAAGATACACCCCAAATGACCATTTGTTATAGCATGTCCAAAATGCCTCTATTTGGGTGGGAGCCAAAAAGTGCAGTTTTCATGTGTGTACCCTTAAATGCAAATGAGCTACAGCTCCTCACTCCATTACCAAAAGTCAGTGACTGATAAAACCCATTTAGAAAAGCTTTGGGTAAAGTTAACCAGTCAGTTTGTAGCAATGCTTTGTTTGTGTGACATCACATTAACAAGAAAATCAAAACAGCATGTGTAATGAGACTGTTTGGTTTAATGAGAATTAAAAAAATAAGCGTGTGTTTTATTTTATTACAGGGTTATTGTGTTATCACACAAAAAAGTGGATTTAGCATAATATGTGCCCTAAAAACTTTGACTGGATTGGTAGAGAATGTGCATAGCTGTAATTTAGCATAGGGTGTTAAATAAAAAAATAAAAAAATTAATTAATATTGTTTAACATATTTTACTCACTTTCCATGCTTCCATGAATGCAAAATGTTTGTTGACTTTATTATAAAAAAATAGGAGAATAAGAACTTTGCTTATGAACTAAACAATTGAATGCTAATGCATATATTGGTCTCTTTGGCAATAATGTTTTGTTTTTGTATTTGTACAGTATTAGTTATGAAACTTTGGTGTTTTTGGTCTTAACTTATGTATCAGATGTGCGCAGTGTTATAGAGAGAAACAGACGAGATGGGCTGTTCCTGTCGTCCAATGTGTCCACCAGGTAGGAACCTGCATACATCACTTAAAGGGATAGTTCACCCAAAAATAAAATAATGTCATTAATGACGCACCCTCATGTCATTCCAAACTCATAAGACCTCCGTTCATCTTCGGAGCTTATTGACCCTTCATTGAAAATCTATGTACGGTATGCTATCCATGTCCAGAAAGGTAATAAAAACATCATCAAAGTAGTCCATGTGACATCAGTGGGTCAGTTAGAATGTGTTGAAGCAACGAAAATACATTTTGGTCCAAAAATAACAAAAATTACAACTTTATTCAGCATTGTCTTTTCTTCCGTGTCTGTTGTGAAACGCATGCTTGAGATTAAAGTCATGTGACTGCAGTGATGCGGATGACGTGTTATCCTCAGACATCTTTGCTATGTAGTTTTTTTCAAACGTACAGCGTGTGTCTCCCTCAGACTGTAAACGAAGCTCAGGCACACAAAAAAAGCTGGGGTGCACCAGATAACACGTCAGCCACTTCACTGCAGTCACGTGACTTTAGTCTCGCGCATGCGCTTCATAACAGACGCTGAAGACAAGACAATGCTAAATAAATTAGTATTTTTTGTCATTTTTTTTTCGATGCTTCAACACATTCTTACTGACCCACTGATGTCACGTGGACTACTTTAATGATGTTTTTATTACCTTTTTGGACATGGACAGTATACCGTGCATAGATTTTCAATAAAGGGTCAGCAAGCTCGGACTAAATATAAAACATCTTAAACTGTGATCGAAAGAAGAACGGAGGTCTTACGAGTTTGAAACGACATTAGGGTTAGTCATTAATGACATTATTTCATTTTTGGGTGAACTATCCCTTTAAATAATAAAGTTGCTACAGTATTGCTTTTACATTACAGCCAAACAAAGTCTAGTTTTATGCCAGTTAAAATCCAAATTTTATTATTCACCAAATACATGAAGCTTTGAATAGTTGAGCATGCCTAAAGTATAAAATAGTGTGTTTTGGTAAAGTGGCATATATGGCACTTATGTTCAGAACATAATACTGTCAATAAGTAGGCAAAAATGAGGGCTTCACACCCTGAACCCGGTTGGCCCACTAACCATGTATGCGCGGCCCGCGGAGTGAGCGCTGTAACGGCAGCGTGCTGAGATGTATCCATGCAGAGCGATGATGAACCACTCTCCATGATTGAATGCCCTCATCTAGAAAACTCAAACACACACACAAGCTCTCACATTTGCCAAAACACAGCTCATCCACTGCGCACACCATCACGCAAATGCATTATCACCTAAAAAGTAATTTTGGCACTCAGTGATCTAAGCACCCCCCCCCCCACACACACACACACATTTCTCTCTTGCTCTGCACATTTCCCCCTCCCTGTGTATTTACACTGGGCTGATGAAGTGAAAGAGTAAACGTATAATTAGTCTGCATTACTTTGATTGTTTTCTTTAGAGATTAGGCTTCCTGTCAGAGCGCGCGGTTTGAGTGGGGTGAAGGTCGCGCGTGATTGGTTGAGGGAGGGGTAGGGGGTGGGAGATTCGCTTTCTCAAGCCAGTGAATAAGCATCGCGGACCCCCGTTGAGAGAGGAGATTGTATTTCCACAAGACATAATTTTTGTTTACCGACTGTTAATAATGGCTAATTAATAATCAGATATGGTTGCCTGAGAACCGGTCCCAGCACTTAAAGAAAAGAGAGAAGACAGTTGCTTGCAGACCGCAGAACAAATAAAATAGTGTCTGGTGTGTGAAATGCCCACTCTGGATACTTCATTGTAAGTGGGATTATGGGTAATTTGTGCAACAGGGTTTATGACACAGCTCCTGAGTGCTTTCATTGGTTCTTGATAAACGCGCACCGACTCTTGCTTTGTTGTCCACTTTCAGTGTCGTGAGATGGGACAATGAGGCTGACGTGTCTGCTCTGGAGGGTCGCTTTGACGTGGTGATGTGCGCTGACTGGTAGGTTGATCCTTTTGTCGAACTGTCAGCTCTTCAAAGATGTCAACTGGTATACCTTAAATATGACAATCTTAAGAATTTTAAATAGCTCTAAAACACTTTTTTCAGACCAAGCTTTATTGATAACTTCAATGACACCTTCAATTTTTCATGCTTACAAATGCCATATGTTCCTGGGATACATCAGTGTGGTTTTGTAAGCAGTTCATGCATCTCTCTAGACCAGCCGTTCTTACCGCTATTACAAAATAACTATCATATCTGGTATGCAACCAGCATTTTCAGCCACAATATGTCTACACCTTCAATAAGAGCGTGCACCTTGTTGTCCCAGTGATGTGGCATTAATATTCCTGGGCCTGTAACGTTTATCAGATGGCAGCCATCAGCCTGAGGATGGCATTGCATTATTTCCCCTCCGCTGGCTCCGTCAGGCATTTCCATTTTTCAGAAATTGCCTCTTTTTCATGCTTGGCGTCCCAGCAAATGGATGTCTTAGGCAAATTGCAAATAATTATGCCTGCGCAAGGAGAGAAAGAGAGAGAGAGAGAGAGAAAGAGATTGTAGAGCAATACAAACATTTCAATTAGCCAGGTCCTGAACATGTGGAACCATTGAGTGCGAATGCATTGTTATGTGTACACACGTTTTTTACACTCATTTAGAGTAAATTTAGCTACAGGTACATTCAGACTTCATTATGTAATGCAAGAGAATTAGATATTACTATGAACACTTCCTAAAAGCATTTTTCCCACTATGGACCTTTCGCCGATTGTTTAAAAACAGCTGTGATCAGGGCAGATTATATACATGCAACCAACCCTTAACCAAAGTACATGTTGTTAATTATTATTACTCAGCGCTTAAATGTATAATTACACTGTAATAATAAAGTAAAACCTAAATTTCTAATCATATACATTTTTCTTAAATCTATTCTATCTTTTATAATCTATTGCAATACAAATGTATTGTAATTACATTGTTATAAACACAGCCAGCACACATGATGTACCTTGGCATTGTCTCTATCTAGCACACAAAGTGATGAGGCTGATAAAGGCGGGGTATAATAATACCTGTGTGTTCTCTGGCGATGATCACTAAAGCCTGGCACAGCCTACTATTATTCTAATGTCAGACAAATGGCAGCTAATACGCAGGTAAAATGTGTAGCAGAGGGCCAGCATGAGATTGATTTGTGTGTAATAGGGAGATACTGTGTGTGTGTGTGTGATGGAGAGAGTGAAGGAACGTATGCTAGGATGAATCACACCGCTTTGGCCGTCCCCCCATTGCTCACGCTGGCAACTCATCTGTAATTGGCGTCGTGAGGAGAGTGATCGCTTGGCGATTAAAGAACATAACCGTAGTGACGATCACCTGCGAAAAGGTCAACAGCCACACTTCTGCTCCGATTAATTATAGTCTTTCAGACAATTGTCAAGAAAGACAGGACATAATGCAGCGAAGCTCACGCTAGGAGATGGGAAAGAGATAGAGCCATGATAGCAAAAGGTTGTTTCAAAAGACAGCACATTTTTCACCTTGTCTTTGTCTTCATGAAGCATAAGGACTGAAGACTTGCAGCTTTTCACATTAAAACAACACTTTGTATATTATTATTTCAGAATGTGCAATATATGTTTTTAAATTTACATAGAGCTGTGTTCCTGCTTTCGGACATTTTTAAATAAACCAACGGTGCTCCTTCTTCTTCTTTGGATAATTTCTTTCCCGGGGCTCACAGGATATTACAGTGTCCATCGAATTAACACTTTGAGATTTTTCCAGAAGTAGTAGTTCATCCGGGTACATTTCTATTATTATGAATACTATGAATTCGGACATACTCCTCGCCTCGCCTACTGCTTTTCGCCTACTATATAGTATTGAAGTAGGTTGTTTCAGATGCAGCGATCATCTAAGGATGTGCAATATTCTTTAAAGTAACAGTTTGTGTTATAGTTTGTATCCTATAGGGATATATTTTATTGAACTTTTATTGATTATGTACAGTATATAGCCCTAACAGTTATTTTTATTAATACTTATTTTGTTTCTTATATTTAAAACTGCTGACTTAACAGCTTTGTTAAAATAAAACTTATATAAAATTAAACTTTAAACTCAGACTCAAACTTGACACTTCCTTACTGTTAAAGGATTAGTCCATTTTCTTAAAAAATATCCAGATAATTTACTCAGCACCATGTCATCCAAAATGTTGATGTCTTTCTTTGTTCAGTCGAAAATAAATTATGTTTTTTTGAGGAAAACATTCTAATTTTAATGGACTTTAATAGAACACAACATTTAACTCAAAACTTAACAGTTTTTTTTCAAAGGAGTTTCAAAGGAGTCTAAACGATCCAAAACGACGCATAAGGGTTTTATCTAGCGAAACGATTGTCATTTTTGACAAGAAAAATAAAAAATATGCACTTTTAAACCACAACTTCTCTTCTTCCTCCGGTCCTGTGATGTGCCAGCGTGACCTCACGTAAATGCGTAGTGATATAGAGAGGTCACGTGTTACATATATGAAACGCACATTTGCGGACCATTTTAAACAATAAACTGACACAAAGAGATTAATTAGTATCATTTCACATACAACAATGTCGGAACGGTTCTCTTTCTCCACACTTGTAAACACTGGGGCGTAGTTTTGCGTTCGTCCTCTTTGACTTCTTGACGTGATTACGTATTGCGGATATTTTTAGGACCGGAGATAGACGAGAAGTTGTGGTTTAAAAGTGCATATTTTTTATTTTTCTTGTCAAAAATGACAATCGTTTAGCTAGATAAGACCCTTATGCCTCGTTTGGGATCGTTTAGAGTCCTTTGAAACTCTGTTAAATAAAACTGTTAAGTGTTGAGTTAAGTGTTAAGTGGTGGGTTCTATTAAATTCCATTAAAATGAGAAAAATCCTGGAATGTTTTCCTCAAAAAACATAATTTCTTCTCGACTGAACAAAGAAAGACATCAACATTTTGGATGACATGGTGGTGAGTAAATTATCTGGATTTTTTTTTTAAGAAAATGGACTAAGTACTTTAAGTACATACTTTCACATTGTGAAGCATGTGAATTTTATTAACTTTTTTACATACATTTTAAATCACTAAATCACATATGACTGTCTAGGACTCTATGCCTGTTAAGCCGTTTCTTGACTCTAGACCTGTTGAGCACATCCAACCCCAGATTACACATAAAAATAGCCTTAATCTGAATAAACAAGCATTAAAATGTATACATTACACAGATGATTAGGTATTGTACATTAAAAAAATTAAACATTTAATGTTTTAGTTAAAGCAAGCATGTGAAAAATAGGTCATTGAAATTTGACTCCCATTGTGATGTCAAAAAGGGATCTTATAACAATAATACCGCCCCTTAAACAATCCAACCACGGCACTGCCATTTAGTGCAGAGAAAGAGAAAATAATTGACAGCACAATTGAGTTTCAATTTCAACAAACCACCATCATGGTGATCAGTAATTACATTTCATCAGCTCATTTGCATTTAAACAGCACATTTTAACATGTTATCATAAATTATCTATATGGTATTTTGAGCTTAATCTTTACAGATGTACTCTGGGGACACCAAAGATTTATTTTCAATCTTAAAAAAGTCTTGTGAAATGTCCACTTTAATATTTATTATAATTTGAATGTACATCTTTTAATGATTTAATGAGAGATGGTGCCTGTTTTTGTTCATCAGCACTACTTTAGTCTTTGCATTTAAACATGCTCACAGGGAGTCCGTTTTAAAGTGCTATCAAATGGCACTCTGGAAAAACATGCTGCATCCCATCACTTAGATCTTTAGTTTGAATGGTAACAACACCAGACTGGGGTCAAGCATCTGAAGAAGCAGTCAGCCGTGTTCATGATAAGTGAATCATTCATCAGTATCCTCCACTTGATCCCTCTGGCAGTTCCCATGGCAATGGGTGCCCGTGAGATGCAGGTGGATCTCCATATGTCTGTAAGATTCCCTTTGGTCCATTTACGGGTGACTTCACGTACTTGAAACATTTGCTACTCTGAATCTTGACAGACCTTGACCTGGGAACTGTGCTTTCTTATACAACCTGTATAGTAGCAATTATTAGTTACTGTTATGTAAATGATTGCTGTGTTCAAAATGTATGACAAGAAAAAAAATTCTTTATAAGAATACTAAGATGATCCTTGATTGAATGCAGCTGTATAAATATAGTGTTTTAAACATTCCACATTAAACATATTAACCGACCTGTTGAACCAAATGCATGTCACTCGGGGGTCAGCCAGCTTTATGCCAATTCAAATTCATACAGTGAATGTGAAAGAGCTATAGCACATCAACATACATACACACATATAACACTGTAAATCAGGTTGTGGTTTTGTTGCGATGACTGCTGTGTGATTGACTGATCGGTAAAGAGCTTGGCATCTCTCATTTCTCTAAGCCTTTACTGTGTGTGTGTGACTCCAAGATAAAGCTCTTTGTGTTTATGTACATTTGTTTGCATGTTTGTTTTTCGCTTTCAGTTTTTTAGAAGTTGTGTTATGCAGATGGTTTCTTTCTATCACACATTTTCATACTTCATCCCTGCTTGAGCTTTGCAGTGTGTTTACATCTTTGTATTTATTTCTGTCAGAGTAGCAATAGTGTACTTGTCCATTTCAGTTTTAGTGTCTGAGTATGCTGCCTTATCTAAATTCCTTGTCTACCTTTATTATTTAGCACTTTCAACTTGATAGTTAAAGTAAAAAGAAAATATGAAAAAGCATATTACTATAAAAATTGTTAAAAACAGCACTACTTGAGGACTGGTAACTTATTTTAGAATAGCCTTGAAAGATGGTATGTATAAATTAGCCTCATCATTCAAAGATTTCTGTGTAAAACTTCTAATCGTCTGTGTGTGTGTGTGTGTGTGTGTGTGTGTGTGTGTGTGTGTGTGTGTGTGTGTGTGTGTGTGTACATAAAATGGACATTTTTGTACTCAGAATCCCTTTCATTACCCAGAAAGCCTCACATGACTATTAGGCATAGCTAACTCCACAATAAATCAGCAAGCAAAAGCCATGTAAATAGCTGTACTAATGGCTGTAAAGTTGTAGAACTTTATGTTAGATAACCTCCTACAAGGACTAAAATTGAAAGTTATGAAGTTATAAGATGTATATATATATATCAGGGCCTAACATAAAGGACTGCCCAGTGGCCCGGGGCAAGTGTGAGAGACGTTCAGGCCAGTAAAAAGTATTTTCACTTGCCCGATCGGGCCTTTGCTTCACCCTCAGTCACTGAAATATATTTTTATCAATGCATATTCTTTAACATCTTGGAAGCAGACAATTACTTGGGTAAAACACGACGAATATATATATATATATATATATATATATATATATATATATATATATATATACATGGATATCAGCTGACGTCACTCACTTGTCTTCCGCCATTTTGAGGACTTGAAGTAATCGCAAAAGAACTAGAAGCTATGCCTTCAATATGCTGTGAGCATTAAAAACGCTATTTTAACAACACTAAGAAGGCTCAACACAACCTGATATTTTGCTCGAAGTATCACCTATGTCTCTACACGTGAACTCGAGCATTGAGAACTTTGTTTGTGAACAGAGAGTTAACTAAAAAGAAGGTTTTTAACAACTGACTTTGGATGATTTGGCGTCCGCTCGCCGCCTTCTTCCCAGTCAAGATGTATCGATCTCCAATTGCGACGTAAGGAGGGAGGAGAGTAAAGATTGATATCTCCTAAAGCATAGTTCCATAAAAATGCACGGATAAGTCGTTGTTTTGTCGCAAGTGAAAAACAATATTGACCTTCTAGTTGAAAAAGGAGCCTCATATGTGATTCATTCATTCCCCTTCGGAAATCGATTATTTACGTCTGGCAGAGATGACAAGCGGACACCATAACAGCCAAAGTCAGTTGTACAAAACCTTTCTTTTTAGTAAACTCTGTGTCCACAAACAATGTTCTCAATGCTCGTGTTCATGTGTAGAGATCCAGGTGATACTTCGAGCAAAGTTTCATGTTGTGTCTCGCCCTCTTATGTTGTAAAATAGTGGTAGTTCGGTAGCAGCGGATAGCGGCTGGAAGAACGCATCAGGGATCGCGAAGGCATCACACCCTAACCAAGATATATTTTTTTAAAGTAGCGTTTATTTTCATGACAGTCGAGATGCGACATGTTGTCTTTCGTAGCCCTTTACTGTATCCGTAAGAATCATTGACAGTAAAAGATAAGATATCCGTAAATCGTAGCAAGGTAGCCAATGCTTGTCAATAGCCTACTGGTACTCGGTAGGTCCTAAAGATGGCGGCATGACGTAAAAGGTCACGTGACTGAAATCCATCTATATATATATATATATATATATATATATATATATATATATATATATATATATATATATATATATATATATATATATACACATAATACTGTGCAAAAAAAAATTATTTGTTGTTTTTGCAATGTTATAGTGATCATATACAATCCAGAAAATACAGGAAATGTGTGTATAGTATTAAAAACTTTATAAAAATGAAAACTGATGTGTCCAATTTTAGTGTAAACTCCCCCTCCACTTGAGAAATAGCAGAAAACTGCATGATCTCTTAAACCTAAATAAAATTAAATCAAGTTAAATCAAATCAAAGAATTAAATAAAAACGTTTTACTTTTTACTGCATTCTGCTCAAAAACACTCAAGATCTGTTAAGTGCCAAGAGAGGTCACAATAATCA